>NW_022589720.1:34551601-34986750 GCF_004348235.1 Phoca vitulina | reverse complement strand
TCAAATAAATAAAATCTTAAAAAAAAAAAAAAAAAAAAAAAAAAAAGAAATAAAGCGGGAATGATAACCAGGATCCAGCTTGAGAAAGAAGGGGCAGGGTATTTACAAGAGGCTCTTAGTGCCCCCTAGTGTTAAATCTCCTCTGGTTTTTGTTTTTTGTTTCTGTTTTTAAGTAGGTGTTTTATCAAGGGATTCTAAAGTTTGAAAGCGACTACCCTTTGTTTAAATGATCCTTCACATCAGGCCACTTCAAGATGCACATACACACAACTCCTCTAAGACAGAGAAACCTTAAACTCTAAAGATGCACAATTTGGTTGTTTCACTAGAGTGAAGCCAAAGTACAAAAGAGAGGAGACATATATCTAGCAAAGGGAATTAAATTCTGTATTTAAATATGTTCATTAATCGAAGCAGTCAGATAATCAGGATATGTGTATTTGAGCCAAGTGTTTAAGCCTAAGTAACTAACTGAAGCAATGTAATGATTGAATCTAGTTAAACTCCTTACCTAGGCAATTTTTAATGGAAATGCTGACATCCTTAATACAGAGATCTGAACACTTCTATTCTAATAGTAGACATAGCCTGCAGACGAGTCTCACTAAAATGTGCTGAGTTAACTTCTCAGGTTTGGGGTTTTCATTTCATAAGGCCAGGATGTTAAATTCATGACCCTCAAATGTTCTAAATGATTGTAGATAACCACTGAATTAAATAACTAGTTTCATTTTATAGTCATCAATAGTATAGAAGAAGTCCCAAACTTAGAGAAATTATAAATTACTTTTGTAGTTTTCAAAAAATATTTGGTATTTTTGCTGATTAAACTTTATCTTTGAAAACCATTAGAAAAGCGGCAGATGAAAATTTAATCTATGTCAGAACGTTTATAACTAGCTTAAATAGAACTGAAGTATGTCATCAAATAGAAATACTTAATTGTCTTGATTTCAGCCTAATGTTTCTGTCAATGTGATTATATTATAGAAGATTTTTATTCTTTGAAAAGAAAACCATGTCTGAGGTAACGTTGGTCTTAACAAACTTAGAGTTTGAATTAACATGTTTTATCTTTGTTTTGATATAGCCCTACCAAAATTCCAGGAAAAATACGTCTATAGGTTTTTAGAGTCTGTTTTTGTAGTCTCGTGTTCCTCTGATAAGAATCATTCTCAAGTTTTCTTTATTTTAAATTTCACCTTTAGAATTGGAGAAAGGAAGTGGTAAGCTGTCATTCAGAGAATTAGGCAATGAATTTTTAATCATTATACATTCAAGCCATACTATATTTCTTCCCATTAATTCCCAGAACAGTTACACATAGTGAACTGTACTTACTCTGCTTGCTGACTCCTCCCCAAAACTCATTCTTCTGAGGCATCTAATGATTTTTTAATCTAGTCCCTCTATATCCCTTAATGCAAATGCAAAAGAATTTAAGGTAGTGATTATATTTGATGAGTTCCTCCTGGATGATGAGATTAGTAAAGTGACAGTTTTTTCCAAGAACAGCCACTGAAGTAATTGGTACAGCTAAAAACACCTCTGGTGAGAATGTTGACATATACACTAGTAAGAGCTATCAAAAGCAGGTGCTTAGACCCTTAAGGGTAAAAGCCCAATTAAATTTTTTTCCATTGCTGGTTTATATACTTAACATTTTTGTTTAAGAAATCAAACAGTTACCATGATTATTAGCTATGCATGTTACTGATGTGGTTTTATATGATAACTTCTAAAATAAGGTATCATAAAATATTTTCACAGTCAGTGGGATCTGCTTGGACTTATTTTTAAGGAGAGTTCAAGGCAAAAATAAAAGGAATGTCAATAAGATAAAATGATAAGACGAAACTTTTTAGGGGATCAAAGCCATATCAAGTAGTATGAAAGGAAAGCAAATAGCAAGTGCAGTGCCTTTAGTCTTAACACAATATAAGAATTAAAAGTTCCTGTAGAAAAAAGACCCCATCAAAAAGGAGAATTACAGACCAATATCCCTGATGAACATGGATGCAAAAATTCTCACCAAGATACTAGCCAGTAGGATCCAATAGCACATTAAAAGGATTATTCACCATGACCAAGTGGGATTTATCCCTGGGCTGCAAGGGTGGTTCAACATCCGCAAATCAATCAATGTGATAGAATACATTAACAAAAGAAAGAACAAGAACCATATAATCCTCTCAATAGATGCAGAAAAAGCATTTGACAAAGTACAGCATCCTTTCTTGATTAAAACTCTTCAGAGTGTAAGGATAGAGGGTACATACCTCAATATCATAAAAGCCATCTACGAAAAACCCACAGCGAATATCATTCTCAATGGGGAAAAACCGAGAGCTTTCCCCCTAAGGTCAGGAACACGGTAGGGATGTCCACTATCACCACTGCTATTCAACACAGTACTAGAAGTCCTAGTCACAGCAATCAGACAACAAAAAGAAATAAAAGGCATCCAAATTGGCAAAGAAGTCAAACTCTCACTCTTTGCAGATGATATGATACTCTATGTGGAAAACCCAAAAGACTCCACCCCAAAACTGCTAGAACTCATACAGGAATTCAGTAAAGTGGCAGGATATAAAATCAATGCACAGAAATCAGTTGCATTTCTATACACCAACAACAAGACAGAAGAAAGAGAAATTAAGGAGTCGATCCCATTTACAATTGCACCCAAAACCGTAAGATACCTAGGAATAAATCTAACCAAAGAGGCAAAGAATCTGTACTCAGAAAACTATAAAATACTCATGAAAGAAATTGAGGAAGACACAAAGAAATGGAAAAACGTTCCATGCTCATGGATTGGAAGAACAAATATTGTGAAGATGTCAATGCTACCTAGAGCAATCTACACATTTAATGCAATCCCTATCAAGATACCATCCACTTTTTTCAAAGAAATGGAACAAATAATCCTAAAATTTGTATGGAACCAGAAAAGACCCCGAATAGCCAGAGGAATGTTGAAGAAGAAAAGCAAAGCTGGTGGCATCACAATTCCGGACCTCAAGCTCTATTACAAAGCTGTCATCATCAAGACAGTCTGGTACTGGCACAAAAACAGACACATAGATCAATGGAACAGAAGAGAGAGCCCAGAAATGGACCCTCAACTCTATGGTCAACTAATCTTTGACAAAGCAGGAAAGAATGTCCAATGGAAAAAAGACAATCTCTTCAACAAATGGTGTAGGGAAAATTGGACAGCCACATGCAGAAGAATGAAACTGGACCATTTCCTTACACCACACACAAAAATAGACTCCAAATGGTTGAAAGACCTCAATGTGAGACAGGAGTCCATCAAAATCCTAAAGGAGAACACAGGCAGCAACTTCTTTGACCTCAGCTGCAGCAACTTCTTCCTAGAAACATCACCAAAGACAAGGGAAGGAAGGGAAAAAATGAACTATTGGGACTTCATCAAGATAAAAAGCTTTTGCACAGCAAAGGAAAGAGTCAACAAAACCAAAAGACAACCGACAGAATGGGAGAAGATATTTGCAAATGACATATCAGATAAAGGGCTTGTATCCAAAATCTATAAAGAACTTATCAAACTCAACACCCAAAAAACAAATTATCCAATCAAGAAATGGGCAGAAGACAAGAACAGACAATTTTCTAAAGAAGACATCCAAATGGCCAACAGACACATGAAAAAGTGTTCAACATCGCTCGGCATCAGGGAAATCCAAATCAAAACCTCAATGAGATACCACCTCACACCAGTCAGAATGGCTAAAATTAACAAGTCAGGAAACGACAGATGTTGCCAAGGATGCGGAGAAAGGGGAACCCTCCTACACTGTTGGTGGGAATGCAAGCTGGTGCAGCCACTCTGGAAAACAGTATGGAGGTTCCTCAAAAAGTTGAAAATAGAGCTACCATATGACCTAGCAATTGCGCTACTGTGTATTTACTCAAAGATACAAATGTAGGGATCCAAAGGGGTACGTGCACCCCAATGTTTATAGCAGCAATGTCCACAATAGCCAAACTATGGAAAGAGCCAAGATGTCCATCAACAGATGAATGGATAAAGAAGATGTGTGTATACACACACACACACACACACACACACACACACACAATGGAATATTATGCAGCCATCAAAAAAGCCTAAATCTTGCCATTTGCAACGACATGGATAGAACTAGAGGGTATTATGTTAAGTGAAATAAGTCAATCAGAGAAAGACGTATCATATGATCTCAATGATATGAGGAATTCTTAATCTCACAAAACAAACTGAGGGTTGCTGGAGTGGTGGGGGGTGGGAGGGATGGGGTGGCTGGGTGATAGACATTGGGGAGGGTATGTGCTATGGTGAGTGCTGTGAATTGTGTAAGACTGATGAATCAGAGACCTGTATCTCTGAAACAAATAATACATTATATGTTAAAAAAAAGAAGAAGATAGTAGGAAGGGAAAAATGAAGGGGGGGAATCAGAGGGGGAGAGGAACCATGAGTGACTATGGACTCTGAGAAACAAACTGAGGATTCGAGAGGGGAGGGGGGGAGGGGGGATGGGTTAGCCTGGTGATGGTATTAAAGAGGGCACATATTGAATGGAGCACTGGGTGTTATATGCAAACAATGAATCATGAAACACTACATCAAAAACTAATGATGTAATGTATGGTGATTAACATAACATAATAAAATAAAATTTAAAAAAAGTTCCTATAGAACAGGAAGGAGTCCAAATTTTTAAATACATGTGCAAAATTCTACAGTTTTTGTTTCATTTTGCTTTGTTCCCTGATGCCCTTTCTAGAGAGGACAGCAAGGCAAATAAAGTAATCTTTGCTCCCAAGACAATACACAAACACTATTTCACATATTGAAGCACAAAGTACTTAATCAGGACATTGAACTACAATCATACTTATGAAAGTCCATAGCAGTAAGAAAATATGAAGTTTTTAAAAATAATAATACCCCAAAACAAGTTATCTCTAGTTTAAGTTTGGAGACCCTCTCACCATTATCTACTCGTATTGAATAAACACATTTGAATATCTTCGGGGTTTGTTGAAAAACATAAACACATAGTTTATGCCCTTTATAGAGTTATTGCCCAAGTCAGCCGCCATCTACATCATGAACAGGAAAAACATGAGGAATTTCCTGTTCAGAGGGGGTTAGGCCAATTCAACACTTGCCTCCAGTGCTTGGTGATGAGACTGAAGGCCCTGAAGTAGGACTCAGTCTTGTATTATCCAGAATCTTTAACTTGGACTTGACCCTTCATTGTCATCTCATATTTTTCCCAGTCTGGGTCCTTTGGACTCTGACCTTTCTACTTTTTTGGACCCCCGATTGCTAATTCCTACAGCTTGCCTGCCTTACTTCAATGATTGTTCTTGTCAACTCAGTCCAGATTAACTTTACTCTCTGAGCTGCCTTCCTAGGCTATCTTACTGCCAAATAAATCCTGGCGTGACTACTCTGAATTAACACCAACAGGGCAGATCTACATATCTCAAAGCAAAAGATGCATATATTATCTATTAATTATCTGGTTTTAATTTTCATGCATCACATGGATGTCATAACCAAAATGATAGAAAACTGCCCAGTGTCAGGTTAGAGATTCTGAGGAGTAGCCGTAGGAATTTTGGGTCTATCCCTGAAACACAAAAAGTCAAGGACGCACAACTTTCTTAACCCATGGTAAGCTTTGTGGCCATGCAAGGAATCCGTTTGTTTTAGGTGCTGAGTGAAAACGTAAATTATGAGTTTCACTTAATGTTTTACCCAATTCCAGGAAGATAGTAAGGCCTCCATAAATGAGTAACAGACAAGAGAGGAGAAGGGGAAGAAAAGAGAGAAAGACGTGAGGAAAGCAGGAAAGAGGGAGGAATTGTTTGTGAACTGGCCTAGGCCAAATGGGACAAGCAGCAAGGGACAGCTCTCTTGATAAGGGGGGGTGCTCTCTGGCCAAATGTAACCCTTGTCCACAAAGCGCCCACCAAGAGGTACGAGGCAATACAAGCACGGGTTAACCAAGTACTGTTGAATCACAAATATTTATTAGCAAGCATGCAAAATAAAATTAGATAAAACACAAATAGATACAATCTGCTTCAATAAGGTCTGGAAAACTCCGCTTTGTCCTGAAATAAGCCTCTCGCCTCAGAGATTTACTCTGACGCAGATGCAAAAATATTCCTAGTAGCCATCGGTTCACCTGAGTCAGCCCAGAGTCCACGAGCTCTAGAATTGGCCTGACTTAGAAGTCTTGTTTAAGCATGGGCCAGCTTCTGCACAATCTTGCTCACCAACCACATCTTTTAAACAGCACTTGTTTTCATCAAAGAAAAAATTTTCTAACATACTTAATGCTAATTAACAAAACCCTTGCTATAGATTCTGATACCTCTCTTTGAATGTCTCCGAAGTATGGAATCTTAATTAGGGTACTTAAATACTTAAGTACAAATACTTAATCACTGCCCTTAAAGAATAAGCTGATACTCTACACCACACTCCAAACACACACTTCTGCTACAATGTTTATAGAGAAATATTTCAAAGTAAATTATTATCTAGAAAGTAAAACAGGAAGGAAGGGAAGAAGGAAGGAAAAAAAAAATCCCTCCACCTCTCCTCTGCTGTATATAGGATTCCACCTGTGCTTGATTACTTGTCCCAAATAATTTTTTTACCATGATTTTGGACAGTCTTTCTGCAGGGAATTTTCTTACCATCCACTCCCCCAAATCATATACTAATTTAGCCGCATCAGAATTCTTTTTTTTTTTTTTTTTTTTTTTTTGAGAGAGAGAGAGAGAGAGTGGGAGCAGAAGGGAGGGGCAAAGGGAGAGGGAGAGAATCTTAAGCAGACTCTGTGCTCAGCCGAGAGCCTGACGCAAGCTTGATCTCAGGACCTTGAGATTCTGACCTGAGCCGAAATCAAGAGTCCCACGCTCAACCAACTGAGCCACCCAGGAACCCCTAGCTGCATTCAATTCTTATTGCCTTTCACATAAAATGTCAGATGCTTTGAAATTTCAAGTCAAACCAACTATTTCCTTTCCTCCTTTCTCCCTCCCAAATTTTATCTATTTCTCAAAAAGCATGTATCTCTGTGTGTGTATGTGTGCATGTATGTGTATTTTTAATTAAGTGATTGCCGTGTTTATGTTCCCTGGCGTATTCTGAGCCCCTTAGCTCCGGAATTCCTGAATCCTAGCAAAGAGCCTGTAATGTAATTTTTTTTTCAGTAAATGTTTGAGTAATTTAATTGAATTTTGTATTGAAAATGTCTTCTACACGATGCTCCCCTACAATATCTGTTCAAAATATTACTTTACCATTTAAATATGAAGTAATTATTAGGTAAGAAGGAAATGCAGGAGGGGTGCCTGGGTGGCTCAGTCGTTAAGCGTCTGCATTCGGTTCAGGTCATGATCCCAGAGTCCTGGGATCGAGCCCCGCATCGGGCTCCCTGCTCAGTGGGGAGACTGCTTCTCCCTCAACTGGTCCCTCTGCTTGTGTTCCCTCTCTCGCTGTGTCTCTCTCTGTCAAATAAATAAAAATCTAAAAAAAAAAAAAAAAAGAAGAAGAAGAAGGAAATGCAGGTAAGTAGAAGGAGAAATAGATACAACAGAGTTTGAGAAGCATTTCAAAGTGATAAGGGAAAATAAAGCCAACAGTTTAAAATAACCATTGATAAGAACAAATTGCCTTTTGAAATCCAAGTTGAAAAACCTTCTCCAAAATGTCTATTTCATTAAGTGGCAAGTTAATTTCTTAGAACATTTTCCAACTTTTAAAATTTATATGTAATAATTTAATTCATGTTTTGCACTAAATTATTTATTTTTTACCCAAAAATCTTAGACATTTTAATCATTGTGTTATGTTAAGTTCAAGGTGTCAACCTATCTGGATTCTATACTTAGATTTCTTGGTGGTCGCCAACTACAGTGAAGAAATTTTTTTTTTAATTTTACATATGATAGAACATTAGGGTCAAGGCCATGTTTTAGATCTGCTTAAGACTTCTTGACACTCACAGAGTACTGTTATGATCCTTTGGATTTAAGGCAAGCCAAAAAATATAGATTCCCCCAAAGCAAAACTGATGGTTGTCTCTGCAGATGTGATGCCAAATTGCCATTCTACTAACCTGGATGTAATTTTGGAGAGTTTGATATAAGCAAGTTATGTATTTCAGACAATTTGAGAGCACCCATAACACACCCTTTCCTGTTACTCTTACTGTAGCAATTCTCAATCCCCACTGTGCAAACGAAGCTCCCAGGAGCTTTTAAAAAAACAGAGATGCCTAGCTTCTACCTCCATAGACTCTCATTACTTTGTCTGTTGGTGGGAGGAGGAGGCCTAGAATTTAGTTTGTCATAAAGCATCTTCTTTTTTCTAATATATTGCCAAATTAGAGAACCACTATCCCCTAAGATTTATGCCAGAATTGGAATAGTCTAGGACCATATTTGACCTCATTGGTCTTCAGATTCTGCCAATACATTTATACCTCATCTTTTCACAGAAGTAACAGCCTCCCAGATATCATACTTCCAAAAAAAGAATACTTAGAAAATTACTACTTACAGACTATTTCATTATTCTTTATCCATATACTAAAAAAAACCCTCTATTTTATTGAAAGTTATTATTATAGTGAAATAATAAAAGGTAAAAAAGAAGGTTATTATTTATCCTGAAGCACTTGAAGCTTTGTCTCTTACAATCTGATATTAATCAATTATCAATTAGTATAAATTTTCAATTAAAGAAATATCTGATCATGACCAAATTTAGAGTTAAAAACATGGCAGGAAAAATTATATTTAACAAACAAGAGAATGTTGTACAAATAAGATTTTTATTAACATATTGAAACAGAATTGTATAGTCACGAGGGACCTTTAGGAGAAAAATAGCATTGACCAAATAAATATACAGAGAAGGAAAAGAGGCACAAACTTCAATTAACCAGGAAATAAATGGCCAGAACCCTTAATAGAGTAGTGTTACTGCAATACTTAGCTTTAAGAAGAAAGAAATTAATCAAGAGTCAGTACAAATATCTAGTAGGTTCTATGTGGTCATAGTAGGCTAGGTATACCTTAAATGAATTGGGAAATAAGGGAGGTCTGTCCTTGTGCCATCTTTCTCCACTTTGAGACCTTCAAGCTGTCCCTTGACCGACATGTATGCATCGTCATAAGCCTAAAATCTTACCATTATTCATTCTACTATAAAAAGTTCCAGTTTTGTGTTCTGCTCATATGTTTGCTCTCTCTATTCAATGACGACCAACTAATGCATGCTCAGAACAACCTGACCTTCTATCAAGTGGATTTGCATTTTAACAGGGGATTCTAAAGATGAACAGATTGAGAATTCAGGTTATTGAGCCTTTATTCATTTGAGCATGGGATGCAAGTGAAGAGGGAACCCCCTACCTCAATCATTCTACGTAGCCAAATGCCCACTTCATCAACTTTTAGCTGTGGTCCTCTGGGGATTAGGTAAATGCTTAAAAATAAATAAAAAGGATGCCTTAAAATTTAATTAATCAGTAAAAATGTCAAATATAGAAAGAGAAGAGTTGAATAAAAACCTTATACTAGAGGATGTGGATGGATTGATAGCAATACCCTTCAAGCACTTAAACATTTGCATTGTTTTGTAAAGGATAACGTTTGCCCAAGGCCTCCATCTATTGTTAGATTTAAACAGTGCAAGTAGAGTAAGACGTTTGATGTTGAATATGACTTATTTGTAGAAGCAACTTCATATTTAAATATAAAATGTGAGAAAACTTCTGTGCTCAGCATTAGCCATTAAGAAATTGTGTCAGAAGTGTAGTGTTTTTTTAACTACCAATTAACTCAACACCTGTCATCAATTAGAAAAGATTTAACTACAGTTTCAAACAGATTTCTTTCTCTTTTACATTAGAATAATTTATTTCTAGTAAGGCTGGCAGACTCCATTTATATTAGATTCATTCAAGACAATTTGTGACTGCAAGTTTTTGTTGAAAGTCAATTCTACTAAAAATTAATCAACAAATTAGTGAAATTACTTACATGCACACACGATTGCAAGCAAATAATATATATCAATGTCATACTTGATCAATCCTAGATTTGAATAATTAATAGCTCTTCCTCAAGATATTTTGATTATATAAATGTACCACATTGGATCACATTTATATGAATTGCTTTCTTTATAATAAAGTTCTCTATTGAGCTAATAAAATTTAGAGTTCAAATTTTTATAAATAATACCAAAATTTTATAAAAATAATTTATTTCTATTAAATTTTTGAAAATTAAAAATGGATGACAAGCTACTGTGATTTAAAGATTCATAGGATTGAGCAACAATACATAAGTACCGATGCAGCGGTTTAAAATCTATCAAAATGAAAATGAGAAATATTTAAAAATGGAAATGACCATCATAATATTGGCCCAATATTTTTAAGGTTTTGGTGTTAGTACTCACTATCACATAATGCATCATTTTAATAAACACTGAAAAGTGTTAAAAGAGTTGAAGGCAATTTAATAAGCTTAAGCATTTTATGAATAAATTATAACACTGATTTGAATATGATTTTTAAGCAGGCTGCTTTTTCACCTCAGCACCTGCCATTATTTTTCATTCCTTACTATCTCAGAAAATGATTTCCACTTTGGAAATTGAACTAGTTTATGCTAGGAACTCATTACTCTGCTTTTTCTTTCCTGTAATAGCATTTATTATAGAAACATTTTATCCAACTCAAAGGTCTCTGTAAACTGAAAGCACATTGTTCTGAAAATGTTGTTGGCAAGTGTATATTTGGCTCTCTACCCCTTCAGTTACAGTACTCCTTCCTCGTCTAGTTGCCAAATGTCCTTATTCTGCTCCCTTTCTGCCCAGAGCTTCCATGGAATCACTTTTATGATCATGCATCTCCTTGTGTGCACCTACATTCTACTGAGAATATCCCTACCCAGCCCCACCAAGAGTCCCGTGACTTCTGCTTAATTCAAACAAATATGATGAATACTCCAATGAGTGTGATAATGATGCTAATAGGTATGTTAATATATGCATTTTACTTTTGGCTGGCCAGAGACAGTGCTAGCAAAAAATAGTGTCTCTAATGTTGAAATTTCTCTGTAAAGTTGTGTTAACCAAACCTTTCAATGGTTATCCCACTTCACACAAAAAAAGTGTCCTTGCTTAAGCCACCTACATACAGGCCTACCAGTGATATATATTTTAGATTCCCACTGATCCAAAAAGTCTAGACTATTCATAAACCAAACCTTGCTTTTGCTCTATATCTGTCATGATTCTGCTCGTCTCTTCCTCACACTCTACCTATCTTTCAAAATTTGGCTCAAGTCTTAGTTTTTCAACCAATCTAGGGAACAATATGTTTATCTTCCATGAAAAACAAACAATGTCAACTGGACAAATAATAAGTTCTTGGCATATATTGCTTCTCAATTATAATTCTGGGGCACAGTTGTGGGTTTTTTTTAAGTTTTTATTTAAATTCCAGTTAGCATACAGTCCAATATTACTTTCAGGTGTACAAGATCGTGATTCAAGGCTTCCATACAAGACCTGGTGCTCATCACAAGTGCCCTCCTTAATCCCCATCACCTGTTCAACCCAGTCCCCCACCCACCTCCCCTCTGGTAACCATTAGTTTGTTCTCTGTAGTTAAGAGTCTGTTTCTTTGTTTGTCCCTCTCTCTCTCTTTTTTTTCCCTTTGCTTGTTTGTTTTGCTTCTTAAATTCCACATATGAGTGAAATCATATGGTATTTGTCTTTCTCTGACTGACTTATTTCACTTAGCATAATACTTTAGCTCCATCCATGTTGCTGCAAATGGCAAGATTTCATTCTTTTTTATGGGTAAGTAATATTCCTACATATATATACATATATATAGACAGAGAACATTGTGTGTGTGTGTGTGTGTGTATATAGTATACATTATGTGTATACATATACATAGTGTACATTGTGTGTATATATATGTCTATACCATATCTTCTTTATTCATTCATCAGTTGAAAGACACTTAGGCTGTTTCCATTATTTGGCTGTTGGAGATAATACTGCTATAAATATAGATGTGCATGTATCCCTCTGAATTAGTACATTTTTTATTCTTTGGGTAAATACCTAGTAGTGCAGTTGCTGGATTGTAGAGTAGTTCTATTTTTAATTTTTGAGGGATCGCCATACTGTTTTCCAGAGTGGCTGTACCAGTTTGCATTCCTGCCAACACCTGTTTTTTCTTGTGTGTTTTTGATTTTACCCATTCTGACAGGTGTTCAGTGATATCTTATTGTAGTCTTGATTTGCATTTCCCTGATGATAAGTGATGTTGAGCATCTTTTCATGTGTCTGTTGGCCATCTATAAGTCTTCTTTGGAAGAATGTCTATTCATGTCTTCTGCACACTTTTCATAGAGAACAAACTGATAGTTTCCAGAGAGGAGGTGCGGGGCGGGAAATGGGTTAAATAAGTGATAGGGATTAAGGAGTGCGCTTGTTATGCTGAGCACCAGGTCTGGTACGGGAGTGTTGAATCACTATATTGTACACCTGAAGCCAATGTATGTTAAATAACTGGAATTTAAATAAAAATTTTAAAAATAAAAATACCATGTTTTCCTTATTATAAATGTAGAATGTATAGAAAAGCAAACATATAAAAACAGAAATCCACCATATCTGACATTCTTGAGGTGTACTGCCCAATATGGTAGCCATTAGCCACATGTGGCTACTGAGCCCTTGAAATGTGGCTATTCTGAAATGTGTCGTGCTGTAAATGCAAAATACACACAAAATTTCAAGGACTTAGTATGAAATAATATAAAATATCTCATTAATAATTATTATATTGATTATATATTGAAATGGTAATGTTTTCAAAATATTTGGTTAAAGTATATTGTTAAAATTAATTTCATGTGCTTCTTTTTACTATTTTAATGTGGATATTATAAAACTAAAAGTCAATGTGTGGCTTGCATCATATTCCTACTGGACAGCACTGATGTATAGGATATAAGTCTTTTTCCTATGCATTTACATAAATCAAAAATTGTGATTATATCATACTCACTGTTTTATAACCTGCTTTTTCATTTAATGGAACATGAAGAACATTTTTATTTATCTATTTGAGAGAGAGAGAGTGTGTGAGGAAAGAGAGGTCACAAGCAGGGGGGAGGGTAGAGAGAGAAGCGGACCCTCCGCTGAACAGGGAGCCCCACACAGGGCTCAATCCCAGGACTCTGGGATCATGACCTGAGCCAAAGTCTGACACTTAACTGACTGAGCCACCCAGGTGCCCCTGAAGAACATTTTCTATTGCTGTTAAATGTTTTTATATTATATCATTTTAAACTACTAAGTAGTGTTCTATCATATTGGATGTAACATATTTATTTTTAAAATTCCTTATTTTTGGACATCAAGGTCATTTTCAGTATTAACTCCACAATGAATACTATCGTATATAACTCTTTAACTGCACCTCAGTTTACTTATTAGGAAAAGTTCCTAGAAATAGAATTACTGTAAAGATTTTAAACATGTTTAAGGCTTTTGGTAATTATTGTCCGATTGCCCTACAGAAAAGCTGTACCATTTTATACTCCCAATACCAATGTTTAAGAGTGCTCATTTCTGAAGATATTTGAAAATGACATATCTAATAAAGGATTAGTATCTAAAATATACAAAGAACTTATACAACTCAACCCCCCAAAAACCTGCACATCTTTCTTTTTCATAGTTATTAGAAGAGTGGCTCATGTGTGGTTCTGTTGCAGAAGGTGGGGGGGATGTGTTATCTGCTTCTACCTAAAGAATGGAACATTTTTTAAAAGGAGGTCTGGAGGGGCACCTGGGTGGCTCAGTCGTTAAGCGTTTGCCTTTGGCTCAGGTCATGATCCTAGGGTCCTGGGATCGAGCCCTGCATCAGGCTCCCTGCTCCACAGGAAGCCTGCTTCTCCCTCTCCCACTCCTCCTGCTTGTGTTCCCTCTCTTGCTGTGTCTCTGTCAAATAAATAAATTAAATATTTTTTTTAAAAAAAGGAGGTCTGGGAAGCAGAACAGAGGATAAACACAAAGAGGATTAATATCCATGAAAAGTCTCTATTTCTGGAAGGTTTCAGTATTATGGGAGCATTATGAATGTTTTGGACGAATGGCAACCTTTGCTTGCCATGCTTGCCCTTTCACTAGCTTACAGTCCATTTACCATAAAGTGCCAGAGTAAACCTTCTCAATCTGCTCAAAACCTTTTGATGGCCTTCCAATACACTTAAAGGAGGGAAGTTTATAGTCGTCATCATCTAGGTTAAAAAGGAAGATCTCAAATAAAAAACCTTACTTTACACCTCAAAGAACTAGGGAAGAAAAGAATAAACTAAACCCAAAGTTAGCAAAAGGAAAGAAACCATATATATCAGAGCAGAAATAAATCAATAAATAATAGAAAAACAAAAAATCAACAAAACTGTTTTTTTTTAATAAACAAGATCAACAAACTTAACTATAACTAGACCAACTATTGAGAAGGCTCAAAGAAAATCAGGAATGAAAAAGGAAGCATTACACTGAATGCCTCAGTAATAAAAAGAATTATAAGAGACTATTATGAACAATTATATGCCAATCAATTGGATAACCTAGAATGGATAAATTGTTGGAAACATACCTACCAAGACTGAATCAAAAAGAAATAGAGAGTCTGAACAGACCAATAATAAATAAGCAGACTGGAGTAGAATTAAAAAATTCCTAACCAAAAAAGTCCAGGACCAGATGGCTTCACTACTGAATTCTACCAAACATTTAAAAAGGAATTAATACCAATCCTTTTAAAACCCTTCCAAAAAAATGGAGTAGAGGGAAAACTTCCAACTCATTTTGTGAAGCCAGCATTGCTTTGATACCAAATCCAGAAAAACACACCACAAGGAAAGAAAACTACAGGCCAATATTTTTATAAACATAGATGCAAAAATCCTCAATAAAATACGAACAAACTGATTTAACAACACATAAAAAAGATTATACAAGATGACCAAGTGAAATGCATCCCTAGGATGCAAAGTTGGATTGACGTAGTTAAATTAGTCAACGTCATACACCACATTAACAGAATGAAAGTTAAAAGCCACATGATCCTCTCAAAACATGCAGAGAAAGCATTTGACAAACTTCAACATCTATTCATAACAATAACTATCAACAAAATAGGTGTAGAAGGAACTTACCTCAACACAAGGAACTTACTCCAATCCCTTGTTAGTTCTCTGTTCCCTTATTCTGTCTTGTTTTTTTCTCTCTCTCTCCCTGTGTTTCAGCCACACTGGCCTATTTACTGTTTTCTATAAACACATACCAAGTATGCTCCCACCTCAAGGTCTCCCTCTGACTAGACCATTCTTCTGCCAGCATTCTTATGGCTTCTTCCTTCACATATATGGTGTCCAGTGCCACCTCTATATGTAAAAAAGTAGTTTTTATCACTTGCTATTCAGTTTTGGTGATTATTTCCTTCCTTCTTAGCACTTTTCATTACCTGGTATTTTTAAATATTGTTTTTATTGGTTGGTTGGTTTGTCTGTCTCACCCCACATTATTTTTAATGCAAATAAGTGGGATATTTGTTTATCTTTTTTGTATCTTCAGACCCTAAAATAATGCCTGAAAGATGGTAATCTCTTCATAAATATTTATTAATCAATGTATAAATCAATATATGAATGAATCAATATTTAAGATGTTCTATACATCCAAGTAAAATAGTCTTTCTCGTACCTTGACATTCTCATTATTTGCCTTTTTTCCAAATTAGACTTCACTAAAGAGAAGATTAGACTCCATTAAGGAGAATCAGGCCTCTACCTAGAAGGTTACTGGGACAATAAACTCTTGGTAAAAAAAACTTCAGTATTCCAACCAAAGCTACTAAAATTTATAAACAAACCTTTTTTTGTGAATAGACGTTCCATTTTCTAAGCTGTAATGTGTATGTATAGACCCAGTGTCAGTCTAGTACATAAAGGTATATGAAAGTAAAACAAAGAAAAAGGAATAAAACTGATAAAGAATAAATACGGGAAACTAAAAATGAAGTAATCTTTTGGAGTGACTGTGCAGTTGGGTTTTTGAATTGGTTAGAACTCTGTTAAAATCCTGCCTGCCTTCGTTTGGATTCCCCAGAAGCAGATTCTGGCTGGGGTTTTGCGTGTCAGTACTGCCTAAGGAGAACAATGAGGGGGTAAGGGACACGAGAAGGGAAGAGGACAAAGCCAAACCAGTACAATTACAAGCAAAGTCCCAGTCTCTGCCTGATTCCTTCCAGAACCCTGGAGCGTAAACGAATTCAGCTGTGCTTTCATACTCCCACACTGCTCTCTTACTGGCAATGAACCACTCAGGGGATGTCAACTCCCAGGTGCTTGCAGTGCTTGGTGTTTGGGTAAAGCATCTACATGGTTGAGCCAGTAGGAACTAATCAGGGCAGAAGCTGAAGGATGGCTATCTCCAATAAATCAAATTGGTAAGAAGGGATGTGAGCATAGCTCTGATGGTAACTGTTACCTTGGCTTTTGACGTTGGGCAAGTTACTGGTTTATCAGGAGTCTTTTTGTTTTATATAAAATGAATTAATGCTACTTCATAGATGTTTAAGAATGAATGAAATACAAAGGACATACATACCCTCTAACACAATTCCTGGCATGTGGCTCAACCACGGTAATTATGTCCTCATACATTTTATAATATGGAAGAAATTAATGATAAAAAAGTGAAAGTTCACAAATTAAGTTTTAATTGTTTTTATACCACTAAATTTAAAAGAGCCATTATTGGACTCGTACTCACTGTGCGTTTTACCGCAGTACTGAGTTTCCAGAGAAAGATGAAAAAAATATCCCACATCTTGAGACGTGAGACATGCCTCACAGATACACAAAAGCAGTGTTCTCTGAACCACTCCCTAGCACAATAAGCAGGTGGATTTGCAGATATCAGAGTGGCACTTTAATGTGCTAACAAGGAACATCTTGGAAACACCATGTACCTTACAATCTCAATCACTGGTTTTTCTTTCTGCAATTTCAAAGAGCAAGCAACAGATTTTTAAATTATAATTAGATTTAAACTGTCATATGTTATATTCTCTGTTTCCCAAACAGATATCCATTAGCTGGTACATCCTGCTTTTGCTAAAGATCATTTGTATCCAAAGCTCCTTTAGTTTAACTAATTCAAGGACTCTCTTCCTTTTGAATAAGAATAAATGCATTCCGATGGTATAGAGAGTCATGTTAAATATATGACATAAAGACAAAAACTCATTCAGCCAAACATATACTCTTAATGAAGACCTCTGATTTACATTTAATTATCATTCTTTAGTAATTCCTTTTTTGGAACAAAAGTAGTTAAATAACCTACCAACATCAAATGATTTTCTTAAACTATAAAATCAGCCTTCCACCCAGCACAGTTTTAATTATTAATGAGTTCTTGATAATTTGTGTGCAGGTAATTCTTAGAAAAGCAGAATTGATATTTCCTAATTAAAATTTTTGTGAACCAAATACTAACTTAATGATTCCCATTTTCGTGTGAGGGATATGTGTTGATGCATGATAGAGGAAGACCTTAGAAGAAATTTTCCCTAGATCCCAGAGATATGGACCAATTATTAAAATTGTTGGAGCAAGGAAGAGAATGGCCGGGCAGCTACTGACGTGAGACAAGACTTCCAACCTCTTGGCACAATTTCAGTGATTGTTTCTGCCCCAGTTGGAGCTGAGGATGGAAGGTAAAGTTTATACCCAACTTCTGCTCCGTACATATAAATGAGACAAGTTGGCAGGTTACCGTAGGCCCATGATTCATGTTTCTGGGCACCCTGAGTAACTGTCTTGAAGGTCTATCAGTAGGAGAGACTCTGGTCACTTTTTTTTTTTTTTCCAAAATAGCAATGACAGGGAGAAAAACAAAAAAGGTAGACTGAGAACTACCTTATAAGGAATATATTTATTTATTTCCATAAATACACATCTCTCTGGATTAGTCAGCTATTACTACAATACTGCTTCATGACAAATAACCACAAAATCTCAGTGGCATGCAGTAATATTTGTGATTCTCATTAATTCATTGAGTTAAGCTTATCTAAGCTAGGCTCATCTGGGCAACTCTGGCTCAGGCTGCAGTGAGCGGGGCAGCTGTGCTTCTCACTGTATGTTTATGGTCCAGCAGGAGCAGCTTTGCTCCTTGTGTCTCTCATCCTCCTTGGATCAGCAGGCTGACCATGGCATGTGTTCTCTTTGCAATGTCAGAAGCTCAAGAGGGCACGCAAAAGCATGGAAGGTCTTCTGAAACATAAGCCTAAACCTGGCATACTGTTACTCCTGTCTATGTTCCATCAGCTAATGCCAGTCACATGCCTAAGTTCAAAGTCAAGGAAAATCCCTACATAAATATGCATAGCAATGGGTTTGCAGGAAAGGTGGAAGAATTAGGGCCAATTATTAAATCTACTACATTTCCCTATTTTTCAAATTTGAAAGCTCTTGCTATAGGGATTTATGTGTATCAAGAGATGCCTTCATAATTAAAAAAAAAAGGTCAATGAAACCAAAGTCATTTATATGAAGATTTTAATAGCAAACTTTTACTAATGTGCCTATTTTAAATGAATTTATTTTTTATAAAATTATCTTACAAATATATATGCATGTATGTACAAACATATGCATACATATAGTGCTTTTCAACTGGACTTTTCTTAGACATTACCTTACTAAAACTCTCAGTATCATATTTGTTTTAGATGAATCACAAAATGCTGAGATAAATTATTTTTAGTTGTGATAACATTTTACATACAATAGTAGCTTGCACTAAATGATGTGTCAGCCCCTGGCTTACTTATGAAGAAGTGATAGAACTCAAAAAGACTTATTTAGCATTATGTTTTTAATTAGTCAGAAAAATTTCAATCACAGAGATGACTCAGCTTATGCTTGTGACAGGATGGGAAAACTTTGGAGAATTCCTTCCTTAGCATCAGTGAAAATGACGCATTGTTACTTAAGTTATCTCATATACTCTGCCGTCTTCAAAGCACACTAAAAATGTAGTTGGCATAGATCAATGGAACAGAACAGAGAGCTCAGAAATAAACCCACATTTATATGACCAGTTAATCTATGACAACGGATGCAAGAATATACGATGGGGAAAGGACAGTCTTTTCAACAAATGGTGTTGGGAAAACTGGAGAGCTACATGCAAAAGGGTGAAACTGGACACTTTCTTACCCCAGACACAAAAATAGACTCGAAATAGATTCAAACCTAAATGTGAGACCTAAAACCCTAATGTCCCTAGAAGAAAAGATAGGCAGTAATTTCTTTGACATCAGCCTTAGAAACATTTTTCTAAATATGTCTCCCCAGGCAAGGGAAACAAAAGCAAAACTAAACTATTGGGATCATACCAAAATAAAATGCTTTTGCATAATGAAAGAACCCATCAACAAAACAAAAAGGCAACCTACTGAATGGGAGAAGATATTTGCAAATGGTATATCTGATATGGGTTAATATCCAAAACATATAAAGAATTTATACAACTCAACACCAAAAAAATAAACACTATCACTAAAAAATGAACAGAGGATCTGAATAGACATTTTGCCAAAGAAGACATACAGATAACCAACAGACACATGAAAAGATGCTCAACATCCCTCATCATCAGGGAAATGGAAATTAAAACAACAATGAGATATCAACTTACACCTGTCCAAATGGCTAGAATAAAAAAGACAAGAAATAACAATTCTTGGCAAAGATGTGGAGAAAAAGGAATACTCGTGCACTGTTGGTGGGAATGTAAATTAATACAACCACTGTGGAAAACAGTATGGAATTTCCTCAAAAAATTAAAAGTAGAAATACCATATGATTCAGTAATTCGATTACTGGGTATTTTACCCAAAGAAAATGAAGACACTAATTTAAAAAGATATGTGCACCCCTATGTTTATTGTAGCATTGTTTATGATAGCTAAGACATGGAAGCAGCCCAAGTGTCCATCAAAAGATGAATAAATAAAGAAGAAGTGGTATGGATATATGTATGGAATGTTACTCTGCCATAAAAACAAAGAGATCTTGGGTGCTGGGGTGGCTCAGTCAGTTAAGCATCTGCCTTTGGCTCAGGTCATGATCCTAGGGTCCTGGGATCGCCCGGCATCTGGCTCTCTGCTCAGCGGGGAGTCTGCTTCTCCCTCTCTCCCTGACCCTACCCCCTGCCCCTGCTCCTGTTCTCGCTCTTGATCTCTCTCTCTCAAATGAATAAATAAAAAATCTTAAAAAAAATTTAAACAAAAAGAATGAGATCTTGCCATTTGCAATAATATGGATGGACCAAGATGGTATAATGCTAGGTGAAGTAAGTCAGTCAGAGAAAGACAAATACCACATGATTTCATTTATCTATGGAATTTACGAAACAAAAAAAATGAACAAATGAAGAAACAAGACAAACAAACAACAGAAAAACTTTTAAATACAGAGAACAGACTGGTGGTTGCCAGAAGGGAGGTGGGTGGGAGGACAGGTGAAATAGGTGATGGGGATGAAGAGTACACTTATCTTGATGAGCACTGAATAATGTATAGAATTGTTGAATCATTATATTGTACATCTGAAACTAATATAACACTATGTTAATTATAATTTGATTTTAAAAAAGAAAAATAAATAAATTTTAAAAATGTGTATTAGATGATTTAAGAAGAAATTAAAATTATTTTTATTTTCCCCCTCAGGCTGCCCTCTTTTGTTGTCTGTGACTGATCTGATGCCAGATTTTTAAGATAAACAAAACCAGCTGATATATCTAGCAGATGCTCAAATTCAAAGATCTCCCCAGACACAAAGAACCTAATAAGTGTCTCATGGGAGTGTTTTATGTATAGCTTGAGAAGAAATTATTGATTTTATAAAAATGAAAGTAAAGAATTAGTTCAGGAATTGAGGTCAAGAACAAGCCCAGCCCTGACCTAGACCAATTACATTTTATATTGAATCCCCAGGGAGAACTGTGAAAGTATCATCATAAACCTACAAATAAACACTACTGAGACTTGACTTAGGACACGTGATCACCTGCACATAAAACAACATATACATAAAAAGAACAACTTTTTGTGGTTTCACAATTTAATTTTTTTTAAAAAGTAAAATAATTTCCACAACTATTTGTGAAGCTGAAAAATGAGAATAATTGCTCATTTTTAATGAGAATCTACAATTTTTTCCTCTTTATTAAAGTGAACAGAGAGTTAATGCCCAACATCATGCAGTACTCCTGGAAGAGATATTTCTCCCTGTCTGTTTTTCATGTCTAAAATGGGTATCTACTATGTATGTTCTTTGGACTGTATGTCTTGAGAAATATCACCAATAAAATTAATGAAGATTGTGGCTACAGCAAACTAGCAAGTGTTTTGTTAATGGTCTATACTCATCAGATGTTGTTAAATCATATAGGAGATTACAAATATTTACTCTGTTTTCTCCTTCTTTTTACAAGTAATACCTATATCTATCCAGTTAAAATTTTAAAAAGAACATGAAGCAAAAAAGAAGAAAGGTGTTTTGCTATGGAAAAATATTAGAAAAAATTAAATACTCATTCATTACTTTAAAAGAAGAAATTCTTCAAATAAAAATTAAAGAAAGGTCATTAACCTAATGGAGGTTATCTATCAAAAATCCATAACAAACATCATTCATAGTGGTGAAAAGTTAGAAGCATTCCCTTTAATGTTCATTCACTGACTTTTTTCAACATTATACTGGAAATTCTAAATATTTCAGTAAGAAAAAGAAATAAAAGCATAATAATAGCATTATAGTAATAAAGTATAATTGTTCACAGATTGTGTGATTGTCTAAAGACTACCACATACAGACAGTCAAAGAGCTTCTGAGCTGACCAAATCTAGGAAGCACAATTCCATTTGAAATCTAGTATTTTGCTAGGGCTGCCATATAAAGTACCACAGGCTGGGTGGCTTAAACAATAGAAATTTATTTTCTCACATTCTGGTTCTTCTTCTTGGTTAGAAGTCCAAGATCAAGGTGTCAGCAGAGTTGATTTCCTTTGAGACCTCTTTCTTTGGCTTCTCCAAGCTGCCTTCTCCCTGTGTCTTCACATAGTCTTCCCTCTGTGTGTGTGTCTGTCCTAATCTCCTGTTATGAGGACACTAGTCATCTTAGCTTAGGACTCACCCTAATTATCTCATTTTAACCTTTCTCTTTAAAGACTTTATGTCCAAGGGCACCTGGGTGGCTCAGTTGGTTAAGCATCTGCCTTCAGCTCAGGTCATGATCCCCAGGTCCTGGGATTAATTCCCAGGTCCAACAGGCTCCCTGCTGGGCAGAGAGTCTGCTTCTCCTTCTACCTCTGCCCCTCCTCCTGCTTGTGCTCTCTCTTTCTCTTTCTCTCTCTCAAACAAATAAATAAAATATTTTAAATAAATAAATGAAGACCTTTGTCCAAAGGCAGTCACACTTGAGGTAGTGAGGTTAGGATTTCAATATATGAATTTTGGGGCAACACAGTTCAGCCTATAACAAAACCCCCAAAAAGCATATAGACAAATTATTAGTATTAATGAAAGTTTAGCAAAGCTGCTGGATATTTTTAAGAATGTCAATAATGACAAAAATATAAAGTGCCTAGGAGCCAATCTAACAAAAGATTTACATGGCCATTATGTAGAAAACGGGGAAGAAGGGATTAATTTGTCTGAAACTGATGCTGTGCAATGTCTCTTATACAACTGTATGGAAAACCAGCTACACCAAGCTCCTCAAGCAATCACTTTGGTAGAGTGCTAGGGTTATAAATCAGGCCACTGAGCTTCCATAGCACACAGGGGAAACTTAGAAACATGGTCCCCAGTTCCCTGATCTCATCAGGGGAGAGACTTGTGCTCCACCCCCCATGAATGTTGATATGGTAGGACAGGGGGGATGTCCTGTTTTAAGCATGCCATATTCCTGTTGGAGACCAATCCCAATCATATAAGGAGAGGCCTTATTCTCCACTAGTCATGCAATTTAAATCTGAGAACTCACTCAAAGGCCATAGACCCACCTTCAGAATCTGAGATCAGACACAATTAGAGCTGTGCTCTCCTACAGAGCAGAGGGCAAGAGAGGATCTAAAATCCTATACTCCAATCTTGAGTTTTTCCCAGTAAAAGTGACATTGAAAACCTAGTATGTATCTCCAGGTCATTCATTTTTGTTCATGAAAAATCTAAAACTATTAAAGAAGTCATAAATACTTAGAGATAATAGGCTCCTGTTCATCAATAGAATCAATATTGTAGGAATATAAATTAATATCTACAAGTTCAATACAAATTTAGTAAAGATCTTAGCTCAGATTTTCAGAGTACTTGATAAGCTAATTTACATGGAAGGACAAAGGGTTAAAAATGGTCAATACAATTTGAAGAATAAGGTAGGGTAAATGCAATATATTCTACAAGACATAAAAAATATATTATAAAATATCTATTTGTGCTAGTGGGTAGGGATAGAAAGTGATTAAAATTAAAAACATATTTTTATCAAAACACATCATAATGAAAATAAAAATCAAGTCACTGAATGGGAACTTCTTTCTGTCTTTGCCACCTACAGTTTACTTTCAACACAGCCAGAAGGATTCTGTAAAACATAAATAAGGCCAGGTCTCTGCTCAAAGCCTCTAGTAGACTTCCTACTTTACTCCAAGTGAGGTTTATTCAAGTGAGGCTTATCGAAGTGAGACATCATAGTTTGTTTATCCATTCACATATTTTGGCAATTATGAATAAAACTTCTATAAACATTCCTGTGCAGGTTTTATGTGGACATAAGTTTTCAACTCATTTTGGTAAATACCAAGGAACATAACTGGCAGAGCATGTGGTAAAAGTACATTTAGTTTTGTAAGAAAGTGCCAAACTGTCTTCCAAAGTGGCTTTATCATTGGCCATTCCCTCCAGCAACGAATGAGAGTTCCTGTTGCTCCACAGTCTTATGAATATTTGATGTTCTCAGTGTTTGGGACTGTAGTCATTCTAACAGGTGTGTAGTAGCATCACATTGCTTCAGTTCATACTTCCTCAATGGCACATGAAGTTGAGCGTCTGTTTAAGTGCTTATTTGTTGCCTATAGATTTTCTTTGGTGAAGTGTCTGTTCAGATCTTTCACCTATTTTGAAATTGGGTTGCTTGGGGTTTTTGTTGTTCTTGTTGTTAACTTTTAAGTGTTCTTTGTATATTTTAGATACCAATCCTTTATTACATAGATAAGTATTTTGCAAATGTTTTCTTCCAATCTGTTTCTTTTCATTCTCTTAAACATTAATGTGTTTTTTAACCTTCTTTTCTCCTAAAATATGTTACATGAAACTTGAAATGTGTCTGTTTATGCCTGTTCCCAAGTACCTAGAAACTTGCATTTTCCTGGGTCATAATTGGAAATCCATATGTAGTGGTTGAATAACTGAAATAAAGAGAGAAGAAATTTGTATGCATACAAACAATAAAGAATTAATAGTCAAAATATATTTTAAAATTTACAAATCAGAAAGAAAAATACAATTAAATCAATAGAAAAATGGGAAACATCTAGCAACAGGTAATTTACAGAAGTCTCAAATTGCCAGTACATTTAAAATGTGGTTGACATTATTGGAAAATGAAGAAAATGTTGATTAAAATCACAATGTAACACGATTTCCTATCATATTTCTCCATCTACAAATTTAACTTTATCTATTTAGTTTTGGTCATTTTGTTCATATCGTTGGATTAACTAAACTCTACAACTCATGACATACTAACACAATTAGTATATTAATACATATGTGACTTGTCTGTTTGTTTATGCATGTAACAACCATAAATCCAAATCCATATTCAAGTTGTAGAACATTATTAAAATTTTCTGCTACCTGTTTTTTCTTTCCCCTCCCATTTACCTATATCTCGTCTCTCACAGAGAGAACCACTTTTCAGGTCTTTGAATTTATTATTCCTCTGCTTTCAAAAAAGGGTACTTGTAAGAAACCATATACAGTTTTCTAAAGGTCGCTTTTACCATTCAATTATTACTAAGATTTATCCACGTAGTATCCATAGCTCTAATCTGACAAAATTTTTAAAATCTGACCATACTAAGTGTGGATCAGGATGTAAGGCAAGAATAAATCTACTAAACTGCTTATGGGAATGTAAATTGGTACAAGTACTTTGAAGAACAATTTGACGTAACCAGTACAGCCGTATGTTTAACAAAACTTGTGACCCAGCCATTCAACAATTAGGTGTAGAGTCTAGAGAAACTCTACATGAAAACAAATTCCCAAGAGCATTCAAAGAAACCACTTGATTAAATACTAAAAATTGAAAATAGCCTAAATTTCTCTATACAGCAGAGAGAAAAATTAATGAACTTAAGCTGTAAAAAAATATGAATGACCCTAAAATTATAATGTAGAGTGAAAAAATCATGGTGCTGAAAAATGTGTATGAAATATAAATAATCTATAAATATATAAACCTTAAAAAGATATGAAGCCATATTGTTTGTTTATGATATATACATAGAATCTACATAGAAAAATATATATACATATATGCATAGATATATACATAGAAAGATACATAGAATGAGAACTAATTTAGTGTATTTACCACTTGTGGCTTGTTGGGAAAGGTGATCTTGGAAAGTTCCCAGAATGTGTCAGCTGCTTCAGCGAAGTTGTATTTTTTATTATTTAAGCCAAGTGTTAGGTTTCTAAGTTAACTATTTAATAATGCTTCATAATTAAGCAATATTAGGAAACATTCTAGTTGAATTTTTATTCATTCATTAAATCTGACAAGGTTTGAATCTATGTCTTTAACCTTTGCCCCTTCCCTAAAATAATCAACCACAACAAAATTAGATCATTTTAATCAAAAATGTTTTATAATCAAAATGGTGCAAAAAGTATGGGTCCAGTGTAAAGACTGCTTTTGGCTGTGACAAAACAATAAATTATCAACTGGAGAGAAACACTAGGAGCTATATGAGGAGCTAAAGAGCGAGGAGATAAAGAGCTACCATCTTATCTTAGGTTTTCGCCAGGCCTTTCAATGGATGCTGGGGGCACATTGGCTAGCCAGAGCGACACCAGCCCTGCTCTCATAATGGCATGTGTTTAGTAGAGAAAATAGAGACAAATTAAATAATCACACAGTCAAAAAGAAAATTAAACTCACAATAAATGTTTCTAAGGAGAGGCATATAAACTTATAAAAGATACACCCAAGAGAATTGATCAGAGAGGTTAGGAATGGTCTCTTGAAGGGGAAAGTGATAAATCAACTATCTATAGGACAAACAAAGGAATGAGGAGACCTTTTCTAGCAGAGGAAAAAGCAAGTTTAAAGACCTTGTGTCCAAAGTAAAGAGAGCAAGGTCTATAATAAAGTTGGAGACTATGAGAAAAATAGAAAAACAAAAGATAGAAATTTAGATTACTGTTTCTTTTAATTTTGACCTTACCTCCCACTGTCTACTCTCCAGTCATTATTTTTTAAAGACCAATCTTTATTAATTATTCATCTTTAGTCTTAGAGTAACTGTTTGATGAAAAGAAGCCAAAGAAAGGCTAGCTGTGTAAGACTATAGCAGGCACATACCAATAATGCTCAGTTACTGTGAGCCATCATTAATGTTGGAAAATATTTTCCAAATACAAAATCTGTCTCTGTAATGGTGTCCTGTGTAATCCAATTGTAGCTTAATAAATGTTGCTGATTTTTTTTAAAGATTTTATTTATTTATTTGACAGAGAGAGACACAGTGAGAGAGGGAACACAAGCAGGGGGAGTGGGAGAGGGAGAAGCAGGCTTCCCGCTGAGCAGGGAGCCCGATGTGGGGCTCGATCCCAGGACCCTGGGATCATGACCTGAGCCGAAGGCAGACGCTTAACTGACTGAGCCACCCGGGTGCCCCTAAATGTTGTTGATTTTTAGATTTCATTTTAAATTTTTTTTTTGGTGGGTGGTGACCAAAAGGAGCTGGGAAATTGTTCCTTGATAACATGAAAAGATACAAAAGACAGTACAGTACTTTGTGTCTTTTCTTTATTAAAAAGCATGTTATTAACTATCATTTAACTCTGATTTGTCAGACAATAGAACAATTGATATTTTTAATACTCCAGGAGAGACTGTCACTTTAATTTTTTTTTACTCTAAGCATCTTGATAGCTTTCTACATGAACTAAATTATACTAATTTTCACTGTTCAGTATGTGATGGCGTAACAATATAACATAAATATCTTTCACAGATAAGGAAATGGCTATATGAGAATCTAAGAATAAGTAATTTATCGTGTGTTTTTTAAAAGAAAAAAATGATTAGCTTGGTTCTATTCTTTATAATCTTTGCCAGTCTCATTTTCTCCACATCACTGTTCAAACACAAGATTTCTCTAATTTTATGAAAACCATCTGGGACTTTACATTTTCTACATAATAGGAAGAATTAAGATAAGTATCATAAATAACGTTCAATGAAATTGAATACATTCTGTTTTTGCCTCTGCCCTGTCCCCCTATACTCGCCAGATGTAGTTGAAAGAGTTCCAGACCTGCAGTTAAAATATGGGGGTTGTACTCCCAATTTTAACACATAAGAGCTGGTTATCCTGGGTCCAAGATTCTCAATCAGTCACATTGGAATAATAATAATAAAAATAATAATAATATATACTTAACAAAGTTTTATCCAAGAAATAAATGAAATAGCATGCATATACGCACAACTTAAATCTTCTGGGAAGTAAGGGTCATGTCTTAAGGTTCATTGAATACCTAGCAATATGTGTGGCACTCTCTTGCATCTAAAATATGTTCCATTGGGCGCCTGGGTGGCTCAGTCGTTAAGCGTCTGCCTTCGGCTCAGGTCATGATCCCAGGGTCCTGGGATCGAGTCCCACATCGGGCTCCCTGCTCGGCAGGAAGCCTGCTTCTCCCTCTTCCACTCCCCCTGCTTGTGTTCCTGCTCTCGCTATCTCTCTCTCTGTTAAATAAATAAATAAAATCTTTTAAAAAAAAATAAATAAATAAATAAAATAAAATAAAATATGTTCCATTTACAGATGAAAAATTAGATCCAATAAATTATTGGAATTAGCATTCCCCAAAAAGTCTTCCCTTTCTAAGTAATTTGAGGGGATAAATGAAAGATAGACCATTTTCCTCCCAAAATTATCAAGAAATTTCACAGAAAAGTCTCAAGCAACAGAGATTGACTTAACAGTATACATTTCCCAACTTCTTTTCTGATAAAGCTAAAAACATTTCATACCTCACTTAAAAGTGTATGTCTTTGGAAGGAAAATAGCTGGGAGAAATATGTTGGACCATGATTAATCATGGAGAAGATTGAATTGGATTCATGCCAACAAATGAAGCAGCCTTGGAGAAAAGTGTATTTTCTCTGTTTTTTAGATCTCTTAAAAAAAAAAAAGGATATAAACTCTAAGATGTCCTTGGCCTTCTTTTTTTTTTTTTTTTAAAGATTTTATTTATTTATTTGACAGAGAGAGAGATAGCTAGAGCAGGAACACAAGCAGGGGGAGTGGGAGAGGGAGAAGCAGGCTTCCTGCCAAGCAGGGAGCCCGATGTGGGACTCGATCCCAGGACACTGGGATCATGACCTGAGCCGAAGGCAGACGCTTAACGACTGAGCCACCCAGGCACCCGGCCTTCTTGATTTTAGAGAATTAAGCACAGATATGAGTGAATGGAATCAATCCTTTTAAATTGGAAAATAATGAAAAACCGTCATTTATTTCTTTTCTTTTTTTTATTATGTTATGTTAATCACCATACATTACATCATTAGTTTTTGATGTAGTGTTCCATGATTCATTGTTTGTGTATAACACCCAGTGCTCCATTCAGTATGTGCCCTCTTTAATACCCATCATCAGGCTAACCCATCCCCCCACACGCCTCCCCTCTAGAACACTCAGTTTGTTTCTCAGAGTCCATAGTCTCTCATGGTCCGTCATTTATTTCTAAAGCAGAAGCTGCTGCTAATATACATGTAAGATTTTAAGAGACTTGATATTTTAAACTGCTTTAGAAAACTTTTTCATATATATTCAAATCATTTGCATTTACAGAGATGTTGAACTTTTTAAATAGCAGTCATTTGTATTTCAGACAGGTACGGTATCAGACAGAATGAGACATCTGGTAGAGCCTACAGGAAAGCATATTAGCTTGAGGATCTGAGGGAAATTCACAAAAGAGAAGGATAATAAAACAGTAAAAATAAACCATATGTTGCTAATGATTTAGAATGTGAGAAACATTTTTTTTAAAGCTGAGATCTACTACATATGGATTTAATTTGTTTTCTGAAATCCAAAGCTCACTGTGATTATCAAAATGGATAAGTTACTTTATATCTGGCAATAAGGAGTATTTTTCTCAGTAATACTGTAAAGGTGACTTCCATCCATCTGTCCCTTTACTCAGTGGAGAAGGAGTATGACCTAGGACAAAGATGGTCCCAATCAACTCTAATCTGACCTGTAGCTTTGTTAAAAATCTCTGAAGATTGGAAATTCAATATGCTTTCTTAAACAAATTTTCCACAAAATGATAGGCTATCACAAACACAGCAAGCTGAAATCAATCAACTATAGGCTCTGAGAAACTCTAGAAACTGTAAGTGGAAGTGACCTAAGAGATTTCTAAGCAGCTTTTCATTAGTTGTAGACCCCTGATCTCCTACATGGATATCTGTTAAAATGTAGATTCTCGGACCACATCCCAATCCACTGAATCATACACTTTAAGTGAGAAAGTAAAATCTATACTATTAACAAATTCCCCAGGTAATTGTCAGACTCCCTAAAGTTTGAGAGTCAATAATGTAGGAAAGTACTTTCAATATGGTAGCCATAGAACATGTGGTTATTAGGTCCTTGAAATATGGCTACTGAAATGTATGAAATATAAAATACACTCTAGATTTTGAAGACTCATAAAAAATAATATCTTAATAATTTTACATTGATTACATGTTGAAAACTATAATATTATGGATACATTGAATTAAATCAAATATATTATTAAAATGAATGTCACAATTTCTATATTTTAACATGACCACTAGAAAACTGTCAATTACACATATAGCTTGCATCATATTTCTTTTGGATAGCACTGCTCTCTAGACTGTAGATATTGATAATAATTTCACATACTTGTTCAATTTTACACTGAGACATTCGTGTTTTCTTAATAATTTGCTAGAAAATTAAAAGGATATTCACTTTTAATTTTTATTTATGACATCCAAGTACTAAATTTTATCCTTATTGCATAAATATATTTGTCATAAATGTATACTTTAAAGAGAAAAATCACTTCTGTCAATACATTGGCTGTAATTTGAATGCATGAACTTGAAGAATTGCCACAGACTCTTAAATTAGGTCACATTAGGGGCACCTGGGTGGCTCAGTTGGTTAAGCATCTGCCTTTGACTCAGGTGATGATCCCAGGGTCCTGGGATCAAGCCCCACATCGGGCTCCCTGCTCAGCAGAGAGTCTGCTTCTCCCTCTCCCACTCCTCCTGCTTGTGTTCCCTCTCTCGCTGTGTCTTTCTCTGTCAAAGAAATAAATAAAATCTTAAAAAAAAAAAAAAGACTACGTACCCCAGCCACCCTTGCAATTACATGAAAGCCATGTAACTAAGTTCTGAGCAACAGAATCTGCATGGAAATGACAGACCTCACTTTCCTTCTTTTTTAACTTTATTTTTAGAGAGGGAATGGTGCGGGGGGAAGAGTGGGGCAGAGAGAATCTTAAGCAGGCTCCATGCCCAGCATGAGGCTGGACATGGGCCTCAAGGCAGGGCCCGATCTCATAACCCTGAGATTATGACCTGGCCAAAATCAAGAGCCAGACACTTACTGACTGGGCCACCCAGGCGCCCTGGACTGGACTTTCAACTATGGTTCATAATACCTTCCCATTCACATTCCTCCATTCTTTTTCTCCACCAGAAGGTGAAATGAAGAAAACTCCAAGGACCCAGAAGAAAATGCTACCACAAAAATATAAGGAGCCCAATAGTCTTAAGCAGAGGACAATACTCCAGAAAAGCCTTCCAAAGAGTAACAGTCTTCGGATTGTTTTCTGAGTGAAAAAATAATAATAGTAATAGTGTGGTATGTCACTTAAATTTTAGAATTGTTTGATATAGCAGTTAGTCTACCCTAACAAGTAGATATATTTTTAGAATGCTTTCCTTTCCTTTCTAGATCCAAATAGGTAATGTTTCATATGCATTGCGTTCTTGGAAAAAAACTGCTTTTTCTAAGAAAGATACAATTTTAGAAAGATAAACCTCATAATACACTATTGCTTATCTTAGACTTCTATAACTCATCTTCATCTTTTTATTAGTAAAATTGCCTCAATTATTTCATGTTAAAATAGCTTACATTTTCTTATTTTCATTTGTATATACCAGGATTTGGAAAACTCTCTTCTGTAAAGAGTCATATAGTATAGATTTACACTTTGTGAGTCTCTATCACAACTAATCAACTCTGCTCTTATAGCACAAAAGTAGCCTAAACAATACATAAACACATGGCATTGCTGTGTTCCAATAAAACTTTATTTACAAAAACAGGCAGCCAACCCACAGGTTATAGCTTGAAAACCCCTAGTGTGGACTGTTCATTGCTAAAAAGAAATTTGGAGATACTAAATAATATTAGGACAACACAGTACCTTCATTCAGCATGTTAAAAAATATCACTTACTTTTTATGTTACTCTACACTTAATTAGATTTACTTTAGTCTTTCTTGTTTAATGTACAGATTTTGGATAGATTTTTCAGGTCTTCATCAAAATTTTTTTTTCTGTTTACCTACATTGTTTGGCCACTTTGAATATCAATCTGGGCTTGTCTTGTTCTCTTGTTTGCTTTCGTGCCCTCTATTTCTTTACATACTAAAAAAAAAAAAATAATAAGTATTTGAGTAGAACTTACAGGGCAGTATATCAAAGAGATGGAAAGGAGAAAATGACAGAAAATAATTAATTACCTAAGACACAAAACAGTCAAACATTTAAACTGTCTTGAGCAAAGAAATCTCTTTGCAGCTTTGTTTCTGATAACACTGGTGTTCTTTTCATTGTATTATTGTTTGTTAAATTTTTGGAACATCTTCCTACATTGTTATTCTATAAGCTCTGTTTTTATGAAAGCTTGATTTAGGCCCCACATCAGTGATTTTACATAATTTCTCTACATCAGCAATGCAATATAGGAAATAAGTAACCTCTAGGAGAAACACGTTGTGGTAATGCATTTCCACCCCTTGGCTTTGACTATAAATTAATCAGACAGCACACAGAAGAGACAAGGGATAAGAAAATTAGTTTCAACTGAATGACTTCCTTTAAAGCACTGAAATCTAATTTGGATGAACTTTTGCTTGATTGTGTCAATTTGATCAAGGCGGAAATAAAACAAGTATTCACATGAGTTCTATCATTTACATAACTTCTACCGCTTACATCTTATGAAATGTTAATTTTTAATCACTTTATGTCATATATCATAAACAAATTAAGTAAGAATAAAGCATCTCATACATATTTTAAATTAAACTCAATTTCAAGACCAAGAATCTTATGATACAACTTTAAGTGTTCTCTCTTGTTATGTAATAATAGTTGATCACAAGTTTTCTGTCTATCAGTAAAATGAAGAAATAAGAGAGATCGTGTTGTAGTCCATTGATTGAAATCAACATGGCAATTGCCTCAGCCACAGTGGCAGGTTTGGGTTTTTATTGCTTCATACTCCGAATGTTCTGGGTTTACTATCAGTAGTTTTCACTTCTGTTCACGTACACCTAATAGGAGAAAATAAGGAGGAATTGGGAAAATGTTCCACGAGGAAAAGTGATGAGAGGGGTCCTTCATATCCTGATTCCTGGAGAAAAACAGCTCTTGTTTTGTAAAGTCAGAACGAGTTTTCTTAAGAAGTCAAGAATAGTTTTCATGAAACCTTAAAGTATACTCAATCCATAAGAAAGTCAGCAATTTCAAGATAGAAATCCAGCAGCATTTGAATATATGTATATCAGTCCTGACAATCCCAATTTCCTCTGACCTTCATACTCTTTACCAACTTGATGAGAGCCTTTAAAAGTGCTGCCCTCAGTCAAAACTGACTCTATTTTTACATTATAAAGTTGAATAGCCAACAATTCTGAACTTACTGAAGAACTAGAACAAGTTCAGCATTTGGTGAAGGTTGAGAAAGAATATTGCTTATTATTGAGAAAGCTTCTCATATTTATTCTTCCTTGGAAATAATTCTGGTTCTATACAATTAGTTGTCCTAAGCTAAATATTCAAGAAATTTCAATATTCACTGGAAATTATTTTGGTACTAACGGCCAACTGATTTAAAAGCATATTTATGACTTTGGAAAAGAGGATGATAGGTATAGTTGAAATAATGCTTCCCTTTTTACAAATGCTGTTTGCTTTATTCATTTTACCAAGTCTCAGTGTTTTTTGATAATATACTATACACATATCTGTTGAGCACATACCATGATATCTCTAAGGATGACAATATTGGGGAAAAGACTGATCCTTGTCATCTATAAGAGAACACAAAGAGACACCACCTCTACATGGATATACAGACCACAAAAAGTATAAGAGCCAGAACTTAATTCCAAGGACTATAACAAAGGTTCAGAACACCTGGTATAAGGATTTTATCATTCTTTATCTAGAAAGACTCATGGATTTTTCTTGTGGCAGGAAGATTCCAAAAGATCAATTCATACATCATAGCCTTTCAAGGCTGCTGTGTTTCAGAAGTGCCAGTCTAGAGAGATTGATAGGGCTGTTCTGTTCTTGATTTCCTATTGCTCGGTTTCTCTGCCATCAATCTCACACAACCAGGATGGCTAGAAGTAGGATTAGTGACAGTGTGACAGAACTCAGAGACTCCTTCTAAGACCAAACAGATGGAGTGTGTCCATTCTTTGGAAGAATTACCTCCCCTCTTCCGAATCCTTAAATAAAATAGCACATAAATTCTCCTGCCTCTCTTTCTCTCTCCCTCTCTCCCTCCCTCCCTTCCCCCATATCTCTCTCTCTCTTATTCTCTCTCATTTCCAACCTCAAGACCTTATATTCTGATTGTCTATTTCTAGGTTCTACTGAAAAGAGTACTATTTTTTTATTAGTTTCTTCTATTAATTTATGTTTTAACTTCTTAATTTTTCCTAATTTTAATTTTTCTGAATTTAAAATAGAACTCTATATGAGAGACATGGGGTCTCCCACTTACAAACACACAGACACACACACACACACACACACACACAGTGCAGGGGTAGATTGAGGCCAACTAAGGAGGCTTTTAAGTGTTAAAATATTCATGTCAGAGAGTTAAGTGTCTGCTTCATAAGGTTTTTTTTTTTTTTTTTTTAAGAACAGGACTAAGAAATTCAAAACACTTCCCTGCCTGACAGATAGTATGTTTAAATTCTTAATGTCTAGGCAGTTTCTGCATATGTCAACTTTTAAAATTTGCTTACTCATCCATTTAATTTTTCTATGCTATGTTTCCATCCCTTCACTGTATCATATTATTTCACTACCAGTAAAAACTACCCTTCTTCTCAATTCACTTTTCTACATAAAAGTTGTATGCACCTAATATGTGTCAGGCACTGTAGAGCATGAGGACTACAAAGGTAAGTAAAATAACTCGAGTTTCTGCCGCCATAGATTTTATAGTCTAGTCAGTAAGTCCTACATGATCAAAGAATCTCAGCGGTACTTGTGCTAGCTGGCTCTGAAATTGCTAAGGGTCCTCTGATGATGTAAAACAGGGACGTGACCTAGTTCAGGAAGTCAAGGAAATGCTTGCTGGGGGAAGCAAAAGGTGAACTGAGATTTGAAGGAGGACTAGAAACATTTATCATTTTTTTCCTAGCAACACATTTTTTGTCACTATGGAACACAGTTTCCATTTAATTTGTGTGTCTGGCTGACTCTGACGTTGCCAACAAAACGTCCATCCCTTACCCATGTTCTTACTTGCTGCAGAGACTTTGATTTGTTCACGTTTACCCTCCCTCTGTTTGCAGGGAATATAAGGATGAATGACAACTGTCTAACCCAATTACAGTAATTCTGTTCTTGCAAGTAATTTGTTCAGTCATATCATGAATTTTAACCCAGCCAATGAGACATCATGGGAGGTTTCCTGGGGACTCCTGGGAAAAATGCGTTATAAGGAGATATGTTAAGAAAACTGCAGTTTGTGCCTTTGGACATTGTTGAAGACCTGATATTTAAAAGAACTGTAGCCATTTTGTAACCATAAGCAAGGAGCAGATGTTCTGTTAAGTGGAAGATGAGGATGTGGAAGGATGGAGGGAACACATGTCCTTGCTGGTATCATTTAGCTCTTGGGTTTACTTTGGAGTTCTTGCCTAGTCTCTGGACTGGATCTGTGAGATGATAAACAGCTATATTTATTTATTTATTTATTATAAACAGCTATCTTTAAGCCTCTGTCACTAAAACAAAATTATCCCAATTGGGAAAAAAAGAAGTTCTGATTCTTAGATTTGGTAGACTAATTATAAAATCATAACAAGAATAATAATAATAAAAAAGACCTGCAAAGATCCACATAATGGTTAACTATAGAGAGAAAAGAAGAGCTGGAGGATGGGAGATGAGTGACTAGCAAGTTCGCAAAGAGCATATATTCATCTATGGCTTTAGCAATTAAAGATTTTTTTTTAAAGCAACAAAATATAACTTTTCTACCTTGTTACCTAAATTAAAGGTTTCCAGTCTTTAAACCTTTTCCATGCCTTCAATGCCTGACTTAGAGAGACTACCCAATTAATGTTCCAACTAATGTTTACTGAATGAATAAATGAATCAAACCTTTTCAAAGTGTCTGGAGAAGGATAAAACCATTGCATACACTTTATTTAATTCCCACTTGGCATCACCTTTGTGAGTAACATTATTTCCATTTTGTATATGCAAAAATTCAGCCTCAGAGAGATTTAGTAAGGACATAGCTGTTGAGAGATAGAACTAAAATTTTTTTTTTTTTAAAGATTTTATTTATTCATTTGAGACACAGAGATACAGAGAGCATGAGCAGTGGGAGAGGCAGAGGGAGAGGAAGAAGCAGACTCCCCGCTGAGTCAGGAGCCTGATGTGGGACTCGATCCCAGGACCCTGGGATCATGACCTGAGCCGAAGGCAGACGCTTAACCACCTGAGCCACCCAGGCGCCCCGAGAGATAGAACTAAAATTTAAACCCAAGGTTTTCTGACTTAAAAGCCCAGAGAAAAACAAGTTCCTTCTCTCATTTCACTGTTTTCCTGCACATTTATCAGGAAATATTCTAATTTTTTGTCTCCCTAATGGGGTCCTTAAATCAGTAGTATCAGAATCACTTGTTAGATTTAAAAGAAAAGTATTTCTAGGATCCATGTAGTGGTTAGACCCAAGAATCACCATTAGATACATTATATAAAAACTTTGAGAGACCCTAGCATATACACCAAAGTTGAAGAACCACCATATTACACTCAGAAAACATGTTATTCTTGTTAAATAAAATCCACACATACAGGGGCACCTGGGTGGTTCTGTCGGTTAAGCAGCTGCCTTCAGCTCAGGTCATGATCCCAGGGTCCTGGAATCCAGCCCCGCATCAGCAGCAGCCTCCCTGCTCAGTGGGGAGTCTGCTTTTCCCTCTCCCTCTGCCACTCCCCTCTCCCTCTGCCCCTCCCCCTCTCCCTCTGCCCCTCCCCCTCCCTCTGCTCATGCTTTCTCTTTTCTCTCTGGCAAATAAATAAAATCTTAAAAAAAAAAAATCCACCCATACAAAGAGGAAAAAGCCCACTAATACTACAAAGAATATTCATGGCTATCTAAACTAGCATAAAAATAAATCTATTTATTATTTCTTCTTTTTTCCTTTTTAAAAAAATTTTAAAAATTTCTTACATTTTTATTTTAATTCCAGTTAGTTAACATAGAGTGTAATATTAGTTTCAGGTGTACAATATAGTGATTCAGCACTTCCATACAACACCCTGTGCTCATCACAAGTGCCCTCCTTCATCCCCATCACTTATTTCACCCATTTCCCGCCCCTCACCTTCCCCTCTGGTAACCATCAGTTTATTCTCTGTAATTAAGTCTGTTTCTTGCTTTGACTCTTTCTCTCTCTCTTTCTCATTTTTTTCCCTTGCTTGTTTGTTTTGTTTCTTAAATTCCACATATGAGTGAAATCATATGGTATTTGTCTTTCTTTGACAGACTTATTTCACTTAGCATTATACTCTCTAGCTCCATCCATGTCATTGCAAATGGCAAGATTTCATTCTTTGTGAAAATTCATTATGGCTGAATAATATTCCATATACATATGGAATAATATATGGCTAAATAATATTCCATATACATATGGAATAATATATATAATAATAACAATATATACCACATCTTCTTTATCCATTCATCCACTGATGGACACTTAGGCTGTTTCCTTCTCTTGGCTATTGTAAATAATGCTGCTATAAACATAGGGATGCATATATCCCTTTGAATTAGTGGTTTTGTATTTGGGTAAATATCCAGTGGTGTAATTGCTGGATCGGAAGGTAGTTCTATTTTTAGCTTTTTGAGGAACCTCCATACTGTTTTCTTCAGTGGCTGCACCAGTTTGCATTCCCACCAGCAGTGCACAAGTGTTCCTTTTTCTCCACATCCTTGCCAACACCTGTTGTTTCTTGTGTTTTTGATTTTAGCCATTCTGACAGGTGTGAGTTGATATCTCATTGTAGTTTTGATTTGCATTTCCCTGATGATAAGTGATGATGAGCGTCTTTTCATGTATTTATTAGTCACCTGGATGTCTTTTTTGGAGAAATGTCTGTTCATGCCTCCTGCCCATTTTTTAATCAGGTTATTTGTTTCTTGGGTGTTGAGTTTTATAAGTTCTTTATATATTTTGGATACTAGCCCTTTATTGGATATGTCATTTGCCAATAACTTCTCCCATTCCATAGGTTGCCTTTTAGTTTTGTTGATTATTTCATTTGCTGTGCAGAAGCTTTTTATTTTGATGTAATCCCAATGATTTATTTTTGCTTTTGTTTCCCTTCCCTCAGAAGACATATCTAAAATGAAGTTGCTATGGCTGATGTCAAAGAAGTCACTGCCTGTATTCTCTTCCAGGAGTTTATGGTTTCAAGTCTCACATTTAGGTCTTTTATCCATTTTCAATTTATTTTTGTGTATTGTGTAAGTGGTCCTCTTTTGCATGTTGATATTCAGTTTTCCCAGCACCATTTATTGAAGAGACTGTCTTTTTCCCATTGGATATTCTTTCCTGCTTTGTTGAAGATTAATTGACTATATGATTGTAGGTTTATTTCTGGATTTTCTATTCTGTTCTATTGATCTATGTGTCTATTTTTGTGCCAGTACCATCCTGTTTTGATGACTACAGCTTTGTAATATAACTTGAAGTCCAGAATTATGATGCCTCCAGCTAGCTTTTCTTTTTCAAGATTGGTTTGGCTACCCAGAGCCCTTTTGGGTTCCATACAAATTTTAGGATTGTTTGTTCTGTTCTGTGAAAAAGGCTATTGGCATTTTGATAGGGATTGCATTAAACGTGTAGATTGCTTTGGGTAGTATAGACATTTTAACAGTATTTGTTCTTCCAATCCATGAGCATTGAATGTCTTTACATTTATTGTCTTGAATTTCTCTCATCAGTTTTTTATAGTTTTCAGAGTGCAGGTCTCCTTTGGTTAGGTTTATTCCTATGTATCTTACTATTTTGGGTGCAATTGTAAATGGGACTGTTTTCTTAATTTCTCTTTCTGCTGCTTTTTTATTGCCATATAGAAATACAACAGATTTCTGTATATTGATTTTGTATCCTGCGACTTTAATGAATTCCTTTACCAGTTCCAGCAGTGTCTTTAGGATTTTCTATAAATAGTATCATGTTATCAACAAATAATGAAAGCTTTATTTCTTCCTTACTGATTTGGATTCCTATTATTTCTTTCTGTTGTCTAATTGCTGTGGCTAGGACTTCCAGTACTATGTTGAGTAAAAGTGGTGAGAGTGGACATTCTTGACCTGTTCCTGACTTTAGGGGTAAAGTTCTCAGTTTTTCCCCATTAAGGATGATGTTAGCTGTGGGTTTTTCATAGATGGCCTTTATTATGTTGCAGTACGTTCCCTCTAAACCTATTTTGTTGAGGCTTTTTATTATTTTCTTATTTCTTAATATTTAAAATAAATACTTGACTCTTAAGAAAACACATGGCCTTTCTGTAACATATCTATTTCATCAAAAGTTGATTTAAAAATAATCAATTTTTATCTAATTAAATTATACTGCCAAAATAAATTTGTTTAAACTAAAAAAGTCATCTTTATCAGTCTGAACTTTCTTTAATAAGTATATGTAAACAAAAGTAAATTATAAGTTGGCAGTTTGGTCTAGTATAATATTTTTAACAGAGTCACACAGCACATTATTTGTATGATGGTAAAAAATAAAAGACTGAAAAATGAAGTTACTTCTTTTATTATGGATACAACAATTATGCCTTTGGGGTGCTCAGGAATCCTGTAGTAGAAGAACCAAAGAATATATTTAAGTGCAGTTAGATGCCAGTCCATAATCCCCAATGTTTTCATCTTTATCCAATCTAAAAATTACACAACTCCCTTTAAGCATTTCTTCTTATAAATGAGCAATAACTGATTTTTTTTAAAGATTTTATTTATTTATTTATTTGACAGAGAGAGAGACAGCAAGAGAGGGAACACAAACAGGGGGAGTGGGAAAGGGAGAAGCAGGCTCCCCATGGAGCAGGGAGCCCGATGTGGGGCTCTATCCCAGGACCCCTGGATCATGACCTGAGCCGAAGGCAGATGCTTAACGACTGAGCCACCCAGGCACCCCAATAACTGATATTTTTAATAAGCTAATTCTTAAAGACTTTCTGATGTCTCTGATTTTCTGGGTAATAAATGACTACAGAAAACAAGAAATTCAGTCATTCATTTATGCAGACATCTATTGAATACATGCCACACCCCGGGGCACTGTTAAATGCCCAGAATGTGCTAAGTCCAGTAGAACACTGTGGTCAGAACCAAATGGAACCCAAAGAATTATATTTTCAGGAATATTTACAGCTTGACAAAGGCATGTAGTGGAATTAGTTTGTAGGAGGAAGAGAGTTAGATTATCAAGAGGCTTATGTACCAGGTTGAAGACTTTGAGTGCTTTTTGAAAAATTTAAGAGATTCTAAGAAGTATAGTGACTTTAAGAAGTCCAGTGATATTAAATAATTCTGAATTAAGGCTATAAATGTAGATTAGAGTTCATTATCTTTATCCATTTCTTTCTCATGACCAGGGGGTTAATCAACTAATTATATGCCTGGAGAAAGTTATTTAACTTTTCTACTTTGATATTTACAATTTATTGATTCTCAAACCATGCCCCAAAGAGGTTTGCCATTCCACAGAGCCCTTTCAAAGCCCCCATATGGAAGAATCTGAGAACACCCATACAAAGCACATCCCCATTTTTATTTGCTTTATATACAAAGTTCTGGATAAGATTAGATTTACACAGAGCATTATCCACCCTGGACAGATATGCTTACCTACTATCATAACAGGTCTATGATTCTAATGTAATATTATCTAATAATCAGGACAATGTTTGGGACATCTAATCAAGAACATTATTCTTCTCTAAATGAACTACTCAGGACTCTATTGCAAGTGACAGAAAATCAACTCAAATTAGTTTTAAAAAATAAATAAAATTAATTGCCTCACTGACTGAGGAAGGACTGAGGCAGAGCTGGCCTCAGGCAGATCTAGATACCAGGACTCAGATGATAGCATCTGGTTCACCTTTCCTTCCCCATCTCCAACCTGTGCCATCTCTACTTCCTTGTAAATTGGCTTCAATTTTTCTTGGTACAGTTACGTTTTCTCTAAGCAGAGGAGAATTTGGCCAAAGACAGGTTGAGTTTTCCATCACCCAAGTTGGAAAGAACGTAAGAGGAAAGTGAGAACTTCAATTTATTTGCACTCACATATAAATTCCAGAGAAGAAAAGTCTGAATGGCTAGTCCTGGATCATGTGTTTAGGTCACATCTCCACATCTGCAGGTGATCATTTCTGACCAAATTAAACACACACACACACACACACACACACACAGTTTCCATTATATTGAAACATACATTTTAAGCAAAAATCTCACAACTGATGGTAAAAAAAAAAAAAAAAAAAAAAAAGGAGTGATCAAAGCTGCTCTTAATTCCTGTTAGTATACATAGCATTTGGGGGAAAGAGAGGTTTCACATGGGCTGGTAGCACAATTTAGATGATTTCTACCTCTTATTTTTTATTACAATCTTGTACTCTATTCTCTGAACCAATGATCCTTTCCTTTCACCTGGGTTTTCCATAGAACTATATTCAGTCTTCGTTCATTTATTCAATAGACATTGCCAAGTACTGTAGAGCTGGGATACAGCAATGAACAACCACAAAAGCCTAACATTTTACGGGGAGGTTTTTGTCTACTGGTAAAAACACACATGGTGACAAGTGCTGTAAAAGACAAGACATGGGTTAAATGGTAGAATGGGAGAGAGTGAGGACACGGACAGTGGACTTGAAGGAGAAATCTTGAAAATCCAGAGAGAGAGCACCCAGGCAGAGGCAAGAGTAGGAGTGTCAGTGTAAAAGTCAAAAAGGATAAATTGGGCTTCTTTAAGAGATGGCGCAAATGCCTAAGCAGAGTGAACTGGACTGGGAGAGCATGACGCAAGCAAGAAAAGGGGCCAAATCAAGCAGCCCTTTCTAAGCCCACAGTAGGAATGCTACATCTTATTACGCGTGTACTAAGAAACCATGGAGGGATTTTGTGCCAGACAGAAACATGATTTGATTTGCAAAGGATCACTCGTTGCTGTCTGGAGAACAGACTGTGAGGGGTTAAGAATAGAATCTGAGAGACTGAGAGACCAGTTGGGCAGCGATTGCTATAAACCATGTGACAGAAGATGGTGGCCTGGTTGCTCGGAATAGAGTGACAGAGTGGAAGGGGAGGAAGGGAATTTAATTCAAGATAGATTTTGAAAGCGAGAGTGACAGGGTTCGCAGATGGGTTGAATTCAGGGTATGAGGGAAGGGAAAGAGAGGAATGAAGATGACCCCTAGGCTTCCGGCCTCAGAAATAGTGCAAGAAGCAGCAGAAACAATAACCTAGATTGTGAACACCTGAGCTTAGCCTGTGGCTCTCAGTCCATTCCCTGGGCAAAATTTTCAACTAGTGTCAATATAATCCTCCAGAAAACAGTTTCTGAAACGATCATGGCAAGGGTACTATTTGGGAATTTCAGATAAATTCTAGAGATTGTTGAAAAGGCCATTTCTGTGAAGCAGGCCTTGGAAGTACTGTTTTCAGAAATTCTGGTTCCTCTCTTTTCCCATTGTTTATATTTGTTTAGCATTGTTGGTTTGATTGATAGTGATTATTTTTGAATTTTTATTGTGTGATGACTATTTTTCACTCATGTATTTGGCAGCATGTCAACACTTCGATTAAATTCCCACTAGTTTTTCTACAAATATGTTCTTTTAATTTAAAAGATCTCAATAGGCTGGTTATTTATAAGCATTCCACTTTGTAGTAGCCTCTGGGCATTTTAACTAGAATATCTGCAAAGAAACTTAAGTGTTAAGACAGGAACAATATTATATCTGAGAGAAGCCAATTATATAATGTCATCCCTACAAAACCAATGATAAGAAAATGCCAAGATTTCTAACATATACCAAGCTCTGAGTATAATTTTTGTCATTACTTTAGATTTTATTTATAATATTCTACCTCTAGAAACTTCATTTCAAATGCTTCCTGATGAACAATGATTCTGAGCTACAACACCATCATCTAAACAGCTGGATCTTCCCATATGTGAAGCCAGTGATTTGTCCACTCAATTACTAAAAAGCAAATCATCATAATTACCTAAAGTTAATCTCTACTACATATTTTACCCCAAGATAAAAATAATGCAACTCTCCAGGGTTATTCAGCTGCTTTACCCATCAATTCTTAACTCTGTTCTTTCAATGGTTAATTTTAACTAACAAAGAACATTTAGCAAATGAGTTAGAAAAGCCTAGTAGTCTTCTAGTTTTCCTTTACACAACTACCACACTATAACACTTCTGACACTAGATGTGTCAGGCTTTTCCCCACCAAACAATTCTGTAACACCAGCTGGCTGTGTTATAATTTAACTCAATTCAGACACTATCTACCAGGATATAACATCAGATTCCACAGGTTAAGGGCTCAGTCCCATGAGACTCCTCCCCACTTCAGATGCCAATTGCTAAGTAGTAGGTCCCCAGCTTACCCACAACTTCTGCCTGACTTGGCTACAAATTGGAGGTTCCTATGACCTTCTCCTCAGGTTTGATTAATTTGCTATAGCAGCTCACAGAACTCAGGGAAACATGTTATTGAAACTGTGCCCTCTGGAGGGCCTGGGTGGCTCAGTCGGTTAAGCTTCTGCCTTCTGCTCAGGTCATGATCCTGGGATCCTGGGATTAATCCCCACGTCAGGCTCCCTGTTCAACAGGGAGTCTGCTTCTCCCTCTTCCTCTGACGCCCCTCCCCCCACCCCCCATTGTGCTCTCTTGTGCTCTCTCGTGCTCTCTCTCTCAAATAAATAAAATCTTAAAAAAACAAAAGAAGAAAGAAACTGTGCCCCATAGGGTTAATGAGGTTGAAACTAGCAGAAAGTTTAAAGCTTGTTTTTCAGAGAACTGTTTTCCCCAATCAGCTATTGTGTCTTTTCAGACCCCACTAACAAACACTAGCTGTCTGCACAGAAGCCTGGACTCAAGGTCAACTGATAAGGTTTTAGCTTATGAATAAGCAAGGCCCCGCATTTCTTACCCAAGATAAGGTACCCAAGACACCATCCAGTTTATACTGGCTCTTGGAGCATGCGCACAGCCCCTTCCCCCCCGTCCTAAGATAACCTCCTGATGTCAGTGCTGAATTTGTCTCCTTCTGATGTTTTCTCCACCCCAAAGTGAACAAGGGATGTATGTTACATGCGTGCTTGCTCAATGTGCATGCTCCATCTTTCCTCATGAATAGTCATAGATTTCCCCACCCTTTTCATCAATATGTATATAATCTCAACCCCTAACATTGTAAAAAACTTGTTCTCTCTCCCTTCAGGGAAGCAATTTTGAGGCTTGTACTCCTGTCTCCTCCTTTGGCTGCCTCTTAAATAAACTTGCCTTGCAGCAAACCTGATGTCTTACTTATTGGCCTTGCCGCACGTTGGACAGACAGACTTGGATTCAGTTACCTTTCCAGTTTATTAAAGAATATGATAAGGGATACAGATGAATAGCTAGATGACAAGATACGTAGGACAAAGTCTGGGAGGGTCCCAAGCACAGGAGGTTCTGTCCCCATGGAGCTGAGGTATGTCATAATTCCAGTATGTGGTTGTGTTCACCAAACAGAAGCTCTCTGAACCCCCATACTATTGGGATTTTTATCAAGGCTCTTTTAGGTAGGCATGATCAATGATTAACTCAATTTTCAACTCCTCTTCCTTCTCTAAAGAATGGGGAATGGGGAGGGGGCAACTGGCTGGCTCAGTCAATTAAGCATCAGACTCTTGATTTCAGCTCAGATCATGATCTCAGGGTCATGAGATTGAGCCCTGCATCAGGCTGTGGGCTGGGCATGGAGCCTGCTTAAGACTTTCTCTCTCCCTCTCCCTCTGCGTCTCACTGCCTCATGCTCACATGCATACATGTATACTGTCTCATAGCTCTCTCAAATATAACATATTTTTTTAAATGGCAGTGGGGCTGAAAATTTCAAGCTTCTAATCATGGCTTGGTCTTCTGGTGACCAGCCCCCATCCAGAAGCCCACCAAAAGTCACTTCATTAGACCAAAAGACACTAATACCCAGAAAATTCCAAGGGTTTTAGAAGCCTTGTGTTAGAAACCAGGGTCAAAGACCAATAGTAGAACAAACAATGCTCCTAGTGCTCTTTGCTCTTAGGAAAGTACAAGGGTGTTAGGAGCTCTGTGCCAGGATCTAGAGGTGAGGAACAATATATATATTCTCTATTATTTCACAACAAGCACATATGCAGAATGTATAGGCAGACTTGAACCCTGCTAAATATTTAATTACTGATCTATAATTTCTTGCTAAAACTTTAGGGCAGGTATTGTACAACTATCTTATTACAATTAATCAATATGAGAAATAGTAAGTACCCTTATATCATTCCATTTTCAGAGTCTGAAAGGAAAAAGGAAGAGAATCAACATCATTTGAATATCTGCTATGTGCCCTATAGTTTATACACATCACCCACTCTCACCCTCACAACAGCCCTATAACAGATATGTTAATATTCACCTTTTCTTAACTTAAAAAATGAACATGGCAGTTGAGTAATTTTCCTGAAATCATACAACTTCCAAAAGATAGAATTGTAATCAGAGCACAGGTTTGTCTGAGTCCTGGCCAATGCTATTTCTACTGTTACGCTCTAAACCAGTCAACTAAAGAAGAAACAAGATTTCCTCTATCCGTGAGTAATTTAGATGTGGCTGTCCCCCACAGGCAATCTCTGTTCTCACCCCGCAACTCATTTTATAGCAGGATTTGGCCTTTGCCTATTACAAACTCAGTTCCAATCCCATGCTAGTTTGCGTCAACTTTGCTACACAATGGTGCACAGTTGTTCAGTCCAACACCAGTCTCAGATGTTGCCATAGTGATATTTTAGATGTGATTAAAATTTTAAATCTTAAAGTAGACTTTAAATAAAGCAGACTACCCTCCATAATGTATGTGGGCCTCAGCCAGTCAGCTAAAGGCCTGAAGAACAAAGACTGAGGTTTCTCAAAGAAGGAATTTGGCCTTAAGACTTCAACATAGAAACCCTGCCTGAGTCTCCAGGTGGCCTGGACTGCAAACTTTGGTCTAAAAACTACAACATCAACATAAGCATTACCTGAACTTCCTTCCTGTCAGCTTACCACATGGATTTTGGGCTTGCTGGCCCCATTACCATTTTTAAAATAAATTTTAAAAAAATAAATCAGTATCTCAATCTCTCTCCGTCTCTTTCTTTCTCTCTTTCATGAGTGTGTGTGTGTCTTATTGGTTCACTTTCTGTGGAGAACCCTGCCTAATACAGATTTCAGTACCAGGAAAGATATACATTGCCTCGAAGACACTGCTCTTAGGGATATGAATGTTAATGATGCTTCTGATGAGGTCTCAGATGGAAATAGACAATGGTATTAGAAACTGGAAGAAAGATGATTCCTGTTATAAAGTGGCAGAGATCTTGGCTGAATTGTGCTCTACTGTTTTTTGGGGTTTTTTAATCTTAATTTTTTTACTAACATAAAATGTATTATTTGTTTCAGGGGTACAGGTCTGTGATTCATCAGTCTTACACAATTCACAGAGTTCACCATAGCATATACCCTCCCCAGTGTCCATCATCCAGCCACTCCATCCCTCCCACCTCCCTCTCTACTGTTTTGTGGAAAGTAAACTTGTAAGTGATGTACTTTGATATTTAGAGATTTACAAGCAAAGTGTTGAAGGGGTGGACTGGTTTCTTCTTGCTGTTTAAGTAAAATTGGAGAGAAGTAGGTAGTCGAAAAAGGAATTATCAAGCAAAAGGAAGCCAGAACTTGAAGATTTGAAAAATTCTCAGCCTATCTATATTGCAAAAAAGGAGAAAGCATGCTCTGGAGAGAACACCGACTGTATGGCTAGACAACCCTTCGCTAAAGAGATTGGGTGTGTGACTTGTGGATCCAGTCAACAATCTTAACAGAAATGCTGGCAATGTGGACCGAAGAGGATAAAAACCAGAAATGAAGGAAGCCTATTAGACGCCTGGGATGCTCAGATAGGAAACAGGCTAATATAGTGATCTAACTATGAACATGTGTTATCCTTCAAGAAAAGGGGAGAATGACCCAGGGCTACATCATCCATTCCGCGAGGTGGGGCCATGACCCCAGTTGGCCTCTAGGACAGAGCATCAAGCCAACAAGGAGCATTCCCAAGCCTTAAAATCTAATGGAGTTTGCCCTGCTAGGTTTCAGATTTGCTTGGGAACCATGACCTTTTTTCCTTTTAATTTGTGCCTTTTGGAATGGGAATGTATATACCATTCTTGTCTCACCATTGCATTTTGGAAGGAGATAACTTGTCTGGGATCACAAGTTCACAGATGGAGATAAATTTTGCCCCAGGATGCATCTTATCCCAGTTGATTTCAGTTATGAGATTTGGGACCTTGAGTTGACAAGGTTTAGATGAATTCTGGACAGAGAGTTAATGCTGTAATGATTAAGACTTTTGAAGATGTTGGGATACAGTGACTGTATTTTGCACACAAGAAGTTCATGATTTTTGAGGGGATTAGAGGACAGACTATTATGGGTTAAATTGTGTCTCCCCAAAAAGATATACTGGATATACTAACCTTTAGTACTTTGGAATGTGACCTTATTTGGAGATAGGGTCTTTACAGAGGTAATCAAGTTAAAATGAGGTCAATAGGGTGGATCCTGATCCAATATAACTGTGTCTTTATAAAAAGGGGAAACTCCAGAGATTAAGAATTCCTCATATCAGTGAGGTCATATGATACATGTCTTTCTCTGATTGACTTATTTCGCTCAGCATAACACCCTCCAGTTCTATCCACGTCGTTGCAAATGGCAAGAATGAAGGGGGGGAATCAGAGGGGGAGATGAACCATGAGAGATGATGGACTCTGAAAAACAAACTGAGGGTTCTAGAGGGGAGGGGGTGGGGGGACGGGTTAGCCTGGTGATGGGTATTAAGGAGGGCACGTACTGCATGGAGCACTGGGTGTTATACGCAAACAATGAATCATGGAACACTACATCAAAAACTAACGATGTAATGTATGGTGATTAACATAACAATAAAAAATTAAAAAAATAAATAAAATTAAAAAAAAAGAAAAAGGGGAAACTTCTTTATTTTTAGATCTCAAGCACTTTAACATTCCCTAATAAAATAAAAACATATTCCCTAATAAAGATCAATAAGAATTTTCAGGTTTTTAGCCATATTTAATTCAAGAGGCTAAAGGAATAGAAGAACAGTAGTCATACTGCTTCTTTTCTCTGTGGAGTGCTTCTAATCCACTTCAGAGCCATCTATGACATAATCCTGAGAGCATGTAACATACACCTAAAGTTACCTTCACTGAAGGTCAAATTAAATGGAACAAATATTTGTAAAGTTCATACTATGTGAGACGTTCTCTTAATATTATAAAACAACTAGACATGATCTCAGAGGGCTCAAATGGAGGAGGTAGATAGATGATTAGTGGATTATAATTAAATAGTTGTAGATTCTCTCAAACTTCCACACCAATCTCAAGATGGCTCTTCTTTCAAAAACCAATCTCAATGCAGTTGTATCCCAAAAAGTCTTTCAAGTACCTATTCTAGGTTAAGTTAAGGATTACATAGAGGGAACTGAACAAAAATACCACACTAGTAAAAAAAAAAAAAAAAAAGTCTCTTAGAATGATAATAAATTGAAGAGGTTAATAAATATAGATTCTGCCATGTGCGTATTACTAAGCAATAATTGGTTGTGTTAAAAAGAAACCCAGAGGCCCAAAATGGTGTCACTTGGGCCAGGCCAAGTCACCAAACTGGGGCTTAATACCTAGCCTAATTGCAATTTCAACCTACCCCAGAAATGACAGTTAACCCGTCAATCAGGAATTTTGTGATAAACACCAATGAGGCAGGCAATCTGTCATGGGGGCTCATTCATCCCCCAAAGGAAAATGAGGTAACCCTGCTCTTCCACCTAAAGGAAGGTGACTTTGTCTGGAACAATCCTTTCTTTTCTTTGTTAATAACTTTCTTGTCCCACCCTCCTTCCTATGAAAACTTTCTCTTTTGCACATCTCCTTAGGGCTCCCCTGTACTTGCTAGATGGGATGCTGCCAGATTCACAAATAGATTAATACAGCCAATGAGATCTTCAAATTTACGCAGTTGAATTTTTGTTAACAGGTGGCTACTACTAAATTCACTAAGTAATTGAAATAAGAAGTATTAGCAACATTATAAAAAAATAAACCTGTCAAGTTCTGCACAGCTCCACCAATTATCCCCTAAATGATCAACACTCTCATTTAAATGCTGCAGATTACTTCTAAAAGCAACGGAAAAGTGACAAATGTGTTTTATGGTTTTTTTTTTTTTTAAGATTTTATTTATTCACTAAGGGAGAGAGCACACAAGCCGGGGGAGGGGCAAAGGGAGAGGGAGAGAGAGAGACAAGCAGACTCCCTGCTCAGTGTGGAGCCCAACGCAGGGCTCAATCCCAGGATCTGAGCCCAAGTCAGATGCTTAACCGACTGAGCCACCCAGGCGCCCTGACCAATGTGTTTAAATCAACAACTGGAATGTCAGATCTAGCATGGGGACTTTTTTTTCCATTAAAAATTCTAGAATAGTTGATCACTCTGACCTGGATGGGCTAGACACATAACAGCTTGGTTCTCAGGACAGCCCAAATATAGGCACTCTGTACGGATTCTTCACAACTCTAAAGACACATTAATCTGATTTCCATGTAAGAAAATTTCATGGCTTTTTGGTTGGCATGAGTTGTAAGATACAACACTAAAAGTATGCTCCATAAGAAAAAAATCTGATAAATTAGACTTCATCAGAATGAAAAAGTTTTGCTCTGTGAAAGAGGCTGTGAAAAGATTGAAAAGATAAGCCACAGACTAGGGAGAAATATTTGCAAAACACATCTCTGCCATGAGACTTACACCCAGTTTCTGAAGACTTCTTAAAATTCAAAATAATAATGAGACAAATGATTCCATAAAAAATGGGCAAGAGATCTGAACAGACACTTCACCAAGGAAAATATATGAAAATGGCAAGTAAGGATGTGAACAAAATACTCCACATCCTTTGCCAGTAGGGAAATGCAAACGAAAACCACACTGAGATACTACTGTACATCTATTAGAATTGCAAAAATCAAACTGACAATATCAAACGCTGGCAAGGGAATGGAAAAATAGGAACTCTCATTCATTGCTGGTGTGAATGCAAAACGGTAAGCTACTTGGGAAGTGTTTGGCAGTTCCTTATAAAGCAAAAACGTGATAATCCTGCTTCCGGTGTTTACCTGAGTGAACTTTTCACACAAAATCTCATGCATAGAAGTTTATAGAAGCTTTATTCATAATCTCCGAGACTGGACACCAGTGTCTTCATTTCTTGTCCATTGGCCTTTCCACCATACACGTACATGATTTTACTGCTCCCAGAGAAGTAAATGACTCAAATGCCCATAGTAGTATAAATACTTGTGCACAGAAATATGCTTCATTAAAATTTATACCAACACTTAAAATTAAAATGATAACTGGAATCATCAGATATTCCCATTAGCTTTCTAGGCATTTTGAAGATCGCTATAAAGCCCGATCTGATAATCCATTAATATTCTAATGTTTTCTTGGTTTTATAGCAGTTTAGAGGCAGTTCCTCTATTGGGAAAGATACTCCCTGATGTGCTCCAAGGTTACTGGCAGGGAAAATGATGTGAAAGCCTTGTACATAACAGAGCCTTGGTAAAGATCAGCTTCTCTCTAATCCTACTTAGGTTCAAAAGCAACATACTTTCCTTTCATCCTCTTTGTTTCTGAGCTTTGCCTCATGCAGTCAGGCCAACTTTCAAGTCAGGGCAGAATATTGTGGGGTGCAAAAGGGAAGTGAGGTTGGATGGACAAGAATAGTAATTAGGCTGACACCTCCTCACATTTACTACATATTCATTAAAAAAAATAAAAAAATTCATTCTTTTTTTTTTGCATTATTTTTTCTTGCCCATTTTAATGACAAAACTAGGGGGAAAAGCATTCTCTAAGAACACGTGAACATGAATGAATGTATTGTTGAAAGAAACACACTCACCTTATTTCTATCAACTTCAAGCATGTCACTGTTAAGATGAGATGACAAGACAGAAGTAGCCTTCCCTTCATTAGAAGAAAAATAAAAACAAAACACAACTTTGGACCCTCAACACAAGCAAATGAAACTTATATATTCATAAAGCAAGAAAATTAACAACAGAATTCTCGAACTGCAAAAATTACTAACTCTTGCTCAGTTGTCTGTATCATCTAACCAATCTTGTGGTGTTCACATAATTCTCATTGCCAAAAATCACCTCCCAGCACTTATCACGTGATAGAAGAGATACAAGTTCGGCAAAGCAAAGTATGGTTTAACCTTTAGCTTAACTGAAATAGGCTGAGGGTAAACCGGGGAGCATTTTTGTTTGGGGAAACAAACAAACATGTTTTCAAACCACCTTCAGTTCTTCTGCTTGGTCTCTATTGACATGGACAGCTAGGTCACATTGAAAGCAGATGTTCAGCATTAGCAGATAGTGCCTACTTTCAAAATAATTGTACCCACTAACGCTCTCATCAGCAATGTGCTAAGTTTCAATTTCTCTATACCCTGGCCCCAAACTTGATATTATCAGATTTGTAGTGTGTTTATGTTTGCATATAAGTTTGTTGACATTGAAACCATTCTGGTGGCTATGTAGTGATATCTCATTGTGATTTTATTTTGCACTTTTCATATTGCTACTTTTTTTTTTTACACTTAGCCTTTTCTTTCACTTTAAAGTGGCTGATCAGGTCTTTTGTCCTTTTAAAAGTTCGGACTGCCTGTTTCTTTCTTGGTAATTTTTCAGGATTGTTTATCTATGATTCACTTGAGATATGTCTGTTGCAAAGAATTCTTACCATTCTGCGGCTTTCCTTTCCACTCTCCTATGCTTTCTTTTTAAAACATAATTATATTTTAATGAATTCAAGTTTATTTGTCTTGTCCTTTATAACTAGTATTTTATGTGCTGTTTAAGAAATCTTTTCCTAAAAAAAAAAGAAAGAAAGAAAAATCTTTTCCTAACCCAAGATTCTATGTTTTTTTTAAAATACAATCTGTATTATCTTCTCTTTATAATTAGATCTATATATTTAGACCCAGGGTGGAAATGGTATTTTGTATGTATGGCTTAATATAGAGATGAACACTCATTTTTCCCCCATAGGTACCCAAGTATCCTTCTCTATAGGATCTTGGGTCTTTAAGCAGCCTTGGTTGTTATCTGATATGTGTAATGTTTACAGTAAGAGGATTAATCTGATTAAAGCTACTCTCTGATATAAGAAACAAGAGTACTATATATATTTTAGTACCAGTTTTCTAAATGTAGCACACCAAAAGATTTTCCTCTTCCTCTAACTTTATACATCAAATGGCAAATATTTCTTTAGAATAGTCATAGGATACTCATAATACAATGAAGAAAGAATTTTCTGTTGAGAGTCAAGTTCAGGTAAAACCAGTTTTTACTATTACATTTACTTGGAAGGAACATTCCAAAAAAGCCTCAAAACTGATAAGTCATAATAGTATTTATTACATTGATAGATGTGAACTATTTCTTGGAAACTTAATGTAAGAAAAAATTCTATTAAAACATTCCAAAGGCTCTCTTTTTCCCAAAGGAAAATGAATTAAATATAAGCTACTTTTCAAAAAAATTGGGTTTGAAATTTATTAAAATAAAAGTGAACAAAACTCACATAAAGATTGATAACTCAAGATGAGAGTAGTACATGAATGTTTTGACTTAATAGCTCCTACAAATTAACACAGTCCACCTTAAAAAAGAGATGGAAAATGGTATTTCCTGAGTATGGTAAAAAACAAACAAAAAATTCACAAAGAACAATAACTTAAAGAATGAAATTAAGAAATGGTGTCATTGGGCTATTTTTAAAGCAATAAGGAAAATGTCTCAAATAAACACAACTTGGATATATTCTGAAACCCTTGGGGTATGGATTCTTACATATTCATCCTTTAAACAGTTTCAATCAAAAGCCTGGATTTAGCACACACTTCTGCAAAGAGCCTTCTTCCAGATATTGACTAGGACTTTCAAGCACATCTTTGAAAACCCTGGTCAAATGTTCTCCTCATCTCTTCCCCCCTCATTTCTTCTGCAGTGATGCTCTTTCCACCCTGTGTTACTTTCCTCTGGGGATTTAAGCAGTATCTGAAATTTTATTTTGTGCTGCTTTTTGTTTGTTCTCTATCTCTTTATAAACTCCCTAAGAACAGAAACATTGTTTCCTTTATCTCTATAAACACATTATTTCAGACAGTGCCTGAAACACTAAGTATATATTTTTTTAAATGAATGAATATGGGCTCCTGGGTGGCTCAGCCGGCTAAGGGTGGGACTCTTGATTTCAGCTCAGGTCATGATCTCAGGGTTGTGTGAGATTGAGCCCAGTGAGGGTTCTGCGCATAGAACCTATTGAAGATTCTCTCTCTGCACCCCCCCGCCCCACCACTGGTGCTCCCTTTCTCTCTCTCAAAAAAAAAAAAAAAAAAGAATGAATACATGAATTTGGCATCCTTCATATATGTGGTCAGTCACCAATTGCAGATTTGGAAAGGTTACCAGATTTCTCCTTTAACCGTGGAAGCTCAATTCCTCAATCTTTGAAGCTTTTATCTTTGTTACTTTCTTTGTTATTCTTCTCTCCTTCATTGATAGTGTCACAAAATGCTTTAAATGCTTTAAAACGTAATCATGTTTTCTAGCTCCACAGTCCAGCCTCTTGATTATGCATTAAATATCTAAGGTATTTATCTTAATAATGCCCAGCTAAAATTGAGAGTACATTAGCTAGGCCTATAAGTTTAAGATAAACATCTCATCTCTAATTGTCTTGGAATATAAAGATAAATTTCTTAACTAAGAGTGTTTCTTTTTCCAGTCAATTGTATTATTCTGTAGGAAGTTACTACTCTGAGTAACTGTATTTAAACATTATGAATTTAAATTAGGGATGTAAATTTTCTAAATTTCCTTTTCTTTTTGAGTCTGATTATGTCACTTCCTCTGCTATGTACTTTAATTGCTTGATTTTTGCTCCATGAAAATAATCTAATAACCCTACCAATCTGTATTTATCTGTTGCTGTTTTTTTTAAAAGCACGAACCACGTCTGTTACCTTTCTCTTAGATATTTTTTTGATGCCTGTGAGTTCTTCCATTATGTTCCTTAGCCTTGTCAATTTCTACACTTTCATAAAATACTACTTCCATTTAAAAATAACTTCCCAAATCTTTCTCATATGACAACAAACCCATGGGGGGAAAATGGTCATAAGTCAAACAGCTATGTCAAAGTCATCTATCAATGCTTCATGATATTTTGTGGTTTCAAAGTCTTGAGTCAAACAGAATCTAAGAGGAGGCTTTGTAAGTAATCTTAATTATTTTCATGCTGCTTCTTTCATTCTTTCCCAAGTCCCTCACATTTTATTTTATTTCATTTCATTTCATTTTATTATCTTTCAGTTTCAAACAAAATTCTGCTTTGAGGCATGGAGCACTTAGGCTTCTCCCCTGACATTATCTAGCAATCCCTAACATGGAATCCCTGAATCAGCAACAATGTTTGCCACCCACCTCTTTGGTGTTCTGAGACGCCTGTGCTCATAATCAAGCCCAGAACCTACTGACTCTGAGGGTACATCTCTTCCCTTCACTGTATGGATTGGGGTATGGATTCTTACATATTCCTCCTTTAAACAGTTTCAATCAAAAGCCTGGATTTAGCACACACTTCTCTTCCTTCTGCAAAGAGCCTTCTTCCAGATATTGACTATTGTCCCTGTGCAGATCATGTCCGTAAGATTAAGCATCACTTTGGTCCTCCCCTCAGGTGCTAATTAATAATTTTATGCAAAACAGTGGTTCTTTTTAAGAGTATAAGATTTGCCCCCAGCCCTAGTACAGGGACTAAAGACCTCTAAGTCAAGGAAAAATATCCAGGACAAGGACCACCTGCCTGACAGAAATTCCCAATAACAAAAACTCAGCCCTCTAGAGCTCCCTCACCAAACTCATGCATCCCTGCCTTCTTCCTGTAGGGTAATCTATATAATGCTGAAGGCCATACAGAGATCCTTATGCCCCAATACTGAGAAGTAACACTTAGAGATATAAGGCACTGATACCATACTTTTAAATACAATTGTGTGAAGTAAAATTGGATAGTTCACAGTGTGAGCTTTTGTGTTGCCTCTCTCAATAACAAGTTGTAAAGCTGTGAGGTGGCATTTTATCACTCTGAGCCTATTTCCTTTTCACAAAATGAAAAGTTTGATTAGATGATATTAATAGTTTCCATTAGATCCAATATTCCTCAATCATTTTGTATAATTTGAAAACTTACAAAACATATATCACACGAAAATTGTTCCCATTATTTAACAATTACTTAGCAAGGAATCAAGACTGGTATGCTATTAAAAAAATAAAGGTTAAAAAAAAGCAAAAAGAAAAGTTTTGGAATCACATAAACCCAGGCTAAACGCCTGCTCTACTACGTTATAGTCATATGCTTTTTGGTAAGTTAATAATTATCCTGAGCCATAGTTAACTAATTTGTAAATACTGATAATTAAGGACTCCAGAGGTATAAAGATTAAATGAAATCATCTTTCTCGGTTCATCTTACACAATTCCTGTTGCCAAGAAGACACCAATATATTTTAGGCCCATTGCTTGTCTCTTCTCCTCACCATTTGTTTTTAAAGATTTTATATATTTATTTGACAAAGAGAGAGAGACAGGGAGAGAGGGAACACAAGCAGGGGGAGTGAGAGAGGGAGAAGCAGGCTTCCCGCTGAGCAGGAAGCCCAGATTCTCCTCACCATTTATGAAAGGAACCACCATAACATTTTGTTAATTTTTTTTTTTTTTAAACCACCCAGTCTGGGGAACTTTTTATGGCAGCCTGTGCTGATTAATACAAGATTCCATTCTTTAAAAACCATTTTAAAAACCAATTTTAGAAGACTAAAGCCAAAGAAACCCTGTCGTTTAAATAGCAGACATTTGACTGCTTTAAACATGTGCATTTAAGTGGTAAAATTTTTATGTAAATAAATGGTTGAGGAAAATCTCTCGTTGTCATAGAAACTTCCAATTGGAAAATATCATCAAATACAAGGTTTCCTCCAGTGTATTTATTTTCCCCTTGCCATTAAAAACATTTAAATTCACCTTTTGATTTCCTTTTTCTCTAACAGATATGACAAAGTAAGATACAAATCAAGGCACGAGATTACAACACACATACATATCGTAAGCAAAAGAGTACAGTTATCAGACTCTTTTAATTATTTTTATCAAATTTATTCACAAAGCTCTCTCAGTATTATAACATCTACGTATCACAGCTGAAGAATAAGCGTTGACTAATTTGTCTCAGCAGGGAAGAACTCTTATCTAATCATAATTTATAGTTTTGTTTACCTTTCTATTGTGAAAGCTAATTATTTGTCTGAATAAGAATTTCTACCTATTAAGCCATTGGTGAGTGAAAATACAATTTAAATTTTATGATTCCTTTCTTTTTTTTTTTTTTTTAAGATTTTATTTATTTGACAGAGAGAGATAGTGAGAGCAGGAACACAAGCAGGGAGAGTGGGAGAGGAAGAAGCAGGCTTCCCACGGAGCAGGGAGCCCGATGCGGGGCTCGATCCCAGGACTCTGGGACCATGACCTGAGCCGAAGGCAGACGCTTAACGACTGAGCCACCCAGGCGCCCCTATGATTCCTTTCTATTCACAAGTTTTATACCTCTCATTAGGGAATCATATCCCTTCAGGACTTTTGTGAATGTATATCCCTAAAAGAACCAACAAATCCTTCTTGTGTTTTAAATCATGGTCAGCAGAAGCTATAATAAGCACCAAAGGCCAAAACCTAAGTTACTTGATACGCAACAACTACACATTTATGCGACCAAGACAGCAAGATATTAGCCTTCTCATCTAAATAGCTCTATTCGAAATAAATTAAGAAAACATTTCCTTCCTATTGTTACCAAATGGCTTGTGGACGACCTTCAATAGTTAAAAACAGCCCCTGTTCCGTTATTCCTAGACCACTTCCATGTCTCAAACCAGCTCAACAGTCAAGATCAGGAACTACAAATAAAGATCTAGAGAAATATGAGAAAAAGGAAGCAACTATCAGCAAACACCTCAAGTTCTCACTTTCTGATCTCCCTCTCCCCCACTTAGCTTTATTTATGTATTTAAAATAAATGTAATATAGCAGACTCAGAGCTAATAGCTCCTATTAAACAAGGACCCAGCCATGTGATTCTCCAACTTCCCTACTCTGAGATGAGTCAGAAGAAAGGGGTTATCTCCCAAAGAGAATGGATCTCTGTCAATACAATAGAAACATGGTTTCTTATACATTCTATAAATGTGTGCTGTTAACAATATCTATTTCACAGAACCCTGGTGAGGATCAAACTAGACAACACTATATATATAAACTCCTTGCAAACTATAACAGTACTAGCCTTTGGTACATATTATAAATGTCTTGAGGTTTTTCAGGGAACGGAGATGAACATGGTGTAGTATTATACAAGCACCTTAAAATTCTGAGTTTGGTAGTGAAATGAATTGGAGGGTTGGTTTTAATTTGTATATAATAACAATCAAGTCAAACAAGTAATATTTGTAGGTACAGATGATTTTGCCAGTAATGGCAATGTAGTATATAAAAGCACATTGGGGCTTCAGGGTTATTTTATATATGTATATATACACACACACACACATATATATGTGTGTATATATATATATGTATGTGTATATGTAGGTGTGTGTATATATATATACATCTTAAAAATACACACACACACACACTCAAAAGACGGCTTTCATTAAAGAATAAATTCTCAGCCAAGAGTTATTTACTAAAACCTTATTTTTAAGAACAACATTTACTCATTTTATCATTTTCATTCTTGCCATTTGTGTAACATTAGAAGAAAAAAATGATGTCAAAATTAGTATTTCCAAACATTTAGTACAAATCTTCCTCAACTGATGATGGGATTACATCCTGATAAACCCACTGTAAATTGAAAATATCCTAAATCAAAAATGTATTTATTATACCTAACCTACCAAACATCAGAACTTAGCCTAGGCTACCTTAAACATGCTCAGAACACTTAGGTTAACTTGAAGTTGGGCGTAATCATCTGACACAAAGCCTATTTTTAATAAAGGGTTGAATATCTCATGTAATGGACTGAATACTGTACTGAAAGTGAAAAACAGAATGTTTGTATCAGGACTGAATTGTGAGCATGTTGGTTGTTGACTCGCATGGTCCCGTGGCTGGCCAGGAGCTGTGTTCACGCCTACTGCCCAGCTTCATGAGAGAGCACTATGCCACATATTGCTGGCTCAGGGAAAAGATCCAAATTCAAAATTCAAAGTACAGTTTCTACTAAATGTGTATCACTTTCCCGCCATCATAAAGTCAAAAAATCTTAAGTTGAACCATCATAAATCGGGGACCATCTGTAATCAGCAGTAGATAGAAGGTTTGTAGATAGAAGATAATAATTCACACTGTTTGAATGATCCCCTGAAGCTGCTTGTTCATTTCCACTGCCTACAAATCAAAGAGAATCATTCATTAATAAAAGTGAACACTCCAGTAACACAGTGAGATTGTGTCCATTGAATGTGCCACTGTGAACTGATTATGCATTGCTTTTTATTTTGCTTTTGTTTTAGAAAGTGACAATTCTGGTACATTTAATAATTCCCTCAACTTGCTTTTTCAGATTTCATTGTTGGAAGGAAGATATCTGTTTCAACCTGAGAACACATGTTATTTTCAGTTTGGGACTGAAGCATATTTAGGTGGATGATGGGTGAACCAGGAACCTCAATTCTGATTTACACTAAGAATTGAGGAAATATCTGGGAAAAAAACTCAGCCTGTGTAAAGAGAAGCAAAATGAATCAGCCATCTCCTTCGGCTAGAGTATCAAGTCTATTTCTTTATAGGGCAACTAGGCTCCCCTGGTCTGAGCTCAGCTCACTTCTCCTGCCCTTCCTCACATTCCAAGATGTTTCCATCAGCTCAGGCTGCCATAATGAAATGCCTTTGACTGAGTGGCTTAAACAACAGATATTTGTTTCTTATAATCCTGGAGGCTGGAAACTCCAAAGTCAAGGTCCAATAGGGTTCAGTTGCTGCTGAGAGCCCTCCTCCTGGCTTACAGAAGGCCACCTTCTTGCTGTGTCCTTACTTGGTAAAAAGATCAAGCAAGCTCTCCTCTTATAAGACATTAATCCTATCATGAAGGCCCCACCCTTACGACCTCATCTCAACCTAATTACCTTCTAAAGGCCCAGTACCACAACCCATCACATTGAGGGTTAAGGCTTCAACATATCAATGGGAGCTGGGGAGGTGACCACAATTCAGCCCATAGCACCTGGTTCTTCCTTCTCTGCTCTAGCACATTGCCTGAAATTTCATCCCACATCTGTGATGTTTATGGACTCAATTCCCTTGCAGCATAAGGGACTCATTTCCTTATCCACCAAATTCCTAATCACACTTGAAAGCTCTATCCTAGAATTAGCTGTTCCTGGAAGATTTTCCTCACCTTTCCAAGAAGTGACTTTTCTTTATGATTTCATAATGTACTTCATATATACATGTCACTGCATTCACTGTCTGAGTTACAAGTAGTTATACATTTTTGCCAATAGATTTTTACTTCTTTGAAGACAAGGACTGTGTTTTATCCATCTTTTCTATACAGCACCCGGAATGTGATGGGCTCTGTAAGATGCGTGTTGAATGAACTGATGAATGAACAAATGAAAAAAAAGTGGCCCAGAGTCTAAACCAATCTCAGTGTGAAGAGAAAGCATTTGGTATAGCATATTTCTCAAACTGAAACATGTGCAAAGCCAGGGGAATATAGCAAGGTAGCAAAGAATATACAAAACCACCTGAGAATTTGGGAGACATTGTTGCTTTTGTATTTGTCTTTTAATTTCTGTGCTCCTGAAAGTTGTTTTTTTCCACATGCATGAAGAGCAAAATCCAGTTTTAATATTGGCTAATTTGGTGTCTTTTCTTTCTTTCCTTCTTTCTTCTCTTCTTTCCTTCTTTTCTTTTCTTTTCCCTCCCTCCATCCCTCCCTCCCTCTCTCCCTCCCTTCCTTCCTTCCTTCCATCCTTCCTTCCTCTCTGAAAGTAAAAATGTTGACACAGAGTGATTATAATGTGGAGTGTGTGTGTGTGTGTGTGCATGTGGGCATGTGTGTTTATCAGAGAACCTGAGACTACTGGTGATTGGTGCTATGGTCATGGCACAGTGAAGAGGATGAGATACTCCGCTGAGAACTCATTATGCTGAACATATAGCATGACCCTTGCAGCTTGCCCCAACCTTATTGAGCACAGGAGATAGTGTGTGTGATTCCTTGGCTCATCTTTGCAGCTTTCAAGTTAGCTATTTGAAAGTAATTTTGTCTTTTTTTTCCTTCTGCTTTCACACACACACACACACACACACACACACACACAAATCATTTCAATTTTCTGCAGTTGTACTCTCACAAGTTTGTTTAGAAACACTGAAGTTTTAATTCCTTCCTGTATACTTTGCCTCCCAAACAACTTTGTTTTTTGTAAGTAAATTCTACCCCCAATGTGGGGCTCGAACTTACGACCCCAAGATCAAGAGTCCATGCTCTAAGAACTGAGCCAGCCATGCACCCCTCGACCACTTACTCTGCATCACAAAAGTAACAAATGCTTTAGTTATGGTGTCTGAATATAATTAACATTTTTATTTAATTTCTAACGTATTATAATGTTTAGTTGCCTAAACTAAGATCAGGATTGGAGGTCAAAAAGAAACTGAGGCCAAAATGAGCCAGAGCCAGTATGCCAGAGGATGGAAATTTGGAAACCTGAAATCAGAAAGGATTATGACAGATATGATGATGATCACCATTGGCCATGACATAGTGACCCACAGAGTTTGATTATTCAGGGGACATTTCTTTCAAGGTAGACTGCATATATAAAAGAATTTATGTTGAAAATAAAATTGGAGACTAAGCCTGAGGGCAATGACTTCCTCCGCAATCCTTCCAATGTTAAAAGTACTTTGACAAAACATTTGGATCAATACTGGAATATAGCATGATTTTTCCCGGTCTTGGACCCCTGAACTCATGTGTAATTCTATACAGGGGCCTGAAGTTGAATCAGCAAAATTTTAAGTCTTATTCGGTAAAATCTCTGTTTTGTAGCCTGTGTGCCAGGTGGCACAATTTGGAAGGAAGTTCATTGTCCTTACTTATGGGAACATGTTAGAGGAGACCTGACGTGGCTGCCTAGGGTGCCATGTCGTCCCAGCCCACATCTGGACCAGAGAAGGAGTGGGAAAGGCCCTGGCTAGCTGGCAGCTTTGGTGGGGATGTGTGGCCCTGCCATCACATAGGAGGTTATCACTGGATTGATTTGGAGCATACGTAGACAAAAGGGTGATTTCTCCCTATGAAAATTAGGAAGAGATTTCCCAAATTCACAACAAATGTCCCCAGATGGTTAGGATCTCGATGTCAGCAGAAGTAGCATTCAGTGATTATGCCTCAACCCCATCCCACAGGCAGGGGTAACCCCTGCTTTTCCCAAGGTCTCCAGGGATTCAGGGGATGGAGGTAAAGAGGCAGTGTTTTGAAGGGGGAGAGGCGGCTTTTCCAGTCAATTCTGGCTCTGAACTCATCCCTTACTGAACTAGTGAAAGTTTAATGTTCTCTCATCATCCTCTGTGTGTACCTCCCTTTTCAAATGATAGGACTCTACCAATTTCTGTGTTACCAAGAAACATTCATTCCAGAAATGCGTGTTTGCTGTGGACTGTACTAGAGGAGTCTTATGCTTGCAGTTATGCACAAAACTTAAATATGGATGTTAGCTATATGGATGTGTGAGCATCTCTAGACTATTGTCTTGTATGGAGGCATCTAGCCTGTCGGCCATGCTGCCCTCTCCCTCCTCTATGGCTCAGCTCTCCATACACAATGGTCATTCAAGGTGTGTTCACCAACAAAGCCAATTCTCTCCATAGGAGAAACACTGGATAAGTCATTTTAAAGTGGCATAAAATTTGGGGTTTGTGGAAATGCTTTATTTTATTTTATTATTTTTGAGAGAGGGAGAGTGAGCAGGGGTGAGGGGCAGAGGGAGAGAGAGAGAGAGAGTCTCAGACTTCTTGCCAAGTGGGGCTCGATCCCACAACACTAAGAACATGACCTGAGCCGAAACCAAGAGTCAGATGCTCAACCGACAGCGCCACCCAGGTGCTCCTTGTGGAAATATTTTTAAGGTATTTTTTAAACTACATCTGCAAAGTTTTTGACTGTGCAAATATCTTTTGTAATTTGATAAATGCTGAAAATCTATTTAAACAGAGGCTTAAAGGGAATTCATTCAATCTCTACAAACTCTTTGTAATTGCTATTGGGACACAGAGAACAGGATGACAACTTCCTTACATCAATTTCTGTGAAGGCAGTCATCAAGGGGTGTTAAAAACCAAAGCGTAGGAAGAAAACATCATTTTTAACAAGACACATTCCAGTGCAGATAAACCACTCTGAGACATAACAAATAAGTGATAATTTATCACCAACCTCATTATCAACGAATATTTGCTAAGCCTGTCTGTGGTGTGCAAATGCTTTGTACAAGATTCTTTTAGTTTCTTGGCAGTCTAAAATCCCTGAAGACCCTAAAAGAGAGGAAAGATTTATAAAAATCTGAGAAACAGAAAGAGGTTATTATTGATTCAGAAATTTAACATTTAGCACTCTGAGTAGGCCACAACTATTTCTGGCATAGACATAGTGTGATATGCATTTTTTTTTAAATGAATAAAAATTTAAAAGGCAGTAAGTTTCCTAAAGTTATTTACATAACAAGCATTAGCCAATGTCTATACATTGTTTATCTTCAACTGTTCACAACAATTTATTTTGGGTTTTCGGTTTTAGTTGATTTTACCTCATCTTATTATGCCGCCGTGAAGAAATACCGTTTAGATGGGTTAGATCAGTCAAGTTTACATGTAATTTTGTCTATATTAATAATAAAATCAGAGCAATCATTTTTAGGGTGGCAGTCATTGTTAGAAATTTATTAATTAATCCCTCTTGTACAAATGCAAGTATTTGTATATTTTTCAGTATTTGTAGAGTATTTTATTCATTGTAAAGTAGGTAGAATGTAGTCCTAGTACTATGCTTGGTTAATGATTGAGAACAGTTAAGCATTTAGATCTCAGAATGGAATAATTTTTTTTGAAGTGGTAGTCAAAGAGCAAAACTGGGAGGTGGTGGAAAAGAAACTGAATTATAGAGTGTGTTAAATCTAAATTAACCATATTTTTATCAAATATTCCCTCTGTGTTATAAAGAACCACACCTAACTTGATATTGACTTGAAAACATAGTGGAATTAATATTGAAAAAGAAAGATCACTAAATAAAATCTTAAAAAAAAAAAAAAGGGACAGCTGGGTGGCTCAGTTCGTTAAGTGTCTGCCTTGGGCTCAGGTCATGATCCCGGATCCTGGGATCGAGTCCCGCATCGGGCTCCCGGCTCAGCGGGGAGTCTGCTTCTCCCTCTGCTCCCCCTCCTTGTGCTCTCACACAAATAAATAAATAAAATCTTAAAAAAAAAAAAAGAAAGATCACTACATTCAAAGTTAGCTCTCAGTTCTCGCTCTTGTGTCTATTCATGTAGCCAGTATTAGTTTAATTGGATAAATCCCCTTAATTTCTTTGATCCTTAGTTTCTCATCCAGAAAATGAGGGTTTGAACTGGATTATTGTTGTGTGGCTATGCTTAGGGAAAGTCCTCTTCAAAGAGACAAAAACTGACGTGTGATCAGGATCTTTAACTTTTAAATGTTGTAAGAAATTTTGGACTTGCTGCATCCTACCTCTTGTTACTTATTTTGTTTCTTTTGTTTGGTTTTGTCCTTGGACTTCACAGTGATCCTACTCAGATTTGGATTTTTATCTTAGCCCAGGAAGGCAATGTTAGGTCCCCTCCCAAACTTGATGTTGGCAACAAGCTAAGCCCTGTTGCTCAGGCGTCAGAGCGCCCACGTCTCTTCTCTCCTCCAGCTTAGGTACAGGTTTGCAGCTTTCTGCTTCTCTCTCTCCTAGCCATTGTCAGCTCACATTGGCATTAGCAGTTCCAGAGAGAGTATAATCTGTAAACCTTCTCCTAGTTCTATTTTTCTTTTCTTCATTTTTCTTTTTTTTTTTTTTTAGGTGGGGAGGGATATTCCATAGCCCTAGAGTATCTCATGCAAAATAAGAATAGAGATGACAAAATAAACACTTCTCTGTTCTTGTTGACATTGTACCTATAAATCAGTCCAAACTCCAACTCTCTAAGACTCTAATGGTCAACCGGGGGTGACAAAGGATATTTTAGCTCTAGTCACAGAGAGTACCCCTCTTGCTTCACTTTGTATTTTTATCATGTTCCCTCTGACTTTGGATTCTTGCTTTCCTGAATTTAACCCTCAGTTTTGTCTATGATTTTGAATTGGCCTCTTTCCTGGTGTTGTCCCTGAACTCTTTTGAGCCTCTTTCTTTTTAAAATGCAAAGCCTTATACCAATAGAGATAATCTCGCACGGATTAGGATGGTACACCACCACACAACACAAACACACCCACGTGACATGCAATATGTATTAGCCACACTGAGTCTCCACTCCCCAAAGATGTAGCTATTTCTGAATGAGAGCACATACTCAAAGTGTAAAGACAAGCACATGAAAAGTTTCTCAACATCCCTAGTCATCAGGGATATAAAAATCAAAACCACAGTGGGATACCACGTCACACTCACTAGGATGGCTATAATTAAAGGCAGAGAGTAACAAGAGTTGGTAAGACTGTGGAGAGATTGGAACCTTCACACACTGCAGGTAGGGATGTAAAACTGTGCAGCAACTTTAGAAAACACCCTGGTAGTTCCTCAAAAGATTAAACACAGAGTCGCCATATCATCCATTAATTCTACTCCTCAAGAAATGAAAATATATGCCTACACAAAAACGTGTACACATATGTGGATAATAGCATTTTTCATAACAGCGCCAAATGGAAACACCCAAATGTCCATCACTTTGTGAACGGATAAATAAAATGTGATGCATCCATACTGTGAGATATTAGTTGGCAATAAAGAAAAGAAGTACTGATACATGCTACAACATGGGTGAACCTTGAAAACATATGCTACGTGAAAGAAGCCAGTCCCCACAGACTACATACTGAGTGATTCCACTTACATGACATGTCCAGATCAGACAAATCAAGAGGGAAGACAGATTCATGGTTGCCCAGGGTTGGGAGGGAGTGGTTTGGAGGGAAATGAAGAGTCACCCCTAGCAAGTACAGGGTGTCTTTTTGGAGTGATGCAAATGTCCTAAAATTGATGGCGGTGATGGTTGCCAAACTCTGTGAATACACTAATATCCGTTGAGTTGTATACCGCAAATGGTTGCATTGTATGGGATGTGAATTCCAGCTCAATAAAGCTGTTATACATAAAAATAAAAGTAAAGACAAGTGAAAACCTGAAAAACAAGTTCTTAGTCACTCCTTCTTGGTCTTACTTGGATTTGGAGATATCAATAAAATTGAAACTGGCACTCTTAATTCTCAATGCTTATGTGAAATGAACCTCAGATTCTTGGCAAATTCCACAAAGATGAAAGGGAATGAAATGATCCCTTACCTAATTATTGCATTGCAGAAAGGGCAGCGGTCACTGAAGCCTGACAGTGAAAAGTGAAATGATCCAACATGCCATTTATTCACAATTGTACAGCATGAAAATAAACAACCACTTATTTCCTCCAGACCCAGGGTTGTCCATTTAAGCACAACAAAGAACTATAATGTTGTGGCAGCTGCGTCATAAATGCAAGTAGGAAATTTGAAATTTGTGCTTTAGAAAATACTCAGAAAGATGCATAAAGTGAAATTATGCCTCCCAAGATTGGCTAATGAGCAATCAGTGAACAAGATCCTTTCCAGGGGAGAAATTATTCACACCCTAATGTTTGTGGAGTGTCCCAAAATACCTCAGCATATCTGACAACCTCAGTCAAAGCTTTTGAGGCTTAGAAAAATTTACTGTAAAATTTAGGCCAAAATGCAAGCTAAGAGTGACTGGTATTTTTAGAATCTAAATACAACCACAACTTCCAATCCCTATATAATTTTTTTCTTTATATTCTTATAGTAAACAATCACATAGGTACTTTGTGATGGCTGAAATTTTTCTTTCATACATTTTTCATGACTTTAACTTTGATATTTATGCTATATGAATCAATTTTCCTTTGTGCAAAATATATAATAATACATCCCAAGTTCATCATCAGGAAGATAACGGAGATTGATCAAGAATGTTTGCAAATCCTTGGGGCACCTGGGTGGCCCAGTCAGTTAAGTGTCAGACTCCTGATATCGGCTCAGGTCATGATTTCAGGGTGGTGAGATCAAGCCCCACACTGGGCTCTGAGTTCACACAGTCTGCCTGTCCCTCTCCCTCTGCTCCTCCCCCTGCTCACTCTCTCTCTCTCTCTCAAATAAATAAATAAATAAAATCTTAAAACAAATAGAATGTTTGCAAATCTTTTAAAAATATTCAAGTAGGGGCACCTGGGTGGCTCAGTTGGTTAAGCAACTGCCTTCGGCTCAGGTCATGATTCTGGAGTCCCGGGATCGAGTCCCGCATCGGGCTCCCTGCTCAGCGGGGGGTCTGCTTCTCCCTCTGACCCTTCCCCTCTCATGCTCTCTGTCTCCCATTCTCTCTCTCAGATAAATAAATAAAATCTTTAAAAAAAAATAAAATAAAATAAAAAAAAATAAAAATATTCAAGTATTTGGCAACACAACCTAGCTTATAATAGTCATAATAAGTACCACCTAGGCCAAGGATCTATATATAGGAGTACCTATTATCATATTTTAACTTGAGATATTATTAAAGTGATAAACTATTAATTAAAATGATAAAATTATTTGCTAAGAACAGCTAAAGCCACACAAATGAAAAAAATCATTGGCCATTTAGGGAATGTTAACTTATACATAATTATAATCCATAAACCTCAATATTACACAAATACATTTTGATATTAATTGGTGGTTTTTCCTTGATAAGGAACTGGTATGAGTGCCTGGAACCAGCCTCTTTTCCAGTTTGATGTACATGCTTCTTTTCCCATATTCTGCCGGTCTCGTTTTTATCCCATGCCCACCGGTGCCTCACCCTCACTGTTCTTGATGGATTTCTCTTCAGTTGAAACTCATCGTTATTTGTAGAAAATCACCAGTCTTCATAAATTGATTTCTGGGGTTTATTTTTTCCACTAAGCTCTACAAATGTTGGCTGTCACTTATACTTGTTGTCCCCAAGAAAACAATAGTACAGGTTGTAGCAATGTCCCTTTGGTCAAAGATTCCCTTTCTAGACTGATGGCAAATGTTCCCATTGCCCAGCACCATGACACTGCTGTGCTGAGTTCTAAATCTTCCCTCAGCAGCAACAGCTGACTATTTTAAGATACTCTGATTTCAATGGCAGAAGCTAAATTAGTAAACAAAACCCATGGTAATTTCCCGGGTTTAGTGACTCAACCTTTGCACTCAATTTCAAATAGACCCCACTGTTATGAAAGTCACAGATATACTAGTTTCTGGGATCTAATGGCATTTCTGTTGAGATCTTCAAATTGAAAGAGACAGTGAATGGAAGTTCTTCTTACCATATGCAGTTCTGATGAGATGCAACAAATTTATTTAGAACCCACCAGGCAGCCTGGGCAAGACATTAAGAAGCCTTCTCAGGTGTAATGTTTTAAGCTGTAGAGGGTTATGTATTTCCTGATGCTTGATATCCACATTTCTGTACATTCCCAGGGCACGCTGTCTTTCCGACATACACCGTGAAAGTCAGGCACCTTTCATAGCATGGTTCTCCCCTGTCTCTGGGATTTAAAGTCCATTGTGTCACAATCAATGATCATAACTCATGGTTGCTAAAAAACAATGCTAATGACATTAATAAACATGAAAATGGCAAAATAAACATCACAACTACTGTGTGTGTACTTGGGCCAAAATAAAGATAAGCATTTATATACATTATCTCATTTGTCTTCAGAAGAATTATTTTAAGAAGATATTATTATCAGTCTTATTTTATAGTTGAGGAAAATTAAATTTAGTAAGGTAAAGTAACGGGCCCAAGATGACACAGCTAAAAAGGGACATTGGCAGCCTTTGAATCCATATCTATTTGAGCCCAAAACCTATCTCATACTTAACACTTTCCCCTTTGAGTTGCTTTAGAGGTATATGTATGTAGTACATATATATGTGTGTGTATAATAAATGGCTTGGGACTGACAATTTATCAGGCAATGTTAAGGATAATTAGCTATAAGAAAATATCTTTACTTTTAAGCAGTGTTGCTTAATAAGGTATTCAAGATAAGACTTTCTGATAACTGAAATGTATCTCTTTAAGCAACAAATGCTTCTCTCTAAGTTCTCTGTAACCTCAATAAATGTAAAATAATTTTAATAGTGTGTTACAGATAGAGCAATGGTTTTAGACATTGTGGGGAAACGAGTGGATAGATTCGAGCTGTAGCAAATAACTTCATGCAGGATTACAAAGGGCCATGCCAGTTCCTTTCGCTTTTCCATCATTTCCCCCTTTTTCATAAACTAAAATATGGAAAACGCAGCTGTGTCCTCTCTAGAGGTTTGTAACTTGGCTCTCTGCAAGTATATTTTTGCTTTACTGGTTGAAGTTTTTATCTCCTTTGTGATTTCTTTAAACTACAACATATTCCTCGTCAAAAGAAAAAGATGATACCTGAGCAAGCAGAAATCAAGCAGTAGTTGACTTCAAGTTCTTCTTTGATATTTGACATTCAGTAGAACTCAAAGTTTAAACATTATAAAGATGCATCTTTGTTGAGAAGAAAGAGTGAAATCTTGTATGTCTTAGATTGATTGGAACAACTTCTTTTTGACTTTTTTTTTTTTTTTTGCCACAGAGCACTCTGTCTTAGAAGTTTAAAACAATGAAGAATCATTGGAGGATAAAATGATCATCACACACACATACACACACAGTGTCTATTGATATGTATTTACTGACACTTCTTAAAACTGAGTTTAGAGCCATATGCACAGTTTTGTTATAGTCAATTAAGTTTTTGTTTAAAAACAAATAACTTCAACAGAAACATCAATAGATCAAAACCAGTAAGAAGTTTTCTTGGTACATTTCTCCCTAGTCTTTACTCTATACATACATGTTCTGGATCAGTATTATTTTAACAGATCAGTCTATTGTGGGAGACCCTAAACCATCAGTATGTGTAAAAACTGATATCTTAAACTGAGGATATTTTGATTTTTTGAGAAACTTCAAGCTTTGCCAAAGTATTCACCAGCATCTAAAAACCAAGAGATTATATCTACAAATCATTTTAAAATCAATCATTCTTTAAAGCAGCAAATTTTAGCAATAATATTACTCTAGTGAGCAATCTAAAACCAGGTGTAACTTGGATATTTCAAAAATAAATCAATTACTTGTGTATGCAAAGACTCCACTTTCCAAATTTTAGCATGAGCCAAAGAGGTGCGTGAATGCTGAGCCTAGAATCTGGCACATGGCAGGTGCTCAATAACTATTTGCTGAATAAGTCGTAAGTTTATTTTATCAGAGAGAGGGACTATGTCCAGCTCCTGACCAAAAACCTCCGTGTGATTTTTCAGGTGTAATCATAAGCAGTTACAAAGATTCCATCTGGCAGGCTTCATGGGGGTATGGGAACCACCCTCTCCAGATGTGGTGCACAGCTGGTGCAGGGCAGTGTCTGGATGGAGCTGCGGTCAGGCATTCAGTCCTCCCAAGCCGACCATGCTCTTATGCAGAGTGCATTCCTAGCCCCGGGTGCCTCTATTTGGAAATCTTGTTGGGAAACTTGAAGACATTTTTCCTCACCCTGACTCAGTACCTAGTACTTTTCCCATCCTCACCCTCCTTTCTCCCTCCCCATCTTGCCCGGTCCATAAAACTAAAGGAGACTTTTGTTTGGGAATCCCTTAGCAATGAGATGACTCCCCTCTCTGTACTGACCCACCTGACCCTCAACCTGGGCACCATTCCGGGGGGAAGTCAGTGCTTTCTCCAATTTTAGCCTCTAGCTTACCGTACTGCAGCAAGTGGTTCAAAGCTTCACTGTTACTTCCCTTTGGCTTATTGCTTTACTTAGATACCTGAAGTTGGCTATTTTGGCAGTTTGACAGCTCAGCTCTTTCTCCAGCTGAGTCCCTGACAGTGACTTGTATGGAAGAGTTAATGTGTGCATATAGTACTTGATTGTGTCTAGTTTTCTTGGCCTTGAAAATGCCTCACCCCATCACACCACAGCCACTCGATATCCCCAGTTGCTTGACTCAGAGACCCACACTGACTTTCAGAAGAAGCCACTTAGGATTCAGTGATGAACCTAGAAGATACCGAAGTGTGTAGAACTTGATTTGGCTTTCCACTATTCCCCTCCAGATGCACTACAGCTGAAGGTACTAGAAAAGAGGTCTGCAAACTAAGGCCTGAGGGCCAAGTTTGGCCCAAGGCCTGCTTTTGTATGGCCTACAAGTGAGGAAGAATTTTTACATTGTTAAAAGCTTTGAAAAAGCAGACAAAAAAAGAATATGGGACAAAGATCATATACAGCCCACAAAGCCTAAAGTACTCACTATCTAGCTTTTTATGGGAAATGTTTGTGGACCTTAACTACAAAATGAGTCCCATGAAGTTTGTTGTCTGTTTTGTTTATGTTGTTTCTCAGTGTCTAGAAAAGTGCTATGACTAAAATTAATCTTACTATTTTAAGCTCATATATCATCTCATTGGATCTTCTGAACCAAGTTTGACATCAAGTCACAAAAATATGATATAACAGGTTTTATCTTCCTACCTTAACAGATATGCCTATAAAACAACAAAATTGTCGAATATGGTGAAAGATGTTCTGCTGGTAGACTAAGAATATCTGGATAAAAAATAAAACAAAGAAATATATAATCTATCAATTATTACATACTTATTTTATAAAATTTGTTTTCTTGGTTTCAATTCAGCAAAGTCCTTATTTGTAATAATTAATTTTTCCATAATTTGTGCTCTACAAATCCTAATAATTCGAAGAACTAAAAAATAGGAAGTGTAATTATTTTGGGTGTACAAAATGTGAATATATATGCATCAGAATATATGCGTTAAAGTAACAATCGAGAATCAAAAAATAAAATAATTTTGTTTTGAATTTATTTTTTCTAAAATAGTCAAAGTCATCTAATTAGAATAAAAGACACAGTGCAAAATAAAATTATTAAATATCAAACTTTTAAGTTAAAATTATTTAAATAAAACTGAAATTATAACTATATTATTGAAGTAGTTACTACCAATTCTCACGTTGTGTCCATCTAGTTGCCAGGATAGAGGAAAGGTTTACATCCCACTCATTCAAAAATTATATGAATTGTTTAATATTAGACAATTTCCCTCAGCCACCAAATGCAACTGTTGCAAGTACTTGCTAATTCACAGATTTGTGAATACCTCTGGAAGCAGGAATTAATACAGGAAAAGAAACAAGATAGAAGTTCAGCATTACTGGAAGGTGATCCTTGTTCTGTGAGAAACTTTTGCTCTCCTATTGACAGGAAGGACTTTACAAGAGCTTCCAACACAATCTTCCCAACACTTTGAAGCTATGTTGCACCTCAGGAATGGGCAAGAGAACAATCCTCAAATCCTGGAGTTGAACACAGCTGTCTTTTCTTTGTAGGACATGGAGCAAGAGATTTTGGAAAAGTATTTCCTTGTAGTCTAAAAGCTGTCATGGAAGCAGATAAATGCATCGAGGAGCACCAGGCTAGTCCTCATGCGCCTGTGGGAATGCTCATAAATTCACTTTGTTTTTCTTTGTCATACGCAGGACACTCTATCATGCAGGGCACAGAGTAGGGGCACCTTTGCCAAGGTCTAAGGGTGGTATTTCTCCCAATAATCTAATGAAGTCAGTGCTATCCCACTCCTCATCTGCAGGTATGAAGAAAGGGACACATAGTGGTTAATTTACCAAAAGATGGTCAGTTAGTATGCAGAAGAGTCAGATCCAAACCAGTCAAGTTGAATCCAGAACCCAAGACCTAAAAACTGCACAGAATAATACCACAACCCTTTCAGGATTACTAATGCCTAAGTTACTTGTTGATTCCTTAGAGACCTCAGATCTCTTCAATCTTCAACTCTATCCTCCGCTGGTAAGAGAGCTGATTGATGTCCTGTTCCCTTTTCTAACCTTCTGCAAGACCTTTGCTCTGAACTGCTTCTATATTTATTATTTTATTCATTGTTTTCTTTTTTCCCCTCCCTTCTCTTCTCTTCCTGTTTCTTCCCTGTGATTATATTCATCTGTCTTCAGTCAGTCCCACCAATTATCCTGTTTCAGATTATGCAAGGCCAAATAAAAAATATTTTTGATCTATTTGACATTGTTCTTCATGAAGACACAGATTTTACATCAACAAATTGAATCATATAACTGCTAAATTACGGAAATCATAATATTACTTTGACAAGTTATTTTTTAGCTGTATTTTTCTGTCTTGCCACATTGAATTATTCATGGAAAACAGGAAGACTTAAATGTGTAGCATGTGATTAAACTTTGTAGTCACTTTGGATTCTGGTGGAATTTTCCACATTGACAAAGATATTCTTCCAGTTATTCAGGGTTTCATTTTTGCTTACAATAAAGAAAATACATATTGATTCTTACTGTCTTTGAAAACTGAGTGGTGAACAGAAGTGTTGCAGATTTTTTTCTGTAAGTACAAGAGTATTTCTTTTAATTTTACTTTTATAAGACAACTTTGCCCTCTTCCAATTACCAAGTATGAGTGTTATATTTCAGTGAAAAAGGGCAATACTGTGAGGGGTACTCATAGAACAACAAAACAAGTTCCACAACCCGGGGCAGATCATTTAATTATCTTATAGTTTTAAGGGAAATTTCTTAAACTTCTGTTTGCAATTATTTCAGAATGAGAGATGAGTAAAATAAACCAGTGTCAGCCTATATAGGGAAAACTTTTTAACTGGCATTGTTATGGTAATGTTACCATGATGAGAAAAAAAGCAAGTCATACAATGTAGACTTTGACTTAAAATACACACAGATAAGAAATACATTTGCGTTAGTGAGATCTAGCCACAAAATAATTTTAATCCTTGAGTACTAAACTTTTCTCCCTTGTAAAATAAAGCAACTGGGCTAATATTGATTACTTCCATTGATCTCCATGTCTTAGGAGAAAAGGAGCTTATAAGAAATATGTTCATACCTTCCATGTAACAATCTAGGAGGGGAGAGGTCAACAGGGTGCTTATCACACTCTTATCTATTGAAACAAGATGGAAGAAACACTAAAAGAGAACTGATACCTTAGTGTGGTTTAGAACAGATACTGTGTATAACTTTCTTATTTACTTAGTGCTTTGAGGTGGGAGTTCAATCCTACCGACTTTACCTGTGGGAAAAGCACCAAATGGGGGTCAACTAAAGCCAATCATGGCCCCAACATGGGCTATTAAGATCACCTCCTTCATCAGCTACATGCATCCTAAGGGAGTTTCTTTGACTTTTCTACTTGGGGACCACAGATGGGAGAATGCTAGGGTGAGGAAAATGGACACGCATTTCACATTATTTCCCTTTATTTAAAAAAAAATCTGTTGTACCCATAAAATATAAAATAGGTTGTACATACACATACACACAGATTCTCAAGGCAATTAATACTAAAAACCATGTGGACAGGTTAAGAAGTAATTTTGATGAGATGGTTCCCTCCCCTCAAATTTCTTTAGCAAATATCATTATTGAACAACTATCTTATCATTAGTTCACAAAAATACATAAAATAACCCTTCAGTTTTCAGAAATTCGGAATTCTGTCCACATCTTGCATCTAAATAGTACATCAAAGCTCAAATATTTCTATGGCCTTTTTTAAGAGTCTTTAGCGTCAGAAGATTTATTTCCTCTTCAGTAAGTGGCAATAAAGTGATGATAAGGATGCCAAAACCAAGTGTTGGATTCTATTTCTCTTGATTAGACAGCATAAGGGCAGAAAGAATTGTATTTTCATTGGCTGATAATAACTATAAATGATAGTAAAGATAGCTATTAAATACACAGTCTATACTATGCTGAATGCTTTACATAGAGTCTCTTTTAAACCCCCACCAAACATTATGGTGGTTAAAGCAGAGACTCTGGAGCTAAACTAACCAGGTATTAATTCTGCTTTCACCCTATCACAAACTTTGTGGCACTGAACACGTTGCTTAACCTTCTGTGACTCAGTTTTCCCATCTGCTGATACACTACTAGTATCTATGGCACAGGGTTATTATGAGGATCTTGAATTGGTATTTGCAAAATCAATTCCTGGCCTATAGCAATACACAGAGCATAAAACCCTACAAGGCTGGAAATGCTTTCCCTATTTCAGATGGAGAAACTGAGCCTCAGAGAGGCTTACCAATTTTTTTAGATTACATGGTTTTTAAGGGCCTGGATTTGGTAGCAGCACTGGAAAGGAAGAGATTTCTGTGACAGACGTTGCCGAGTCAGACTTATTAGTTATACTAGGTATTATTAGAATTTACAGGAGTTAGCAACTATTTAAACCTGGGAATAAAACACTTCTGAATATGTCTGCACTCAACACGAAAGCTAAAAACAAAAGCTCCATCTGTTATTTTTTGTTGAACTAAAATGACAAGTTGCTGGCCACTTTCATGACAGCTTTTAGAACCAAACACCTGAAAAGCTTGGATTTATTTAGGTTCAAGCTGTATCTCCAGCTTGAACATTAATCTGTTTTTCATTCAGTTCTTTTTACAGAACACAACATAATTAAGGAGCATAACTATAAACATGAAGTTGTTCATAAAGATCAATGTGTTCTGTTCATGTCATTTGCAGGGAAAATTTTGTGTGAATTCCCCTGCAACCCCTGAAATCACAAACATTCTTAAAAGTGAATGCTTCTGTGAAATTAAAAAACAATTCAGAAAGGGCTTCCCAGCAGTGTGTTCTGCAATTTGGGGAGGAATGAATATCTTTTTACAAAATCACTTAGTGAGTCCTTTTGTAAGCTTCCACGTTCCCTTCTGTTGAGGCTTTGTGTATAAGAAAAAGGTGGTATGTTGAAGAGTTTGCCTGCTTTTGTTTACTCCTTCTCATTTACATGGTGTAATAACAGAACCAGCCAAAGGAATTTCAATTAATTCAAAGGCGGTTAATAATAAAGCTGTTGTTATGTAGAAGAAACTAGGCATTATGGCAGCACCTAAATGCCTTGAGCATCAAGAATATTTCAGGGTTCTGGAGAAAGCCAAAGCACCACAAGGGCTTCATTCTGCCCTTTGCCTTCAGCCCCCAGCCCCCACTGATTTTAATGGCTCCCAGACACAGGCATCCAAGATTTGGTCCCTTGTGGGGGAGGAGTAGCTGAGTAGCTTTTTGATGGGTTTCTGCGTGGCATCCATGAAAAGGAGGGGAAAGGGGTTGATGACTCAGAACATGACCAACTGAAACCCCAATTTTATATAAGTTCTGTATTTTTTACAAAGCATTTTTTAAAAGATTTTATTTATTTATTTGACAGAGAGAGACACAGCGAGAGAGGGAACACAAGCAGGGGGAGAGGGAGAGGGAGAAGCGGGTTTCCACGGAGCAGGGAGCCCGATGTGGGGCTCGATCCCTGGACCCTGGGATCATGACCTGAGCTGAAGGCAGACGCTCAATGACTGAGACACCCAGGCGCCCCTACAAAGCATTTCTTAAGCATATGCAGGTGACCTAATTTATCAAACAGCTTTGCCTTCTATTGTTGAGGCATCCTACGAATGAGAACGGCACCCAGTAGATTACGGGGTGACTTAAATGAAGTTTAACCCTCATAATTTCCTGGAGTCTCAATAAATTAAACCACCAGAAGCTTTTTTGCCTCAAATGCTCAGTTACTTTGTTCAATGGGTCTAAACAAGCCCGAGGTGGAGAACTGAGGGCTAGAATTCAGGGCACAGCAACAGTATTAGAGGACACATGGAGACATCGCTAATTGAACCATTGATTCAAAGAGCAAATGTTTCTAAGGATCAACCCATGGTAGCCATTTCTATGGGGGAATTCCAATACATGGCAACTGAGCATAAAAATGATTAAACAGTAAAATGCTGGGAACAATAGCAATGGTAAATTGGTCTGCCATTTTCATTACTTTTTTTGGATTATAAAGAAATATATATTGATTATAAAATAAATCTGGAAATTAGAGAAAGCCATTAAGAGAAAAATAAAAATCCAATTCCTTAGAGATTATTTATTGTCCTATTACAAATACAATATATACTTCAATATAAAAATAACGTTAAAGCTAAAGAAAATAATGAAAAAAGTTATTCATGATCCTTCTATCAAGGAGTAATGAGTCACTCTTGAGTGTTCAATCAGATGATGTGATTAATTTTGTTACATTAAGGACATTGAAAACTTAATTGTTAATTTTCATAAAATCAGCTTAAAATATTGGATTTAATTAAGCCCAGCCTAATGCATACCAAGGTAAGAGGATCATTCAATCATTTCACATTTTAAATACATGCATGTAATGCTAACATTCGAGGGTGTCATATGGATCATTCTCTTCATGGAGTCAAATTTAAGAAGCACATTTCAGTATCATAAATAAGTAAAAAAAAATTTACCCTCTGGAGCCCTCAATACCCAATATCCAACCCCACACTAACACTTTCCAGAGACCCAGTCGGAAACCTCTTGCAATTGAAACAGCAAAATTCTCTTTTCATCCTTTAAACTCTCAATATGCAATTTCAATTTAGAAACTCTGGCCAATTGTACTCCCAACCTCAATCCAATGCCATCTGCCTTTTTAGCCCATCTGTCTTCCTAAACACTGAGAAATCACAAAGATCAACTTTCCTTTCCTCAGAATGTGGGGAAGGAAAAAAATTCAATTGCAAATAACTCTGTGTGTGTGCATGCGTACGTGTGTGTGGGAGATGGGGAAGAGAAAAACTGTGAACACTTTCCTGGTAGTTTATTTTTCACCTGTCATATGACCAAAATTTGGAGTTCTGTAGGATTCTATTTGCAATGTCCCATTCGAACTATAAAGTTGAGGCATATTTTTTTTATTACAGCCTAGGTATTATGAAATATCCATTGAGCTACATTAAAGTATTGTAAAATAGTTGAATATAAGGATGTGTGTGTGTGTGTGTGTGTGTGTGTGTGTGTGTATGTGTGTTTTGGGTAAATGTGTCACTGCACATGTGAGTAAATAGTTATCAGTACAAGGTTAAAGAAAGGAGCTTTGGAACTTAAATAAACGAATTGAGCAATGTTCATCAAGAGCAGAGATATCCCGGATATTTCTTTGTATTTATCAGAAACCTGTCTATAAGTAGATCTTTTTATAAGAAAAGACTAGATTGAGTTATAAACACTTCTGCAAACAGGAAGAATTATTAAAATCTTGCAGAATAAAAATGAAATCAAAATGAAATAATAGGATGAGAAAAGGATAAAAAATTTTTTTTAAATAAAAACACGCATATACAAAGAAAAGAACAATAAAGCTACTGGAATTTTAGGTCTTCCTGCTATTACCTTATATGGAATGCAGACCATAAATGGTAAGAATTGAATTAAGTATCAAGTAGCTGGATTAAATATATGTCTAAATAGGTATTCAATCTTAAATTATAATTTATATCAACTCTCGTTGTGGGTATGAGAGTGATTCCCTTCTCAATAATAATATTTTGGGTGGAAAAATAGGCAAAATTCCAGATACATAAGAAGAAAACCATTTTGTACATATGCCACAGGACTACCAAAATTATAAAGTTAACAGAGTTATTTTAGACCAAAATGGACCCTGTTCTGAAACACACTAAGTTAGCTTATGTGATCACCTACAGTTCTTAAATTTGACATGCCTGAGTAACCAGCTGGTCTTACTGACATGTAGCTTCTTCCCCAGTAGGTACATGGTGGGCTGCCATTCTGCCTTTTTAAGGTGCTCCTACATGTTGCTGTCACCACCTGTTAATGCTGCCAATCAGGTCTTGGACCATACCTTGCTTAGCAAATGTGTATCCCAGCCTTATCCTTTAGGACGTTCTGTGATGACAGGAGTATCCGTATCTGTGGATGGCTATTGAGTACCTGAAATGTGGCCACTGTGACTGGGGAACTGAATTTTTATTTTATAAAATGTACTTAAATTTATATAACCACACATGACTGGTAGCGACCTATTGAATAGTACAGGACTCTACACAATATAATTCATCAGAAAATTGTCACTCATATATGGTCTGTGTAAATGCACACCATCTGCAGATGTGCTCTACTTCCTAAGTCTTTGTGAGAACACAGGTGTACTGGCTGAGGGACAACACACTTCACTGAATTCTTTGGGTGAAATTTATTATCCTGATAGCTACTCACCGGGAAAGTTTATTCTAGAGTGTTCAGAATTTCACCTGCTGAACACTGGAAAATAGAAAATGAGCCATCAAGAAATGTTGCAGATTACCGAGGATCTTCTAAGGCAAAAGAAATTGTTCCTGTTTTTTCTTTCTCTTTCAACTGAGTGAAAAAAAAAATCGCATAAGGCACATACACTAAAGAAACCAGAGTCATATGCAATCAGAACCCTAGTTTGCCAAAATGATTCCAATTTCAGATAGGCTTTTATGCTATGATTGTTTCCAACAGGATAATGGCAACATCAAAGTCATTTCTGAGCCATGTGACAAGGGAGCTACAAGTCATGAACTTGAAGCCCAGACATTTGTCATAAACTAAACTCTGGCTTTATCCTAATATCATTCATTCTCATCTTGGTTATGGGCAAGGTGCTTCTCATCATAATATTCAGTTCACGTGCATAAACATGGGAACATAATGGCAAATGGTGATAGGAATATTCACTGCTCAAATAAGTATAATTATAATGATACAGTAACAGTGATGAAAATAAGAATATGCTACCCTTATAAATTATTTTGAAGTGTACAAAGTACTTACACATGCTATTCTTATTGATTTTGAGTTAAGATAGTAAACAAAATGCCTAAGAAAAATGGCTGTTTCTGTTTTTGTGGGATTTTTGTTGTTGTTGTTGTTGTTAATATGCTACCAAACAATATACCATTGTAGTCTCAAGCTCCTTTGGAGATGTGTTTTGATGCTTCACAGCTGCCATCCTCCCCCTCCACCCCTTCCTACTCCTACTCTTTCTCTCCCCACTCCTGCTCCACATCATTATCATCACCTTCATTTACATGACAATGTCCCTAAAGACTAGAGTAGAAGTATCAGTATTTTTCATGTCATCCTGAAAGCCAGTGGTGTTTTATGCAAGAATAAAGATAACTTTCAATTTATAGGAATTGTTTTTCTGGAGTGCCTGGGTAGCTCAGTTGGTTAAACACCTGCCTTATGCTCAGGTCATGATTTGGCTCAGGTCATGATCCCAGGACCCTGGGGTCCAAGTCCTGCATTGGGCTCTCTGCTCAGGGGGGAGCCTGCTTCTCTCCCTCCCTCTGCCTACAGCTCTACCTACTTGTTCTCTCTCTCCTTCTCTCTTTCTCTCTCTCTCTGTCCAATTAATAAAATCTTTTTTAAAATTAAAAAAAAAAAAGAAGTGTTTTTCCTCTCCTAAAAACTACCTCTTACAAAAGCCTTTTATTGATTAGGTCAAAAAATTACTTCTAAAATCTATAAAATTGCAAGAAAAATCAATGGGTGCTTAGGGATGTTGATAAGCATCCCAAAACCAAAAGGCAATATTAAAATCAAACAAAAATAACTAAAACATATTGCATAAAGCAATGTCCATGTCCCCAGATAACTTTTTTCTTAAAAGTTCTGCCTTTGAAAATCATGAGAATTCTGACCTCTGAAAATATACTCAGCCACGGTATATGATCTTGCTACAATTTTCAAATTAGAAACTGTGTTTAGGGGCGCCTGGGTGGCTCAGTTGGTTAAGCGACTGCCTCCGGCTCAGGTCATGATCCCAGAGTCCTGGGATGGAGTCCCACATCAAGCTCCCGGCTCAGCAGGGAGCCTGCTTCTCCCTCTTACCCTCTCCCCTCTCATGCTGTTTCTCTCTCTCTCTCTTTCTCTCTCAAATAAATAAAATCTTTAAAAAAAAAAAAGAAACTGTGTTAGCACAATCAGTTTGATTTGGCGTTCAAGCATATGAACAAAAAGGGGATCTTGAAGCTTTATTCTTACAAAGCAAAGTCAAATATGTGTACGTTATTTGTGTTCAAAATATTCTAAAATGGAATCAAGATCCTTTCAGGCTGATCTTTTGCAAAATTTTTATTAACATTTTTAAAATTTTTAAAAAAGCTCAATCGCCTCTTACCATAAAGAAGGAAAGGCTATAAATTCAATTATAAATCCAGAAACATGCCATTTGATTCTGAAAGTGGAATAGCCATGAAAGCATCCAATATTAGTGCTTTCTTACTGGCTTCAGAGAATTTCTTCCTTTAACACATGTTACTATTGTACATTATCTCTTCTGATTTGGACCCAGGATTTTTACCAGTGTCAGTTTTAAATGAGCAGATAATCCTTTCTGATTCTATTCCAGAATGTCAATAGGTGACCTTAGTCAAGTTGTTTTGTACTAAGCACGCACAGTTCTGCATACTGACCAAATCTTTCAGGACAGAGTGGAGATAGCAATATTTTTGTTTATTTGGTAGGCTCAAATATGTATAAAATTTATAAATGGAAGCATTTGTCCTGGTTCTTTGCTTCCAAGACCTCAAATGCATACTCTACCTAGTATTAAAGATGCTTCTTTTTTCAATTTATTAATATGAGTTCAATGTTTACTTTGCACAGCATTCAATTCTTGAAATTTTTTAGATGGGTCAAAATATCTTCAGTTTCAAGGCTCTTACACAATTACAATGCCATTAGATTACTGTGTATCCAATGAAGCTATATTATGGACATATATTTATGAACATAGAAAGACCTTAATGAAATATTTATAAGTGTAAATTCTTCCAAACATACATTTATTGAATGCTAATTGGGTTTATATTTTGATAAAGAAAAACAGAAATATACACTCAAACATGAAATTAAATATCTGTAAACATATACATCAAAACTGTAACAGTAGTGATTTGTTTGTGGAATTATAATTGGCCTTATTTCTCCAAATACTTTTTGAAGTTTGGGATATTAAGCATAAACTACTTTCTGACTGGAAAATGTATTACTTTATGCACATGTATGTATGTGCAAGTTCTCTTTCTTCAAAGAAATTTTTATCTGAAATCCACCTCCTTATAGAGATTTTGCAGTGAGCAAATATTTAGCCATAAAGGACATTAATGACCTCATTTTCATTATATTACAAGCTCTTCTACTAAAGGATGAACTCCATTCCTTAATTCTTGCTAACACAAAAAATGGACTTCAAGGTTACTACAGACATCAAAGTTGAGAGAGCAAGGACCTTATTCTGCAATTAAGATTTTGCAGCACAATAAAATTGACATGGGCAAAGCTATTGCCTTTTAAATGCTTAAAGATGATTTAAGCACTGCTCAGAGAGGAGCTTTATCCCATGATGGCTGAGATGAAAGAGTTTTACTGTTTGTTTACTTCTTCAAAGAAAACAAAATACCATTGAGAGAATGTATTAGGCAATTTAACAATTGACAGCTGGAAAATTAGGCAATTTAACAGTATGAATCACCATTCCTTCTGGAGAACAATTTATCCTGCTGTATTTCGTGAAATCCTGAGAGCTAGTTTAGGTAGCAAAGTTGGTGATAATCATGCTTATCTGTAGCACTCAATTCAATTCCATTCAGCAAATACTCATGAATAACTATTTTGTTTTGCAAGGCTTTAAGCCTCATCATGTAGAGTGCCAGCTCTGGAGACAGAATTCCCATGTACAACCTGGATCCAGCACTTCCTAACTCTGAGACACTGGGATAACTTATGCAACCTCTCTCTGCTCAGTTTCTTCAGGGGATTATAACCCTACTTCATAGGGTTAAATAAGCTAGAAGCATGAGGACCCAACTGCATTTCACCAAGCAAAATCAGAAAACGTCACCTTCTCAAATGCAAATAGTTTGTCTTCAGCATAACCCATCTGGAAAGGTAATTAACAGATGAGCTTATAAAGTACCTCAAGTTAGTCTCAAATTTTTTTGTTTTTAAGATTTTATTTATTTATTTGACAGAGAGAGACATAGCGAGAGAGGGAACACAAGCAGAGGGACTGGTAGCGGGAGAAGCAGGCTTCCCATGGAGCAGGGAGCCCGATGTGGGGCTCGATCCCAGGACCCTGAGATCATGACCTGAGCCGAAGGCAGACGCTCAATGACTGAGCCACCCAGGCGCCCCTCAAATTTTTTCTTTTTTTTAAAACCCATATTTAATCAAGGAAGCCAGGGTATTTATCACCCTGTACTGTAATATGCCTGAGATAATATTTGTATATATCTTTAATAAAGAGAATTATAGAACAAAATTATGTCATTGTAATCTGTAACGAGCATATGGATCAGCATTGAACTGAAAGTGTTAAATCTTTCTTCACTGGCCTTTAAAAATTTTGAGTAAATTCTATAATTCTCTGCCAGTTTTAGGTTTTAAATTCCAATCCACTCTAATCCAATTTAAAATGTCAAGCTCATATCCAATTTATTGTTCTGATCCTCTCCTCCTCTCAGTACTTGTGATGTGGGTCAGAAAGGTGAAGAGGGAATGGTCAGCCCTTCCATAAACTCCTTCTTTCCTTCTTCTGGGTCCATGTTCTCCACAATTGTGAAGATCAGGATTCATGTGTAGAGCAAAGGGGGCAAAGACATTACTTAACCAGGCAATTATAGTTCTCTTCTGCCTTTGGTGGCTTCTCTGACTAACCTCAACTGACTGTGCCTTTGAGAGGAACAGTCCCAGAGGCCCCCTCATGGGACACACACACCTAGGGGGTGGGGACAGTCAGGTGGTACAACTTCCAAATTTCTGCAGCACCAATTTGACCTCCATTCTTTTTTTTTTTAAGATAATTTACTTATTTATTTGACAGAGAAAGAGAGAGCACAAGCAAGGGGAGCAGAAGGCAGAGGGAGAGGGAGAAGCAGGCTCCCCATGGAGCAGGGAGCCCGATGCAGGGCTCGATCCCAGGACCCTGGGATCATGAGCTGAGCCGAAAGCAGACGCTTGACCAACTGAGCCACCCAGGCTCCTCTGACCTCCATTCTTAATACATTGTGTATGTTCCAGTGTTGGACAAAAACTGCTTATCTCTCTACCTCTTTATCTCCCTCTAATTCTAGTCTAAACCTAGCAGGTCTACCCAGAGGGCAAAACATCAAGCTTGCTGCATAAAAGAAAGTCCATCCCAGAAATGAGTTGCTGGCCCCACCTTCTTTCATGTACCTACAATCTCTTTTATTGATTCTTTTGGAGCTATTCTCCAATTTGGCTTGATAAGAAGAGAGGAAAGAAAGTCAAAACATCCTTCCTTGGGTGTAAAACTCAGAATTCCTCAAATGTGTTTAATTTTTTAAGGATTGGGAAGAGAGATAAGGATTCAGGAAGTGGTTGAGAGCAGCCAAGCTGATGTGGATATTTTTAAATAAGCCCTGGACAAAGCTCTGAACACCATTGCTTTCAGTTCTATCTTGAATAGGCCTATGGTGGGTAGAATAATGGCCTCCTAAAGATGTTCATGTCCTAATCTCTGGGACCTATGAATATGTTGTATCACATGACAAAAGGGAATTAAGGCAGCAGATAAATTAAGATCACTAATCAGCTAGACTTAAGATAGGAATATTATCCTGATGGATCATCCAAGTGGGCCCAGTGTAATCACAGGGGTCATTAACTATGGTTAAGGGAGGCAGAAGAGTCAGTATCAGAATGATGTGATGTGATAAAGAGTTGTCCAGCCATTGCTGGCTTTGAAGGTGGAAAGGGACCACAAGTCAAGGAGTGCAGGCAGCCTTCAGAAGTTAGAAGAGGCAAGGAAACAGGTCCTCCCTTAGAGCCTCCAGAAGGAATGCAGCCCCACAGACACCTTGATTTTAGCCCAATGAGAACCATTTCAAACTTCTGACCTCTAGAACTGTAAAATAATAAATTCGTATTGTTTTAAAATCCTAAGCTTGCAGTGATTTGTTTCACCAGCAATAGGAAGCTAATACAGAGTCTTATAATCAATTTTATTACCCCCCTCCAAAACAGTCTCCTGTTTCATGACTAGGAAAGACTCACACCATGATTTGCTAATGCAAATGTTTTGCTTTATTTTGAAAACACAGCCTGGTTGGGTAACATGGTAATCCGGGCTGTCAGATTCAACACACTTTGCTTTAAGACCATGTTTGTAAAGCATTTTTTCCATTTACTTTTTTTTCCCTTAAGAGACATTAATATGTCTGAAAGAATTTATTAAGTCATGATCAGGGAACTATTCATTTCTTTTGCACTGAAATTTGCACAAATAGCTTGACACTAAGGAAGATTTTGCATGCCAGGCCAACAAGTTTGAAATGAATTCAGTAGCCAAGCAGCAGTTATTGGATATTTTTAAGCAGAAATTCTGAGATTAAAATTATGAAAAATTGCTCTGGCAGTAATGAGTAGAATGGATGGAAGGAGGATAGACAAAAGAGAAACACCTAGATATATATTGTCATTGTATATAGGCAGGTGATGATACTATCTGAAACAAGAACATGGTATGACAACAAAAAGGGAGTGATTAATTAAAAGTAAATTGTGTCAATAAATTTTAGCAGTTAACTGTATATGAAAGAACAGACGTGAATGAGTCATAAAGATAAACCCTAATTTTTGTATCTGACTGAGAGACTGTAGGTATCAAACTGCTGTGGAAAAACCATTTGTAGAAAGAAAGAAGATTATGATGCTGTGGAAATACAATCCATAGGCTCAAAATGGAGCTGCTCCCTGCCTGGGGTACGCACACACCAACAGTCCAAAACTTAGATAACTTTCGTGTCCCTACAAACACTCTGCTTGACTAGAAATGCAGTATATGCAGCCAACCAAGCCCAAAAGCCAAGCCAACTCTTTCTTATTCCTTTGTTTCTTTTCCATTTTCTGTTTTGTCTTTTTCTTTCTTGTTCCTTATTCCTTATCCTATATAGGCTTTCCTCCTTCTGCCCCATTTTGTAGTTCTCTGGACCCTTGGGAACTGAAACTGACATTTCATGAAGTGTTAAATAAAGTTTATATCACCTAAATTGTCTTCTTTAATCATTCTTAACAAGAATAAAACCACTAATACTTTGCTAACCATTTCACAGCTAAAAAAACGCAGAACTTTATACTGGGGGGAAATAAACTTCAGACATTGTAATGTATTGCCAGGATAGAAAGTCATTCTACTCACCATTAATTCACTCCCCTGAAACTTCTGCCTGATTCTTTTGAAAGATCAAAGAAATACAAATCAACTACTTGTCTTAATCCTTCCAGGCTACTATAACAAAAACAGCCTGGGCAGCGCAAACAACGAACGTTTCCTTTTCACAGTTCTGGAGTCTGGGAAGTCCAAGACTGGGATTCTAGCAGATTCGTTGTCTGGTGAAGACCCACTTCCTGATCCGCAAGACGGCCATCTTTTCATTGTGTCCTCGCATGCTGGGAGGGGTGAGGGAGCTCTCCAGGGTCTCCTAGAAGGGCACTAATCTTCCATTTTCTCCATGTTCATTGGTACTTACTTCTATCATATTTCTGCAGAGAGTGTGTATCAGTTTAGATTCTATTCTGTAAATAGGAACCTTCCAGGTACTTAAAGCAGGAAGAGCTTCAGTACAGAAAATTGATACCTGGAGAATTGTCTGAAGGGCTGGAGCAATGGGGGAGGTCTAATTAAGGCCTCTCCCACAGAAGGCCACAGAAGAGATCACCAGAGTAACTACTACTTTGGCCACATTCCGAAAGGTTTAGGAACCTGAAGGATGCCAAAGGAAGTTTTAGGTTCAAGAACATACTTCTCTATAACATGCAGAGGATCAAGATTGAGAAGCTGGTGCACCACTACTATAACTCCTTCTCAACACCAAAGCTGGTGATAAGGCACAGAATTCTGCTACAGAACACAAAAACAAAGCAATTATTTCTCCACCCCACTGGTGACAGCAGGAATCAGCCAGCAGTAGAAGGAAGATGTTGTTTGTCTCATTTCTGTCTCCTAAATCTCACACAGTGCATTTAATAGGCAGAAAATTATTTATATCTAGAACACTAATGACAAGGAAATGGAATAGTTAGCTTTCTAGGCCATATAACACAAGAAGATTCCCCAAGAAAGGCGTAAAAAAATAAATACTGCGTTGCCAATTAATCATATCCAACACAAGGTTTCATTTTAAATACTTTATCTTATTTATTTCCCAAGTTGTTCCTATCTCTCTTAAATGTTTTAATGTAAATGAGATATGGTATCTTATTAAGGCATAGTTTTTGCTAATTATGTAAAACTTAATCAGTTAATCTAACACTCAAAGTTCTCAAAATTCTCTATTAACTAGAACGTTAGAATTTCACCACAAAAATAACTGATCCTCATTTTGATGACCCTAAAGCACAGCACTCCTTCTAAACTATAGAACTGTCTGTAGCCAAAGTGAAAAGTATGCTTTCTTATATTCCCTAAGGTTTTTCATTTTAGAGAAAGGACTTTGCTTCAAATGGACTGTTTTATAATACAAAAAGAGAAATGATGACATTTCCTTTATCTATAGAGCTATAACTATTCATTTATCTAGTTAGTGCAAGAATTCTTTTTCACCTGATTAAGCTTCTCTAAAATCTTATGCTTTAACTTCCAGGTTATTCAAAGTTAATAAGATAAAGAGGAGTCTCAGGTCCCTAGAAACAAAGATGGCTTCCCAGACTGGCAAGCCTTTTTAGACATCAACAAGCTGATTCTAAAATTTCTAGGGAATGGTGCAGGCCCTATATTAGCTAATACAACCTTGATACAGAAGAATGATGGAGCAAGTGGTAGTAATCACTTAATTGATATTAAGGGCTACTATTAATCATAGTAATCAAGAGAGTGTGGTGTTGGTTGAGGGATAGACACATAGATCAATGGAACAGAACAGAGGAGTCAGGTAGACCCATACAAATATGCTCAACTTATTGTTGACAAAGGAATAAAATCAATTGAATGGAGGAAGGATAACATCTTCAACAATTGGTGCTGGAACAATTGACCATACATCAGCAAAATTATGAACCTCGACCTAACTTCATGCCTCATACAAAATGGATCATAGACTTAAAACATAAAACTATAAAACTTTCAGGAAACAACATTTGGAGAAGACCTTTAGGATATAGAACAGGGCAGAGAGTTTTTAGACTTGACACCAAAAGCATGATCTGTAAAAGAAAAATTTGACCTCATCAAAATTAAAAATTTTACCTGCAAAAGATCCTGTTAAATGAATAAAAAGGCAGTATAGAATGGAAGAATATATTTGCAAACATCATAACCAACAAGCTAATATCCCTGGAGGAAAAAAATATGACATGTATTTCATTAATTTTTTTAAAAATCAATAGTTTAGGGGTACCTGGGTGGCTCAGACAGTTAAGCGTCCGCCTTGGGCTCAGGTCACGATCCTGGAATCCTGGGATCAGAGCCCCGCATCAGGCTCCTTGTTCAGCAGGGAGTCTGCTTCTCCCTCTGCTCCTCCCTCTGCTCATGCTCTTTCTCTCGCACTCTCTCTCAAATAAATAAAATCTTTAAATAAATAAATAAATAATAAACATCAATAGTTTAAAACTTAATAGCATAAAAAATCCAGTAAGAAAATGGGCAAAAGACATCAACATATATTTCACCAAAGAGGATATACACATGGAAAATAAGCATGTGAAAAAATGTTCCACATTATTACCTCATCAGGGTAATGTAAATTAAAACTACAATGAGTTATCAGCAGATACTTATCTGGAGGGTAAAAAAAAAAAAAAACCAGCAAGAACACCAAATGCTGGCATGGATACAGAAAGACTAGATAACTCCTACCTTGCTCGTGGGTATGTAAAGTGATACATTTACTGTGAGAAAAAACCTGGCATTTTCTTTAAAATCTAAATATGCAGCTACAAAACTTCCCAGCAATTGCACTCCTAAGCATTTATCTCAGAGAAAGGAAAACTTACGTTCACACAGAAATCTATACATGGTTGTTTATAGTAGCTTTACTAATATAACCAAAACTAGAATTAACTCAGACATCATTCAGTGGATGAATGGTTAAACAAACCAAAGTACATCAATACCACGAATACTACTCACCAGGAGAAAGGAACAAACCACTGATGTACACAGAAACCTGTGCATCACCAGAGAATTATGCTGAGTGAGAAAAGCCAATCCCAAAGGGTCATATACTGCATGGTTCCATTTACATAATATTTTTCAAATAACAAAATTTGAGAAATGGAAAGGAAATTAGTGGTTTCTACGGTTGGGGATGGGAGAGGGTGAAAGGTACTGAGTAGGGCTCTAAGAAGGCAGGATGAGGGGTCCTTTTTATAAGAACTGTTATGTATCTTGACTTCATGATTGTGGATGTGCAAACCCACATGTGATAAAAGTATATAGGATTCAACACACACACACACACAAATAAAGACAAGGAAAACTGAGAAAATCTAAACAAAAGTTGTGGATTGCATCAATGTCAATACCAGGTTGTGATATTTTATTACAGTTTTGCAGAATTTTACCAGTGGGGGAAACTGAGGAAAGTGGACAGGACATCTCTATTACTTCTTACAATTGCATATGAATCTACAAGTTTCTCAGTAAAAATTTCAATTAAAAAACAAAAAAGTTAATGTGAAGAAATTGCTTTAAATTATAGCAGAATTATACCACTCGTGTATATCACTCAAACCTATATTTTCAAATCTATTTATTAAAATACTTCATAGTGGGCGCCTGGGTGGCTCAGTTGGTTGAGCGACTGCCTTCGGCTCGGGTCATGATCCTGGAGTCCCGGGATCGAGTCCCGCATCAGGCTCCCTGCTCGGCAGGGAGTCTGCTTCTCCCTCTGACCCTCCCCCCTCTCATGTGCTCTCTCTCATTCTCTCTCTCTCAAATAAATAAATAAATAAAATCTTTAAAAAAATAAAATAAAATAAAATAAAATAAAATAAAATAAAATAAAATACTTCATAGAAATAAAGCAATAGTGTTTATATATCCTTGCTTAAAACACTTCAAAGTTTATAATGCAGGCACTTGAGAAATTTAGTGACAACCTACTAAATTCTCTTACTTAAAATAATTTAATTTAGTTTTTAAGATACAGATTATCTCGTGTTGAGCAAATTTATATGATAAAATAATCCCCAATCTAAAATGTCTGAACAAGGGGAAAGAAATTCAAGAGAAATTCCATGAGGAAAAGGTAGAAAATTGTAAACATGAAATGTAGACTTGTTTCTTGTGAAAATCAGATCTTCCTTTATAAAAATGCACCTTAGAAGAAAGATACAGAGATCAATGCCCCCTCATCTTATCCCTTCTGCAGGTAGTCTGCCCAAACCACATTGGGCCAGGTGGTGAGCTGAGGCACAAACCTGAATTCAACCCATTTATTTTTCCATGATCTTGGAAAATAGGGTCCATTTGGAAATACACAAAGCTATCCATTCTGATTTATCTTTCCTGTAGTTTAAAAGGTTTCATTTAGATACTAGCCCTTTATCTGATATGTCATTTGCAAATATCTTCTCCCATTGTGTCGGCTGTCTTTTGGTTTTGTTGACAGTTTCCTTTGCTGTTCAAAAGCTTTTTATCTTGATGAAGTCCCAATAGTTCATTTTTGCCCTTGTTTCCCTTTGGTGAGCACTGTGAATTGTGTAAGACTGATGAATCACAGACCCGTACCTCTGAAACAAATAATACATTATATGTTAAAAAAAAAAAGAAGAAGAAGAAGAAGATAGGAGGAAGGGAAAAATGAAGGGGGGAAATCGGAGGGGGAGACGAACCATGAGAGACTATGGACTCTGAGAAACATACTGAGGGTTCTAGAGGGTAGGGGGGTGGGGGATGGGTTAGCCTGGTGATGGGTATTAAAGAGGGCACGTATTGAATGGAGCACTGGGTCTTATACGCAAACAATGAATCATGGACCACTACATCAAAAACTAATGATGTAATGTATGGTGATTAACATAACATAATAGAATTTAAAAAAAAATGTTTCATTTACCAATTCCTTCAACCCTTCCAGGTGTGAGGTCAAAACCTACAGAGTGAAATTATATTTCCTTGACTTCTTTATTATAGATTCTCAGATGAACTATATTAAAAAAAGTCCTAAAGTATGACCATTAAAGTAAAAACAAAGAAGAAGTATATCATAACTTAGGGGAAAATCTGTCCAAGCGAACAGACTAAACATCGTTGCAATTAAGCACAAAATTTGATTTTGAAGTTCATTGCTATTAAAACTAAAAATTAAGTGTGGTGGATCACTTAAATATTTAATTTTAAAAAGAAGCATAAAAATAGGTGAGATTTGTTCTTATTAATAAATTATAAAGGATTGTGTTATATATGGCTTTATGAAAGATAAATAATCTAATGATTATATCTTGAATGTAGTTAAGATATAAGAGAAAAACATTTATTTCTAAGAAATCAATATTGATATATTATGCCATAAATGTATAAAGGAAATTCTATGTCTATAATATAGATAAAGTTTAATAAAAAGAGATTATAGGCAGCCTTAAAAATAGGTGGGGGTTAATCTTTTCCTCATTTTCATCTCCAACATTCAGCTAATCATCAACTCTTTCTGATTTCATCTTATAAATTTCCCTCAACTCCATATAATTTAACCATGAATGTGCCACCACCCCCAAAACCAAGATGCCATTTCAGCCACTCACATGAGTAAAATGAATATGTAGTATCCAGCCAGTTTTCTCAGGTGGGCCACTTATCAAAGTTGTACATTTGATTGGCTGAACACATAGGACTTGCCTGCACCTTACCTAGAAATTGTAGCTTTTGAATTCCATCTTGGAGAAATAAAACTCACAATGCAAGATGTGAGAATGCTCAAAAGCTATCAAGATGTGTCCACTCCCAAGGCTTTGCATGACATGGAACCTCTCCTTATCTCCAGTTTCATTGCAAGCCCTCCTTTCTGATATTTATATGACGCAGCCATGAGGGATTTCATTCATTCCCTCAAATGTACCTATCTATCCTGATTCATGCCTTCACACACTCCCAGTATGATGGATAATGAAGACAATGAGAATGCTGTAACTTGTCTTGAGCACTACACACAGGGACATCTTTAAGGGCCAAATGTTATGAATTCACTAGTGCAGACTCCACAGATTTCTTTTTTCTAAATAGCATGTTTTACTTTCACTTAAAAAGAAATAACAACACTTTTTAAATTATTTCTTTAATTATTTCTGAAGAAGAGGACCATAACTTTGTTCAAATATTAAAAATGACTGCCAAGCATTCCTCTTTTAGTGACATGGTGCTTTCTTTGGCCCTGTACATCGTGCACCCTAAGTAACTTGTCTCCATTGAACTGAGGACAATTTGTAGTTTTAGTTGTTTTAGTTCATGTCAAGAATCTAAAGTACTCTTTATCCAGCTTGCTCAATTGGAATATTACTCAAATGTTAAATAGTAACATCATAAGAAGTTCTATGACCTTTTAACTTCTTCTGATGTACTTCAGAAATGGTTATTTCCAATATCTTACACTTGGCTGCACATGGATTCATTCTTTATTAAAAAATAAACTATTGTGCATGCCTGGGAAATTTTGAAATCTGGTGTTACCCAACAACTTGGAAACTTATAAAATTGTCATCCTGTTAAAGGATTATAAAGGCTTGAAATCCATGAAGCCTGTAAAAATAGTTCTAAGAAAATCTGGAGTCACCAAATAACACCATTGTGAATTAACAGCACAAACAGAGTAAGACCAATTAAGAGCACCACTCCAAAGTGGCATGGGGTGTGGGAAGAGGGATGGTACTAGCAAAAATTCCATGAAATTTGGAAACAGTTTGCCCGAAGTAAGCTTATTAGCACTAATTGGTTTGAAATGCCAAATATTCCCTAGATTTAATATTTTTTGTTGGTTTCTTTAATTTCCTACCTGCCTCCTCAATTCTTTAGGTAAATACAGGTTTAATTAGCAGCATTATTTCTTGGCAAGAAACAAGTACTTTTTCCCTGGTGTTCACACAGATCTCAAAAGTAGTAAAGCTGAGGCTTTTACTTTTTGTCAGATTTCTCTACAGTAAATCTTTGCTCAGAGGTCTCTGGGGTTTACAAGTAAAACTGTAAATTAAATATGAAAAATAAAAATGAATCAGGATGCTATTAAATGATGATTAAATACCAATTTTTATTGTTCAAAGAAATATCTAATCAATTATGTTCCTATATCCCTAGCTGCTAAGGCTTTAAACTTTAAACTTTCTCAGTAGGTGATAGAGCCGTATGTTGCTAAAATGCATGCCATAGGTTTGAACTTGATTTCAGTGAGATATAAAATCTTGAGTCTGAGGTGTCATAAAAAATTGTACTGATCTAGGATCTACTAGCGATATGTCTTTATCTGCTATTTTTCCAATTCTCAAAGTTGTGGTTATATTTCAAATCAAAGTAGTCATAAGTCAATGAGGCACAGAGAAATCTCCAATCTTGTAAATGAGAGTACATTTTAAATATCCAATTACTACCGCCATACACATGGTTTTATTTACAATCCCTGTTGGATAGTTCTGGTACTGGAATTAACATTTTAGGCATTTCCATGCCACATGTGGAAGCCTGCCTTCAATTCCGTAAACAATCAGTTGCATTCTTAGTTCTGAAATTTTTAAATGTGAATTAAAGGAGGAAATACTTTTCAAAACATAGCCATGCTCTCTACACCATTGTTTGTTAGATTGAGAGTAACGTACAATAAAATTTGATGTAGCCTATAAACTTTTCGACTGCTTCACATTTCTTAAAATTAAAGGACAAGCTAATCTCAAGGATCCTAACATTGCCCCAGAAATTGCCTCAGCCTGTGAAAATATAAAATTAAATCACTTAAAATTATAATTTAAGAGTCATGGAAAGAGGCTCAATGACAAGGTATGGCCTTAAAGCTGGCGTGCTGTATGTACAGTCTCCTCCCCTTCTACCTGATTTTATGGTTCTGGAGATTAGCTGGGTGGCTGCCAGTAGTCAAGGCTAAATGCAATTTTCAGCCAGCCATTTAGGGTAAAAGACTGAAAATCGAATATGTATAAAGAATGCCAGGGCAGTGGGTTTAGAAAGAGAATTGCTGAGATCATTATGTCTGAAATCTGAATGGTTGAATGTGTGATACAGGCAATTTCCAAGCATGATAATTTCACTTCCATTTTAATTTGTTTGGACAGGATATTCAATATATAAGCAATTAGTTTTCTAATGCATACCATAATCTAAAAATGACAGTTAGATAATTTTATCTTCCTTTTCCTTTTTTTTTTCCCATTTAGACAGATGTATTTTTAGCTGACCTGGACATTTGTGACATTTCCTGTTATTAACAATATCGATTTCTTTGATGAAGGAAGCTTTTCAAAAATGAATAGCTTATACTTGTTAAGTTTCATTTATTATTCTTTGGAAGAAAATCTAATTGTAAATCATTTGGAAACTAATTATGATGTTGTTCAACAGTATTTTACATCAAGAAGGTACTCTAAGTTTTTTTTTTAAGTTTAAATATGGCAATTTTCTGATTTTTAAAAAAACATGATATATTTATAGTTTATATACTGTGCCATAGATTACACAAGAATATCAAATGTTTTTTCAAACTACAATGTGGAGGCTTACAGAGCTTTGGTATACTAGATGCAAAACTAATGTCCATTAGAGGGTTAAAGAAACAGTAGCATGCCTTGATATAGTGATCATTTGTCTGTCTTAGGAACTAGATACAATTAGGTTTGAACCAAAAGAAAAAGAGCAATTCTGTTTCTCACACACACACACACACACACACACACACACACACACATGAACATTAACAAGAAATATTGAGAATTTGACCTAATAGATTGAAGAAAAATAAGGGAAGTCTAGACCACTCAATCAAGTAATAATTTAAAAGAAACACAGCCATGGGAAAATGCTAAAGTGTGCTATGGAGACAAGCAAATTAAATAAGAGCTAAAACTGGTGATTGAGAGCAATTTGATAATACTTTATAAAATGAATCTGAGTGTTTAGACTGTAAAGAAAATATCTCCTTCTTGGAAATAGGAATATGATTTCAAAAGCACGTTGGCTGCCCTATATTTAATTTACATAAAAATTAGATTCTTCAGTGCTTGTTTTTCTAGCTCTGATGCAGAAATAAAAATACATATCCACCTCCTAGTGAGAAAATTATTTTTTTCCAGTTACAAAAATAAAAAAAAATCATAAAACTATAAGTTATCTGCAAAAATACATATTTTAAAAGAGCTAAATCACTACAGATATCACAATAATTCAATTCAACCTGGAATTGTAACACCATTCTATACAGTTGGTAAAGGCAGTTACAAATTAAAATTAAGAGGCTTAATTTTCCCTGTTGAAAATAGACACCCCTCCCTTTTCTTAGAGCATTTACTTTAGATAACTTGTAAGTTCTTTCTCTGTGTCTTTGAAATGTATGTTGTTTTTTTTTTTTTAACTAAATAAGCCTCTTGCCAGGTTTTTGACTCAGGAATGTCTTCCTCAAGGACTTGGGAACCAGATCCTCGAAATGCAATCATCTTCCAGTTTCTGTGGGAGGGTGGGAGCCTAGCTTTAGTGGTAGCCTCACTCTTGAGAAGCAAAACTATCTCTTGTTATATAAAGACAGGACAAATTTATTTTTCCTTTGGGTAAAGCCAATGAGCTAACACAGATGGTCACCCCCATTACCAGGTGAATTTAGGATGAGTGTGTGACAAATGATGATGCCAAGTCCTCTTACTTGAGGACTCGTTATTGGTTATCCTGAGAATACCTACATGGGTTGTATCTGCTTGGTTATATAAAAGGATGAGATTTCTTTTTGGCGTTGCAATCTCTGAGCAGATGCTTGTGATGTGTATTTGCATTCTATTTTAATGTTTATTCAATAATAAAACACTGTTTTCTTTTTCTTCTACCTTTGTGGATAACTTTTCTGGGTTGGGAGAAGATTTTGGTTTAATTATATTTCCCTAACAAGATATAGCTCATGAGAAACACAGATTAATTATGAAAAGAAAACAATGTACTAAAATAGTTTTAAGTTTTGATTAATGAGAGATGTGTTAGACTCACTCCCATGGCAACTAAAACAATGGAGTGGAGAGACAGAGATTTAGAGAACTGAACAGCCTGGAAATGGGGAATTCAGGATTCTTCTCTTGGTTTCACCACTTCAGAGTTTGTGTTTAATTTTATGAGGACTCATTTCTCTCATTTGTAAAATGAGGGTAAATTGGACCTGTGGCCTGTTGGCAATATCCATCTTTATATGTATTATGTTTATTATGCATTTTGTGTAGGTTATTTTCAAAATGAGGAGATGACACATAAAAATTGAACTTCTGAAAAATAAGAAGAAAGAAGAAAAAGGAAAAGGGGAGGAAGGACAGTCTTACTATACTGGGCTCTTGACAACAATGAATGCAGCTAAGGAGTGACTAACTCCTTTATAGGGATACATGCTCTTGAGTCGCCTATAATCTTCACCATGCCTCTTGATATCATTTAGTTTGTTCATCCACTTCTATTTTCTGTATACATGTATGCAAGATACAGGTCACTGAACAAACCACTTGAAGTAGATGTGGATGGTGAGAGCAAGAAAGGAAGGACTACATAAACAGTACTTTTCTACTGCTCTTTAGAGAAAAAGTAACACTCACATGCATACATGGACAAAGCAAGCAATGAAAGGTTTCCAAGTTGTGTTCCAAGAGAGGATCATTCCTTTCTATCTTGACAGGCAGTCATTGGTGATGTAATCAAAGCATGTCTTTACCACCTGTGCCTTCACTGGTTAGAATACTTTCAACATAGAACAAATGCCACACATGTAAAAAAAAGCTAATGACTGATTCAAGATCTTACTGGAGGTGGATTAATTAATGAATTAAGATTTTATTTATTTATTTATTTATTTATTTAAGAGAGAGAGAGAGAGAGAGCACAGAGCGAAGGGCAGAGGGCAGCAGACTTTGTGCTAAGCGTGGAGCCTAACGAGGGGTTCAATCCCATGACCCTAAGATCATGACCTGAGCTGGAATCAAGAGTTGGTTGCTCAACTGAGTGAGCCACCCAGGCACCCCTAGAGGTGAATTTTAAAATGCCACCAAAGCTGTTTGGTTAAGTGTACCTTTATTGATTAGATGTCAGTTTTAATCTTGGTTATAATTTCTTTCCAAATACAGATTTAGGGGCGCCTGGGTGGCTCAGTCGTTAAGCATCTGCCTTCGGCTCAGGTCATGATCCCAGGGTCCTGGGATTGAACCCCACATCAGGCTCCCTGCTAGGTGGGAAGCCTGTTTCTCCCTCTCCCACTCCCCTGCTTGTGTTCCCTCTCTCTCGCTGTGTCTCTCTGTCAAATAAATAAATCTTTAAAAAAAAAAAAAGTCCATGTTATTAACCTTTGAAGGAACAAATAATTCTTTAAAAAAATAAATAAGTAAATAAATAAATACAGATTTAGAACTCTTTCTATCCCTCTAAACATCTTATTCACCGTGTGTGTGTGTGTGTGTGTGTGCGCGTGCGTATTTTAGTTTGTTGATCTCTTTTCCATTTTAGGTTAGGTATCAGGAAATGGCTTAGAAAATATAATTTTCACTATTTTATCCACATGCTAACCTCTGTTATAAGCTTTTTTAAAATAAACATTTTCTTAGGTTTTTTTTGTTAAGCTGAGTGCCAAATGGCTGACAGTAACTCCTTCTGTCTCTGTACACTCCTGTGACTTGTTCCATTAAGAGCTGGAGTCTATTTTCTTCCTTTTGAATATGGGCTGGCGTTGTGACTTGCTTTGACCAATAGAATACAGTGGAAGTGATTCTGTGCTAATTCTCAGCCTAAGCATCAAGAAAACTGTCAACACCTCCTTTCCAGTCCCTGGGAAGCCAGCGGCTCTGTGAGGTTTGGTAGCCTGACTGAAGAGACAAGACCTTGTGGATGAGACATCATGTTGAAAGAGAGGTCACACAAGGAAAAACAACACCCCATGTAACTGAGCCCAGGAAATGCCATGAAAAGAGAGAGGTCCAGTCATCTTAGATAACACACAACCATTTGAGCCTCCCAAGATGAGATTCTAGGTATACAGTGAAGGCCACTTTTCAATCCTTTAACTCCAGTGGAGTTGCCCTCACGAATACCATGTGAAGCAGAGAAGCCATCCCCACTGAGCCCTGCCTGAATTCCTGGCCCACAGAATCACATTAGCTATTTATTTATCTGAATAAACTACTACCAGCAATTACATTTGTTGATATTATAGAGAATTTCCTGTTTCTAAGATACTTTTTTTAAAAGATTTTATTTATTTGAGAGAAAGAGTGTGTCTGTGCATGTGAGCGGGGGCAGGGGCAGAAGGGGAGGGAGAGAGAATCTCAGGCAGACTCCTCGCTGATACAAAGCCCAATGTGGGGCTCAATCTCACGACCCTGAGATCATAACCTGAGCTGAAACAAAGAGTCGGCCACTCAACTAACTGAGCCACCCAGGTGCCCCCTGATTATAAGGTACTTTAATAAATATTGTACATGTGTTATTTCAGAATTCCTTATCAACCTGAAGAAAAGATACTATTTAGTCATTATACAGCTAAGAAAACAAGGCATAAAGAGGTGAAATTAGTTTCACAGACACATTAAGTCAGAGAACAGAGATTCAATCACAAGCAGTATAACCCAAAGCTGGTGAGCTTAACCACTATGTTCTTTCAAGTAAAATTATTTAGTTTTATATTTGCCAAATAAAGTATTTATTCATTCATTCAACAAATATTTGTGGACCAATTTTGCACAAGGCACCAAGTGCCAGAGATAGGAAGCAAAAGAGAAAAAATCCCTGCCTCATGAAATTTTCATTTTAGTGAAGATAAGCAGACAACAAATAAACAAGTACATAGTATGTCAGGCAGTGTTAAGTGCTATGGAGCAAGGTAAAGCAAGATAATGAAGACAGGAATATAGGAGATAAAGATGAAAATGCAATTTTAAATAGGAAGGTCAGGAAGCAAGACCTCTTTACTACAGTTATCTTTGAAAAGTGACAAAAAGAAATAAGACACTTTTGTAAATATCAGGGGGAATAATATCGCAATCAGAGGAAGCAATAGGTATAGAGATGCTAAGATGGAGTCATACTTGGAGGAAAAGAGGGAAGTTCCAAGTGACCGGAACAGAGTAATGGGGACATTAGGAGATATGGTATGCAGAATTCTAGCATGGCCCAGAATCCCAGCCTCCTGGTGTCACACCTCGTATGGTCCTCTCCCCTTAGTATGGGTAGGACATGTGATTTGCTTCTAGCAAAAGAATATAGCGAAGGCAACACCGACAGGCCACTTTCTTAATTTGGTTACATTATATGGCAAAGGCAATGGGACGTCTCTCCCATGAGTAGGTGGTATTATATGAGAATCCATCATAGTAGACCCGAGCAAGAGACTCCTCTCTCTGGCTTTGAAAAAATAAGCTATCATGTTGTGAGAGGACCACATGGAAGGGAACTGTGGGCTCCCAGCCAACAGGCAGTAAGATAACAGGGGACTCAGTCCTAGAACCACAGGAGGTAAATTTTGCCACCAACGCACGAGAATGTGGAAACAGATTTTTTTCCCCCAGAGAAGGGTCTAGAAGAGGATGTGGACTGGCTGACACTGCAACTGCAGCTTTGTAGGAGCCTGAACAAAGGACCCAGTTAAGCTGTGCTCAGACTTCTGACCCACAAAAACTGAGGTATTACATGTGAAGTTTTCAGCTATTAAGTTTTTAGTAATTTGTTATGTAAAAATAGAAAACTAATACAGGAGAAAAGGAGATTCTAGGAAAGGATATGGTAGGGTGAGAGCACAGCCAGCTCACTTTAGACTTGTAAGTCAGAGTAAGATCTTTGTGATGAAAGTGTTCTGTACCTTGCCTGTGCTATCTTAGAAAGAGGTCTATGAGAATATCAATGGCAAGTGCCTGGTTATGATACTGTGCTCGAATTATGTGGTATGTTACCACTGGGGGGAATTGGGTAATGTGTATATAAAACATCTTGTATTACTTCTTACATCTGCCTGTGAATCTACACTTTTCTTTTTTAAAATGATAAATGTTTTCAGTGGGAAAGGGGGAGAATAAATGAGAATTTGATGAAGAAGTTTGTCAGAGGGAATATTATCCTAGGTGCAATGAGAAACCATAAAAGTTTTTTTAGCAGGAGAATGACCCATTCTGATATTTGTTTTGTGAGAGATTTTAGATTTAATTATTCTCCTCTCCACTATTATTTTCTCTTGTAATGATCCTGAAGATTTGCCTTGACAAAAATGTAATAGCTACCTAACAATCAACAATTTTAACTTTTCCTAAATCATTCCATATTTTCTTTAATCTTCCAATTGAAATATATATTTCAAATTCCCATTTTTGGTTTTACTTCTGACACCATAATATCTTCCATTAATCTTCAGTGTTCGTGGAATCCCTTGGGAACCAAGTGAAGACTGGCTCTGACTTCCTGCGTGTCAAGAGAGGTAGGTTTGAGATTTTCAGAACATTGTTAAAGAGTCAAGCTAAACAAAGCTCATCTCCTGTTTCTGTCCCCAGTTTTCACTCTCATTGACTATCTTAGTAATAATCCTATGACAGCTTGTAAGAGAAGTATTTTGACAAGGCAGAAAAATTCTTGAGAGTACAACCTTTGCCCTTCATTTAAAGATGTGTATCTGAAGGTCCCCTTCTATCTTTTCCGTATGACTTTGTGTCCTCTTAACATACTCAGCTTGACTTCTTTGATTTGGGCCCTTCCATTTCTAGCATTGGAAGACTGAAATTATTTTTTTAAGCTATGAATTCTACATATGGACTAAAAAGAGGCTTAGGGAAAATACTGGAAGCTAAAGGAATTTTATTTTAACATTAGGTAATGCCTCTGTTAGAGGCAATAGAGAAAGAAAGAGCAGAGTACAAGCAAGCAATGGAGGAGATAGATCAACCAGAGCAGTTTTGAATTTACACTCAAAATAGCCCTACTCATTTCCAATTGAAGCCAAACTCAACAGTCAGTAGGAAATTTTGCAAACCTCAGCTCATTATGGATGTTGACCTTCCTGCACTCTTCTTACCAATCCATACTACATCTCTGTATTTAGAGTTATTTGTCTTCCTTTTGGTTATCTGTCTTCCTTTTTATTTTCTTTGCATGTATTTTTTACAATCTGAACACATAATAAAGTTCTCTGCATAGTTATGACATTTTCTTCTATTATGTGCCTTCCTTCCTTCCTCACTAAAATAATTTGAGATTTGCATTGTCAGTTATATCATCAACATTTTTTGTTACCTTTCTGAGCTTTCTTCTGAGTCTTTCATGTCTGAAATTCTTGAAGTCTTCTTTCTTAAAGTCTGGAGTACCTGTCTAATGAGTAGCTCTCCCAGTGTATTCCAAATTCTAAAATGTCATGGTCAGTTTTTCCAAAATCACCTGCCACTGGCACTTTATGAACCAAATTCTCCATGCTGATCAAAATTAGGGCAAAAATATTAGTTCTTGTAATCACTTTCTTTACCCTCCAGGCCATGAAAATGTCATTAAGACCAGGCAAGAATTTATCAGTTGTTTTGCTTATGTGGAATAGATTTTCAGAAGATGAACAGATTGTTGAAGTTTCTGGGTCACTTCTATAGTTTCCATCAGAACAGTTTTGTGATTGTGAACATCACCAGCTGGTTTCCTCTAACTGGACAGATAGCCATAGTTTTTGCCACGTCCAAATTACCTTTTGCCTTCTTTCCTTTATCTCACTCAAATACACTGTCCAACCTCCATTCGTATTAAGATTTATAGATTTCTCTGCACTGTATACAATTTCACAGTATAAAGTGATGTGTACCTTCATTTCCGATTCCATAATTTTTAAGTTTGGGGCACTTAGTTAAATGCATATAACCTAGAATAGTACTTGGCACATGGCAGGCGCTCATTAAATATCTGTTAAAGGAATATCACATTATGAGAATGATTATTTTCATCATTAGAAATTCTCTTGCATCTCTCCTTCTGTGGTTTACCACTGTGTTTCATGTTATCAATCAGCACTGATGTGCTTCTATAACTACTTTTGAAGACTAAATTAATGTAGGAGATGGAATGACTGAAGATTGAAAGTCCCGGTAAAAGATGTTGCTATTATCCAGGCTCAAACCCACTATTTGCACAAAGCTTTTGAAGTAGTTAGAGTAAAAAGACACACTCAATATATACACAGAAAGCAATAGTAGCCTATGACAATGGTTTGAATAAAGGGTTATAAGAATGACAGTCCTTCACATTTCTGCGTGTTTCAAACAAGGCAGATGTGATGATATATAAATTTGGTGAAGTAGATTGACATAGAATGAAAAGACTAGGAATTCATTTTTTAGATACCTAGAATAATCTTTTTAAAGTGAAAAAAAAAGACTAATAACTGGCACAATTTAAGATGCAAATAGGAAGGAGCCTGTAACTTGTTAGCTTGATTTGTTATTTCTCTCTTCTTAAAAGAAACCTCCTTTATCCCATAGTAGAATTCTACCTATTGCTACCGAACCATGCTAGCTTGGAGACAACTACATAGCATAGAGATGGGAAAGGGTAGAAAATAATGTAAAGCATGAAAAATAAAATATCAAAAATTCATAAAGAACTTTTTAATAGATATTAACCCATTCTATGAGTTTGCTAGGACTGCCATAGCAAAGTACCACAGACTGGGTAGCTTAAACAACAGAAATCTGTTTTCTTATAGTTCTGGAGGTTGGAAGTCCAAGATCCAGCTATTGGCAGAGTTGGTTTCTTCTGAGGCCTCTCTCCTTGAATTGTACACGGCCATCTTCTTTCTGTGTCTCCACATCATCTTCCCTCTGTGTGTGTATGTGTCCAAATTCCCTCTTTTATAAGGACACTCAATCATAGTGGATTAGAGACTACCCTAAGGACCTCCCTTTATTTAATTACCACTTTGAAGAGCCTGTCTCCAAAAGTAGTCACATTCTAAAGTACTGGGGGTTAGGACTTCAATAGATGAATTGGGTTGCTGGGGAGGGGCAAAATTCAGCCCATAATACCTAGCAAAACACAATAAGCCTGAGAATTTTGAAGTAGGAATTACTACAATTTCAAGTTACCTCTAGCTTTCCGACTAAAAAACAATGGAGCAAATATATTTAACCAACTTGTCAAAAGCCAACCTACCAAGCCTAATAAGATTTTGCTTCATATGTTTAGGGGCAAGTCTTCTTGTCCATAACAAAATTAAACAACCCTTTGAGAAAGTTGACCCACACTATGATCAGCTATTGATAGTAACACACACAAGGGTTTGGTTTCATTTTTTGTTTTTGTTTTTGTTTTGTTGGGTTTTTTTGTTTGTTTGTTTTGCTTTGTTGCATTTTGCTGCTTTTGCTTTTGCTTTCTTTTTTCTTTCTTGCCAAAGTTACTATTTGATAGGGCCATTTCCTGCATCATATTAAAAAAGAGAAGAAAGGTGATATACCCATTGACATATATTTATTTTCTTGACGACATCTAAAATTCATTTTTCTTTTTTAAAGATTTTATTTATTTATTTGACAGAGAGAGACACAGTGAGAGAGGGAACACAAGCAGGGGGAGCGTCAGAGGGAGAGGGAGCCCCTGATGTGGGGCTCGATCCCAGGACTCCGAGATCATAACCTGAGCCGAAAGCAGACGCTTAACGACTGAGCCACCCAGGCGCCCCTAAAATTCATTTTTTAAATGCCAAGGTTAGTCATTGTGCTCTCTTAGGCATTTGATTTTACCTCTTAGTGGAGAGTGAAACTCATCCTAATTGTTTTGAAGGGATAAGTGAAGAACATAAGTGACATAAAACACCCAAGGAAATATGCCACTGAGTAGTAAACGGCACACTCTTTATACCTAGAAAAGAATCAACCCACCAGGATTGGTCTGTAGGAACAGAGCAATTAGTTCATTCTTTCTGTAAGGTAATTTACTGATTATTTTAAAAATGGGTTCCAAGATTACAACTTTGAATGAGTCTTCCTGAGAACTTTGAAAGCATAAATTTACTCAAAATTATGCTAAATGATGATATTTCTTATTTCAAAGTATAATCATTTCGTCCCAAATCATATCACTGCTAAGTACAAAACTAAAAGATTACATATAACTTGTAACTTTCCAAGATATATCATTAAAGAAATTAGAAGGAATTATATCTATAGCATGTCAGACCATTAAAGTATATAAAATTATCTTCAGATATTTTTTAAAAGACATGAAAAAAAATAATGAAATTGAGCTTTGAAGAGCAAATGACTTTCATCATTCATATTTTTGGAGCCCATATGTAATAATAAAATATTTTATTGCTTACTTTGGGAAATACCCATAGTTATGCCTCCCAGAATTAAGTATTCTTACCACCACAATTTTGGCTCAATTAATAACATACATTCAGAGATGCTTAAAAAGAGAGGTTTCATGGAACCGGGGTGAGTTACATGTATACTTCACTTAAAAGGCTAAAAGTCAAACCTGTCTTGCCCAGAATTTCTCCCTCGGCTCTTCCCATTTCCAATGAGATTCCATCATCTCCAAAGGGGATAATTTAGAAATTTTTTCTTTTCCAAATTTCCTCTCCCCCATGACATTTTAATACCACAGATATATTACAGCTAATGTACTATATATCAGCTAATGTACTATATGGATATCTGCGTATTATACATAAAAAATAGCAAGATCTTTTCACCTCCCAAGAAGAAATGTTTACCTCCTTGGAGGTGGTCTTGTGCCCACAGGGAATGCATGCTACAGAGTGACAAACAGCACATTACCTGGCATATAGTCCCACAAGAAATGTTTAATGTCAAACATGTTTAGAAAATAGTTTCTTAACATGGTGTCCACAGAAACCTCACAGAATTCTGTGTGGGCTTACCAAAATCATATGGAAAAATTTGGATCATCAGGAATTATTCTGAGGAGTTTTCACTATATTCTCAAATTGTTCCTTGAGAAAGAAATTAAGAAGTACTAGTTTCAGACCAATAGGCAAAGGGATATTTGTATACTGGAAATACTTATTTTCTACAGGACTGGAGATGTTTTAAAGCCATTAACTCAGGGGGCGCCTGGGTGGCTCAGTCATTAAGTATCTACCTTTGGCTCAGGTCATGATCCCAGGGTCCTAGGATTGGGCTCCATGTGGGTCTCCCTGCTCATTGGGGAGTCTGCTTCTCCCTCTCCCTCTGCCCCTGCCCCGCTTGTGCTCTCTCTCTCTCAAATAAATAAAATCTTTAAATAATAGACAAAAATAAATTAAAAAATAAAATCATTAACTGAGTTAATGCATTCTATATAATGGTTTCTGTTTCCCTCTGTTGAAATACCCAAATTCAAGTTAGATCACCAAACTTTTACAGAGCACTTTGTGAAAATGGCTACATATGTAAACAAAGTGGAACACTGCCCTGAGCTTTCTTAGAACAAGAGTTATTGTTAAATGGTTTGCACTGTTAGCCCAAGTTTTAGCCTCAAAGTTGTTGGTAGGATTACTAGAGACTGATACAGTCATTTGGTTCTATGTGGGAAATGTTGGATCCCAGATGAGAATTTACAAAGGCCTTTGAGGTCTCTGAGTGGAATAGCTAGCTAAGAAGTCTTATAACTCCAAAGTGCTTCAGGAATATTTAACATTTTAGGAATGGAGTAAATAAGACAACTTATATAAAGCTAAAGTTGAACAAAGACAGAGATTAACTCATATTAGTATGTTTGCCGGCAAATTCTTTTAAGAAATCCTCCCAATTCCCAAGACCTTTGCCTGAGCTGAAAAGGCTTAGCATAAGCTGGTAATACAAAGGCAGGAAATGGACTTTAATAATATTTCTCAATTCAAATTTCCATTAGTAGTCAAATAAATAAGCAAATGATCTTGCAGCAATGAAAATGATCTACAACTACACAGAGTAACATGAGTGGACCTCACAAATATAATGGTCAACAAACAAAAAGCCAGATGCAGTTTTCATGCTTTATAATTCCATTTCCATAATTTCAAAAATAGGCAAAACCAATCCCTGGTGACAGAAGTCGGGATAGTAGTAGTTGCATTTTGTGTGGGGCTGGGTGGCAGGCAATGACCAAAGAGGACATGAAAGGGGCTCCTAAGTTATTGGACACTGCCTCTTTATCTAGGCAATTTGTACACTAGATCTGCACTGTGTGAAAACTCACTGAGCCTTACACTTAGGACACATGTCCGTTACCTGTGTATTACACTTTTTAAAAATTTACTTTAAAAAAAATAAAATGTATTTTTTAGCTTGTTGAAGTTTCCAGATATAAGTTCTACATAGTTAATTGGGTCTTTTCATGTTTTCATATTAAATAATTATTTGTATATAACATGTTTATGAGAAGTATATGTTCTATGTAAAGGGTACTGTAAAAGAGATACCATAGAGACCACAATTATAAAAACAAAAATATATCAAGCACAGGGGTGGGAGGGATGGGGTGGCTGGGTGATGGACAGTGGGGAGGGTAGGTGAGCGCTGTGAATTGTGTAAGACTGATGAATCACAGACTTGTACCCCTGAAACAAATAATACATTATATGTTAATAAAATAAATAAAATTAAAAAAATAAAAGTCTTATATGTACAAAAAAATATATATCAAGCACACTGGATCCCCTTCTCTTACTTGAAAATTACTCCTCGGTTACTAAATTTAATCCAGAATTTTGCATTTCAAAAAGATTTAGCAACTCCTGGGATGGCACAACAAACCACATTAAAGTAGAGATAAGAACTCAAAGTCTGGACCAGAACCCAAACAAGTGATTTCACACCTCTAAATTTTATTTAGTTTATTTATAAAATGAGGATAGCAATAGTATTTACTTAATGTGATTGCCATGAATATCAAATCAGATAATATAATAAAGTAATTAAGCCAGTACCTGGCACATTCTAGGAACCTCAGAGAGACTGCTATTCTGAGCAACCTTGCTAATAGATTTGAATCAAGAGATTTAAAAGCTCATAATCTTCCTCAACTCTTCATAAAAAGTGCCTGTATCTATCTCATTTTGTTCCCAGTGTATATCACATTTTAATTAGGTTTTACCTTCAAATCATATTCAACACACTAAAAATGGACTGTTCCTGCTAATCCAGGAAACCCCACGGAAATCTACGTCCTCTTTTTCTGGTGTCTGCCTGGGTCATACATTAGTAATGTTATACCAGAGAAAACGGCCAGTGCTCTTCCCAATCATCTAAGTAACTGGGCTCAACTCGGTGGTGTGTTTTTCCAATAGGTATGATTACCTAGGTGATTAAATTATTATCTTGATCACCCAGAGTCTCTCCTTCCTTCCCCCCTGATGCCTTCACCCTGGCTCATGAGTTGTTTCTATTTGGTTACATTGCTTTTCTTTTACCACACTGGCCATTGAGAGTTTCTATGTCAACTGGAGCAAACTGATAAATGTTTAACAACTAGCTCTCCAGAGAAGATACCCTGATTTGTAGCATATGCTTATTTTTGCATGTAAATACTTCTTCTGTGGTCTGTTGAAGCTACCTATATGAGATCACTGGACAGAGCTGGGAAGAGAGCCACACAATCTGCTCTGAAAACCAGTATGGACCAGCTCTAGCATACCACAATGTTAATTCAAATCTGAGTTCAGATATTAAATGCAAAAATTCACTTTGATCTGTCTTCCTTTCCCTCATCCCTTCGTACCTTCCCCTTTGTTATTCTCTTACCCTCTCACTCTTTCTTTCTTCTCCTTCTCCCTCAGTAGTTGGATCTTCACCACCTTTGGAAGTCACTTTGAACTTGCTCAAGCTATGGAAATGCCCTTTCTCATCACACTCTATGGAGGCTGCATACGTCCACCACATGGCAAAGTAGCTTTGTTGCTCCTTAGCACTCAGGTCTACACTTGCAGGTCAGATCATTGGGAATACTATGGGCAATTGTCTTCTTACAATAGACGGGTCAATTCAACAATTTGAAAAATTTTGGTATGGAACTAGCCCTTATTAGAGATTAATGAAATAAATAGAAGCATATAACCTTTAGGAAAAAAGTGTTACATTCTGACAACATATGGTTGGCAAAACTGCCCTATACACTCTCCACAGAGACAAATGCAAGACTTTTGTTAGGAAAACTCTAGAGAACAAAGTATTTGTTTTGTTTTGCTTTGCTCTTTGCTTCTCTCTCTCTCTCTCTCCCTCTCTCTTAGAACAGAAGGCATTGTCAGAAAGATCAAATATTTTCCTAGTGAAAAAACATTTATTCTCTTGTTTGATATTTGAAGAGTTATTTTTGAAGTGAGACAAATTCCCTTTGTGAATTATATATCAAAAAGTTAAAATCTAAATGAAATTTCTTTGCAGTACTAACTGAATGAAGGATTTATCTTAACTACTATGGTGAAGGCAAATCTGTCTTTGCTTGTCTTCATTTTCTCAAATCATCGTAAGTATTTGTCTATAGTCCTTAGATCTGTTGCCAACATAACAGATTAGTCAGGACAATTCTATTTTTATAATTAGGCCCCACACCAGCCTACATTCACCAAAATCGGTCCTACCTATTTGCCATCATTCTCTGTAGAAAGAAAACGACAGATTTTCTGAGTGGTGCTCAGAAAATCTGTCTAGTTACTCCTAGGAAGGAATGCAACCAATATGTGAGGAAACTGGGTGAAAATTGTAATATTTAACATGTGTCTGAGGATGTAGACTTAATATATATTAAGTCATTTTCCACTAAAAGCAATTACCTAGGGTCAGGATTGTTAGCTTTGTCTTTTTGCATATTTGCTTGTTAAGAGAATTCATCAGTGGATATGGAAGATAGTGAAATATTTCTTTAACCTAGAATTCTCTAGTTATGATGAACTAACGGGTATTAATTAAACAAAGCCAGGGCTAGGGTAGAGCAAGAAAGATACCTAGGGTGAAGAAGTCAAAGAAGCACTTACTTTTAGTGCAGGACCCTGGTCCTGGCTCTGTAATTAAACCACATTAACAGAAGAACTCAAATGCTATTGGCTATTATCTCCAACACCTGTCAATGCAGGCCGTGGCCACATGTCAAATGTCCCTCAATTACTGTTGTGACTCCCAGAAGATGCATTACAAGCGGTCATGAATAAACTCACTGCTGCAGGGACAGTCTCTCAAAATTTCACTGTGCTTTGTTGTAATGTGGGAAAGAAGGGTTTGATTCATAGTGTTTCCAGCACTGCTACTTGTGTTTCAAGTCTTACTGAAGTTTAATGAAACCACTCTTACAGTCATCATTCACAGCTCCCTGATATCCTCTGGACTTGGACATGAATTCAGTGCCGCCAACTGGGATGGGGAAACAAATATCAGGGACAGATCTTCCGCTCACTACAATGTTCCACCTTCTGATATTCCAGAAATGGATTCCATAGTCATCTCTATTCCGCTCTATCAGTCACAATAAGTGCTCCCTCTCTCTTTTATCCATCCACTCATCCATCCTTCCATTACCCTATTGATTCAACAAATATCTATGAAGAAAATTCTGTGAGCCAGGCACAACGCAATGGGGTCTCAGTGTTAGACAAGGATTTTACAGTTTTCTTGGGATGCTATTAAGTCTAAACTTCCACAACCCATTCCAGCAACCATCCAGACATGCTTGAATCTTTATACTCAATTTGGGATCTCAATCTAGTTTTACAAAAGTTAAATAAAATGGCTATGTAAAAAATAGATCTTTTTTTAATTTCAAAAATTTCTAATCAGCTCAAAACTGGGGGATAGACTGAGGAAAATTTTTCCTTTAAGTAAATATACTATATGGAAAAAAATATTTACTTAGCAAACAGTATATTTAGTTGATTAATTATATTCTTGATAAAAAGATCATGCCACAATTTTTTTTTCTTAGACTATATCTGAACAAACGCCTCGAGACAGACAAAAGGAAGCAACTAAACTCTCAGCAATGGAAAAGAAAAAGAATTTATATTTGGGATATCCTGTGGAAAAGTGAAATAATTGGGTTACATGGACACCTAGAAACAGACAAAAATACCAAATTCAAGTTATTGAAATTTAAGCAGAAAGCAAAATGACTATTGTTTGTGCTCTGGTGTACTGTATGCTTATTAAATATTATTATACTTGAAATGAAATATAGTTTTGCAAGACTTAATTTTCACTCCTATTCCCATGGTCCTAAATACCATCCACCTGGTGCCACTTGAAGGGATGTCGGGAAACTCAAAAGAAAAAAAAATTAACCGCCCCAAACTAGCCACTTCTACTACATGCAAAGTTTTTTTTCTTTAATGGTAAAGTTTATATGATCTAAAATCTCAATCTCACCCTGAGATCATGTCCGAGACTTAACCGACTGAGCCACCCAGGCACCCCTCTGAAACTTACTTTATTAATAGTTCTTCACAACTACCTCAATGTTTTTTCACAGCCTCCTCTTATTTGCTGTAAACTTATTATTCCTCATCGCTAAACCTCTCAAGTTGTGATGATTAAATAAGAAAAAGATCAAATGAGAGGATTCATTTCAGCTGCTAATAACAGAAAGCCCCAAGTGAAAATTGCTTAAATAAGGTAGCGTATTCCTTTCTCATGTAATAGAATTCAGTTGGAGGCTGTTTGGGGCAGGAATGGTAGCTCCATAATTATCAGTCTCCTTTTAGCTTCTTCAGTGCCACGGTGATCTCAAGCTCAAAGATATGTGCTCCAATGCCAATTGGCAGCAGGAAAGAGGAAGGAGAAAGAGTGACTGGACACCAGCTTTCACTATAGCTTATCTGAAGAAACTTAATCACCTAGTCACACAAAACTGCCAGCCACAATCTTTTTTTTTTTTTTTAAGATTTTTTATTTATTCATTTGAGAGAGATAAAGAGAGAGAGAGCATGAGCAGGGAGAGAGGCAGAGGGAGAGGGAGAAGCAGGCTCCCCGCCGAGCCAGGAGCCCGATGTGGGGCTCGATCCCAGGACCCCAGGATCATGACCTGAGCCGAAGGCAGACGCTTAACCATCTGAGCCTCCCAGGCGCCCCCAGCCACAATCTTTTGGTCTCAAGTTCCATAGGCGTGAATCAGAAACCAATCCAAGATGCCTCATTACATTTGAGGAAGAGGGTCAGTTATCCCATTCCTTCCCTTGGATGGGAGATGGGACTGCAACACAGAATGTTCCAAACTAGTTCTCACCAAATCCTGCTGCATCTCCAGCAACCTTACTGTTTTAGATCCTTGTGTATGACTCATCCAGCAGCTTCACAGACATGTTCTTTGAAATTTCAGCTTGTTAATCTGACTCATAGCACATTGTAACTTGGAGTTCAGACAAAGCTTCCAACATAACATCCTGTGACACTAGTAGAAAAGGAAGACCTGATTTTTTTGTAGCCAGCCATCTTAATAAATTTTCTTTTTAGTTCAAATAGATTTTTAGTTCGGTTTCTTGGTTTTCTTTGGTATTCAATTATATCATCAGAAAACAAAATTTTTTAATACATTTATTCCACATAGTACCTTATTCCATTACCATATTGAATGATTACAGTGCCCATTACAATTCTTGCCTTGTTCTTAATTTTAATGGGAATGACTTTAACATTTCACTATACATATTTACCGTTGGTTTCTGAAATGTACTCTTAAGGTGTTTAAGACTTGTACAGGCACTAATCATGTTTTATCTCCTTTTATTTCCATGAAATAAATTAAGTTTCCTAATGTTGATCTTTATATAACTAGAATGTGGAAACTTCCCTTAATAATAGTCTATAACCAGTTGCCCCCTTCCTTGAAACCATTACACTATTCACCCCCTTCCAATATAATTCATACTGCTCCTTGCAAAGATCTCTGAAATTCTATTTTCAAATTTCTTTTAGTCCTCTTTCTTTTCCAGCCTATAGGTATTTTTTTTGTTGGTATGGTTTGGTTTTTTGGGTTTTGTTTTTGGTTTTTTGGTTTTGCAGGGGGTTTGCTTGTTTGGGTTTTTTTGTTTGTTTAATTTACATGTCTGTGTCACTGGGTAGATTGAGCTCTTTAAAACAAAAACTGCTACATTTTTTGGCTGTCTTCAGAAATTATCAGGCGGCTCACAGAAGCTCAGGCGGTGGCAGGAGCAGCATGGGCCAAGCAGCCCAGCTTCGCGAAGGCTCTGGGCGCTCTGGGCCCTGCCACGATGATGACCTAGAAGAAGGTCAGCTCTGTCAAGAGGGCGGGAAAGGAGGGGCCCAAGAGGAGATCTGTGAGGCTGTTGGCCAAACCTGCTCCTGCAAAAGTGGAAACAAAGCCAGGAAAGGGGGACAGGACAGGATAAATCTTCAGACAAAAAAGTACAAACAAAGGGGAAAAGGCGGGGAAGGGAAAATAGGCTGAAGGGGCTAACCAAGAAACAAAGGCAGACTTACCTACAGAAAATGGAGAAACTAAAAATGAGGAGAGTCCAGCTTCTGATGAAGCAGGAGAGAAAGAAGCCAAGTCTGATTAAAATCATTACTATGTCTTATCAGTGGTCCCTGTCTCCCTTCTTGTACAATCCCAAGGAATATTTTCATCCACTATTGTGTAAATGCAGGTTTTTTAGTGGCTCCAAAAACATTTTTAAGAAGGAGGGAATCCCACCTCAACCCATTTTTTAAAGTGTAAATGCTTTTTGTTTTTAAGAGACAAAATCCTTTGCTGTTGTGTATTTTCTGGTATGACCAGAAAAGAGTGGGATATTGCCCACTGAAATGTGGGAGGCTTTGATTGCCTTGGGTGTCAGCTTAATAGTCCATAGATGGGGTAGGTTTTCTATCCTATAATATGAAGCATACTAAATGGCAATTTGGAGTCAATCGTGCGTTTAATATGTCTTGAACATTTTAAATTACTTCTATTCCCATGTTGTTTTTGGTAGAATTGTTTCCTACAGAAACCCACTCCTTGATCTTGGCACTCCCTGTCAGAATTTTGTGCACTCTGTCACATCCTCGTTGTGGTAGTCCGGTTTTCTAGAAACTCTGTTAATGTGTTGTGCAAGATTGAAAATTTAAGTATGTAGTGTATAGGATATTAAATTGTGAATTAATGGGGTGTAACAATGTAACAGTGTATCAACATTTGGAGATATTGGTACTTGATATACTGTTAAGGAAAATTTGCCTGCAGATTTTAAGCTGGGAGGTCACTGGAATAACTTTTAGAAAATAGTCACAACTACATGAGTTTTTTTAGATTTTCTATACATACGTTAAGAGTTGTATACAAATGAGATGTCTGTACTGATCCTCAGAACAATCAATAAAAACTCAATTATGAAAGAAAAAAAGAAATTATCATAACGCCTGGCATGTAATCGATGTTCAATAAATACCACAATGACTTATAGGACACTGCCCTCTGCACTTGATTATGTTAAACAAACAAATAAACAAAAAATACAAGCCAGTATCCGGGATGAACATAGGTGCAAAAAATCCCACAAAATACTAGCAAACTCAATTCAACTACACATTAAAATGATCATCTACAATGATCAAGTGGGGCTTATCTGTGACACGCAAGGGTGGTTCAATATTTATAAGTCAATAAATATAATACACCACATTAACAGAATAAAGGATAAAAATCATGATCATCTCAGTAGATGGGAAAAAGCACTTTACAAAATTCAATATCCTTTCATAATAAAAGCTCTCAACAAGTATAGAAGGAATGTAACTCAACATAGTAAGGGCCATATATGACAAGCCCACAGTTAATATTATACTCAGTTGTAAAAAGTTGAAAGCATTTCCTTTAAGATAAGGAACAAGACAAGGATACTCACTCTTACCACTTCTATCAACATAATACTGGAAGTCCTAACCAGAGTAATTAGGCAAAAAAAGAAATAAAATCTATCCACATTGGGAAGGAACAAGTAGATTAATTCTATTTCCGATAAAACTATTCCCTGTCTCTCTTGGTTAGTGTTTATATAGAATAATTTTTGTCATGTCTTAGTTTTTAACCTTTCTTTTGTAAGGCATTATCATTTGCCAACAACACATAGCTAGTTATTTTATTATTTTTTTTTTAAAGATTTTATTTATTTATTTGAGAGAGAGAGAATGAGAGACAGAGAGCACAAGAGGGAAGAGGGTCAGAGGGAGAAGCAGACCCCCCGTTGAGCAGGGAGCCCGACGTGGGATCCCGGGACTCCAGGATCATGACCTGAGCCGAAGGCAGTCGCTTAACCAACTGAGCCACCCAGGCGCCCTTCATAGCTATTTATTTTTAAATCAAATCTGATGGTCTTAGTCTTCTAATAGGATAATTAATTTATTACATTTATTCTAATTACTAATATATTTGTATTTATAACACTTTAAAATAAGGTTTTTAGTTTACTATCCTTTTCTTAGTATCTTGTTTTTCTTTTCCTGCTTTTTGTTGACTTGATAGACATTTTTTCCTGATTAGAAATTGAGCATTCTATTTCTATTATTGCAGTGGCTTTGTTTCCTTTAAAAATTTTAATATACACATTTAATTTTATTTCTCCCTACTAAAGTCTAAAGTTAATCAATAGTTACTATCATCTTTCAAAGTTATGTTAACAAATTGTATTTTCTTCAGGTACTCGACCTTGTTTGTAAGCCCTCCCCAAATAGCTATTATTAATGATGGTCATAATTTTAGTATTTTTAAGTTTGTTAGGTCAATTACTTTGTTCCCTATTTTTTTTCTCATTTTCCAAACCTTTTTTTTCTTTAAGATTTTATTTATCTATTTGAGAGAGAGAACATGAGAGAGAGAGAGAGAAGGAGCTGGGGGAGGGGCAGAGGGAAAAGGAGAAGCATATTCCCCGCCCAGATATTCATAAACACAAAAGCACAAATAAAATGTTGCCTGTAGATCCTTACCGACAGTCATGCTGCAGGATATACTTTAGCAAGAAGAAAAGTGAATTATTAAAACTTTGGAAGGGCACCTGCTACATGCCTCCTAATTTGAGTGTAGAGGTATAATATGTGGCCTAGGAACCATTTTTCTCTAGCACAACATAAAGCAGATGAAATTTTATATCCTGAGCTTAAAGAAAAAATTAACCTAATCAAGTTAGTACAAAATTCTATGAGGGCAATGTCCACTGATAATCAAGACTTTATGGTGAGTATGGTTATTTTGTAATTTCTCTTTATCCAGTGTCTGATATAGGGGGGGTCTGCTACTATACAAAATTGATGTTTACTTTATAGAAGTCTTCATTTTGTTATTGTCATCATTTACTATAGATCAAGATCAGATGGATTGTTTCATTAAGCACATGAGGAGGAGTTAATTATACAGTTAAAACAATACTGGCATTTTGAATTAATGAATATGCTAATTTGCTTAGTTCAATTTATGTAAAGAATTTACTATAATCATATCTGGTAAACTTGGAAGTTTAAGAAACAATTCTAAACATTTTTATTCAAATAATTGCTCAGCACATCTGTCAATTACTTGTTAATTGACTGAAATAGGACTAATAACTATGCCATCTGTCACTAACACTCATTCCAAATACCAGTTGATGCCTTAGTGTTAAATGCAAATTGACCTGTTCATTCAACTACTAAGTTTTATCTGTTTGATTCAATTATGCCACTTTGCTACTTTTTTATGCTCACCACACATCTGGATTTATTTTTGCCATGGCAGTAATTATGTCAATAAGCATCAAAATGTGTATCATTCAACTACTATAGTCCTCTTTAATCTAAACATAGCTTTAGAATAGATTCATTTGACCTTTAGATTTTAGCTCTATTATTTTATTTAGTAGTCCATGTAATTCTCTATTATTTATAATTTTCAAACCCAGATTGATAGAAATATTTTTTAAATCCTAATACCTGGTACTAGCATTGTTGAAAATCTACTAGGAATAAGACAAAAATATGAGAAATCTTCAGTGTCATTTTGAAAAAAATCTCTGAAAAGAAAGCAACTTTGTATTCATTTAAAGGATGAAATAAGGGGCACCTGGGTGGCTCAGTCCGTTAAGCATCTGCCTTCGGCCCAGGTCATGATCCCAGGGTCCTGTGATCATGCCCTGCATCGGGGGCTCCCTGCTCAGCGGGAAGCCTGCTTCTCCCTCTCCCTCTGCCTGCCGCTCCCTGCTTGTACCTCCTCTCTCTCTGTCAAATAAATAAATAAAATCTTTAAAAATAAATAAAGGATGAAATAAAGAGATGTTCAAAGCTTCCCATGTGGAGATGTTTTTATTCTTTGTCTAACACATGGGATTCTGTACAAATTATTCTCATTAAAGCTAATGATAATCTTGATTGTAACTTCCCTAGGGTCTCAGTGGGAAATCAGAGGCTGGCATTTCTAAAGTTATCTAAAGATAAAGATAACTTCCCAATTATTCTATAGCATGGTTATCCACTCCTTACAGGCCACAGTTTACTTGAATGGTTTTAATGCTCTTGTATGTATAACACACAAGTAAATCACCATTCACAACTGGCATTACAAATGTTGTACCAAAAGTTAGGCATCTCGTTACACCAGATACTGTGTTGTGCTGCTCTGAAATCCTCCTCAGGACTGAAACACTCACTTCTTCCATTGCTGGGACTGTTGGTCGACAGCTCTCTGAATATCTCTCTCCAGGAATTAGCCTCAGCCAAAGAGAGCAGACTGGCCCAAGGTCAACCCCCTCCCCAAGGGTGGCCTGCATTCAAAGACTGGTAGATACAGGAGATAAAATCCTGGCTTCTTGCCTCAAAACATAAAAATGCTGAAGGGCCATTCCAAATGGAGGGCTTTGTAGGATTATCGGAGGCCATAGTTACAACTGCTTCATAGCTCGCCTTCTTGGTCTGCTCAATATTGCTCCAATCATGTTCCCTAGCTGTTCACAAGAGCAATCCCCAATAAAACCCCTGCATGTAAATCTCAGAATCTCACAATCTGTTCCTTGGAGAACCTGTCCTAAGGCACTTCGTTTCCTTGATTTATGTGATGTTTCAGTGAAAGCAATGTAACATTTCATGTTTTATATGAAAAAAAGCTTCACAGTCAATAGAAGAAGCAAGAAAGAACTGAAAGACCTGGGTACTATAATCTGGTAAGCTGGGGACATTTTGAAACACATTTTCAGTTATCAGCTGGAATTAGTTTTAAAAGCATTCACGAAACTGGTTTTCTCAAAACAGCAGGTGGAATTTCTTCTAAAGAAATGTAGCAATACACCAGATGAACTGGAAATGAAGATGTACATTTTGTAGTAGCATTTAATTAGCTATAATGTTTGCATTGCCCCTGAACACAAGTGATAATTCGTCAGAGAAATACTCCATCATTTAAAAAAAAAAAAAAAGGAAGAAAGAAATATCATATGTAGTATATTAATTAAAGTATATTAACTTAGTTATATGAAAATGCACAAATATATAACAATTCAGGCTCTGGCTAGTGAAGTAGGATGAAGATAAAGAGAGTTAAATTAAATCTAATCTAAATTAAATAATTTATAATATTAGATTAAATTAGATTAAATTAAATCTAAATCTACTCCATGACAATCTGATCTCCACCAGGGCTGTTGAAATGGTAAACCATTTTTGTACTTCCTGATATGGCAAAGAAAAATAGCAGATCTATTAGAAATTCCATTTAAGGGGCGCCTGGGTGGCTCAGTCGTTAAGCGTCTGCCTTCGGCTCAGGTCATGGTCCCAGGGTCCTGGGATCGAGCCCCACATCGGGCTCCCTGCTCCGCGGGAAGCCTGCTTCTCCCTCTCCCACTCCCCCTGCTTGTGTTCCCTCTCTGGCTGTCTTTCTCTCTGTCAAATAAATAAAATCTTTAAAAAAAAAAAAAAAAAAAGAAATTCCATTTAAAGACTCCTAGATTCTGGGTCACTTCAACACCTGCCTCCTGCACAATTTGGGAATCTCTAAGGAAGTATCTCGTTTATACCACCTAAGCATGGTTTCAGTCACAAATTACACAACTATAATTTGTTATATAAACAAAGTCGATCAAGCCAAATATAAACATACTTCCAGATGTTTCACTGATTTTAGTCATTGGGAAAGCAAAAGCTCCCCATTAATGAATTGGGAACTGATAAATCAGCATTACATGTGTTCAAAATTTGTTTACTCAGATTACACACACACACACACACACACACACACACACCCCATTACATTTTTGCTCTTCTAAGGAATAGAGAATAAACGCATGGGCCCGTACCTGTGATTAATCACCGACAGCTGTGCATTATATAACTCTACATATGGACCAGAAGACACCAGCGCTAGGAACCCAGTGTCCTATTAATCATGCTTAAGGTTTAGGGGTATATTGAGGAACACATTTGTGTTGATGAACAAATATAATCTATTGAATTAATATTCTACAACTGAAGTTTATCTTTCTTTCATCCTTATCAGTAGTGAAGGCAAAAACATAGCTTTATAAACAGCGTTTGACTATGAATTCATTCTATAAAGATAAGCAGTTATATTTTTTAATAGATCTCTATATGTGTGTAGTACTACATTAAACCTTGGAGCTACCAAAATTGAAATGATATAAAGGCCTATAACTTATGCTTTACATTGACTTAATTTCTTATGTCAAATTAGAAGGAGCAATCAGAGGCTTATTCTTGAGTCAACAGACAACTAAATTAATGTTGCTAGCTACGGTGATAATCAGGCAAGAAATTATGATAGAGATTTATATGTCCCCAATTACTAAAAAAGGAACACAAAACCCAGACCACTGAAAATAAAGCATTAGCTTTAAACTCTGTGGCCAGACAGAATGCAACTAGTAAGAATAACAGCAAATTTTGTAATAACTATCAAATCATATGATCTCATTTATAGCTCTAATTTTTAGACTTTATTTTTTTCTTTTTTGGCATTGCCTTTCTTTTGGGGGGGGTTTGTTTTTGGTTTTTCTTTTTTAATATAAATTCAATTAGCCAATACGTAGTACACCATCAGTTTCAGATGTAGAGTTCAATAATTCATCAGTTGCATATAACACCCAGTGCTCATCACATCACGTGCCCTCCTTAATGCCCATCACCCAGTTATCCCATCCCCCTACTCATGTCCCCTCCAGCAACCGTGAGTTTGTTTCCTATTAACTGAGTGGGAAGTAATCAGAGAGGGAGACAAACCATGGGCATTGTCTTTGAAAGATCATGATTTACAAATAACTCATTCAAGAGGAATGTGTTTGCAGCCCCCACCGTGTGCCAAGCATTACGTTGTCATGTGGGACACTATGGGGATTAAGACAAAACTTGCCTTCTAGGAGCTTCCAGTCTGAAAGAAGGTAGATAAGAAATAATGGCAATAAAATAAAGATGAGTGTTAATAAAGGCACAAATTACTACAATAGCAGAGAAAGTGGGGAATTAATTCTGCCAAGGTCAAGGGAAAATGTGGATATGGTTAGGACATTTGAAAGGAAGAATAAACAGAATTTTTCTAGTTAAGACATGGAAGGGAATTCCAGATAAAGAAGCACAAGGGGCTAAATCAAGGAGACCTGAAATATATGGCAAATTCTCGAACGAACCAGAGAAAAGTGAGGGAAAGGTGAGGCTGGAAAAACCTGTATAAAAGTAGAGTAATATCTACTCTCATACATTCCATGCCATCTTTTAATTTTTCATGACCTTTATATTAAAAATACCATTTCAAACAACTAATTAGTAATGACAGCTCCAAATCAACTTGGTCACTAAATACTTCCCTCCAAAAAACTGTCAATCAGCTTCATAATTGCTTGATCTCTGAGTGTCTCATTAAGATGCATTGTATCACGAATTCCACTGAGTTGAGAATTAGGAGACAGGGGTCCTTCCCATAGTCTAAATAAATAATGTCACTTCACTGAATGCCAGTTTTTTACTCATCAGTAAAACGCTGGTTTGAGGTACAATCTTGCCTTAAGGTCTCTTGCAGCTCCAAGAGACTGATTACTATTGAACTGAGTATCAGCCCTAAAAGAAAATCCATTAAAGGGAAATTGTTTTTCTAAAAAAGAAAAAAGGTAAGTTAAGTGAAAATACAATAGGCAAGGATTCAGAGGTCAAATGGAGAACACACTGAATATGAGTTGGAAATGCCATACATCTTAAAAAGTGACAATTTCTGTCAGATGGCAAATCCTGCTTTTTTCCAAAGGCTGCATGGAGAAAGTTCTTTGAAGGTAATTTTAAGTGTGTTCTTACATTTCCCTTTCATATATATAAAATAGAGAGAGAAAGAGGGGCTAGGGGATTGTCTAAATTCTCTGGGGGATTTTGATAAACAAGATTGCTAAAAGTTGGTAACACATTCTTATAAAAAGCAACATGGGATGGGAAAGCACATACACTGCCTTTCTATCCTGGCTTCATGACTTCTCAGTTGTATGATCTTAGACAAACATTACACCTGCTTTCTAGACCTCAGTTCCTTGATATGCAATAATGGGATACAAATGCTGAACCCATCAAGTTGTAGTGAGGAATACAAGGGACAGTCTATGTAATCCATCAGCACCTCTGGCAAAAGGGTGGGTACTAGGTAAATATTGATTCATAATGATGTATAATGATGAGTAAATTCTAATCAATAATGATTCATATGTTTCATATGATAAAGCATAAAGAATAACATGCTTTCTATCATGCTGTATTAGGCTTCATCTTAAATCAGTGTTTACTCTCTTCTTTAGATGAGGCCTAATTTAGGTTCTTCAAAAATAATTTTAAAATTTGAAATTTCAAAACACTCATAAGTTTAGAGACAGACTAAAAATATTTTTCTACTGCCCTCCCATTTTTTTACTCAAAACAATATCATATAACTTCCAGGTATTTATTATTACACTGATTTTAAATTTCTACTTGTGGGGAGCCTAGGTGGCTCAGTTGGTTAAGCACCTGACTTTGGCTCAGGTCATGATCTCAGGGTCCTGGGATCAAGTCCCACATCGAGCTCCACACTCAGTGGGGAGTCTGCTTCTCCCTCTCCTTCTACCTTTCTCTCTCAAATAAATTAAAATCTTTTAAAAAAATAAACTTCTGCTTGTGAGAGATAAATATATATTTATCTGGATACTTCCCCATCTTTTCTAGATGCAAACAGTACTTTTCTCACAATTGGGTATTTATTTCAAAGGAGAAATATATTCCAACACCTCTTTTTTAAAAAAAAAAGTTAAATATCAGAGCTTTAGGCTAATAAGGCTCTAGCACAGTGCCGTAGAAATTATAGACAAAGACAGGATTACTCTTGGGTTTGATTGTATAAAACTATCTTCTGTAGAGTATTTAATTCATGAGCAATCAATCATGATTTGGAAGAGATTTTTCTTCTAGTTCCATAAGTGGTAACAATTTTAGTCAACTCCTAGTTACCTGAACTATCATTAAAGAGAAACATGTATGTGTAATCTTAATCTTAAAAGGTAACTATCCAACAATATCGTATCTTGTATGAAAAGGTCTTTTCAGTCATTTTTGAGTAACCAGGATATTCAAGGTACCATGAGAGAAGCACAAAAGTGTAAGAGTCCGTCACTTGGCCTAAGAGCTTATCATGCAATAGGAACATAAGATATTTACTAAAGTTAAATGCAATACAAGACAGTAGGATAGAAAGCCTATGAGTCGAATTAGTAATAAATGCTAGGAGAGAGCAGAAGAAGAAGATATCCTGTCAGGCTCTGTGATCAAAACAGTCTTCATGAATGCGACAGGGCTTGGACTTGGTCTGAAATGATGGGTAGGATATTGATCGATGGTGAGGAGGACATGTGGCAAGCAATACAGGTAAATAGGATAGCAGAAGAGGTTTCATGACTCTGGGGAGAACCATAAATTATAAATGAAATTTACATCTAAAACCAAGGCAACCGATTAATTAAATCCTCTGGAATTCTCATCATAGGGCCCTTCTAAAGGAACGTGAGACAGTGCTAAGCACTTACGAGGACTCAAACATGCTGATACACGATTTAAACTACACATTTTACACATAGGAATCATAAGACTTAAATAATATTCCATCACACACTGAAATATCCTAACAGAGTATTCACTGGCTTGGGGGAAAAGTGGTTTTCTGATTATGGAATGGAGCAGACATGTTGGATAATGCAATGTATATGTGTTAAGATCTTTCTACAAATTCTGCACAGCCCTAAATAAGTGGATAAACAGGCATTTGGTACTCTGCCAAAAACATGCCTTTCCATTCCAAAACAAATGAACATATCGTTTTGAAACTTTCTTATCTTTTCTCTTTCCTCTTTAAATTTTTCCTAACTGCCACTTTTTAGGCAGGTCTTGCTATGGAGTACATTAACTAAAGAATTTTCAGGGGAATGCGATTTCTTTCAGTCAACCTAAAAAAAAAAGTTTACTTTACAAGTAAATATGCACTTCAAAGAAACTTTTTAAAATCTTCTCCTAAATAACAGAATCTTTTTCTTTTTAACTTTATGTCAGGTTGACATCAAAAGCATAAGATTATTGAATTGTTTTTCCTGTTTGGAACAACTCACCTGGCAGTCACTAAGATAGTTCGTTTCAAAGACTTAGAGACAAATAAAAGAGATTTATTTAGGCTAATTTCCTCCTCCAAGGACAGTCTAAGAGAGTCTTGCCTGGGGACAATGGGCAGTGCCTACGTAAGACAATGTCCATCTAACTGGAGGGCAAGATGATGAGTGAGCCCATGCTGAAATAATCCATCTGTAACCTGCTGTTTTAATTACTGGGAACTGCAGTACAAATGACACAAATAACAATGTTATAACTTAAGAAGGGGAAAAATTACCTTAATTGGCCTTGGTAGAATTTCTTTGCCTTAAAATAGATGAAGTAAATGAATTTCTGCAGGTAGTATTAACTCTGTTCTCCTTAGAATGTTTTTCCTGAGAAATTGATAGTAAACAATGGCATAAGAAAATTTAAAAACAAGTTATTCTACAGCTTGATAGTTATAACAATATTTATATTCATTCTGCTCATTATTTTATTTCATCTATCTTTTGCCAACTTTCCCTTTATCCTATAAAAGATTCCTATATATTTTACCTTTTTTATTCAATGCACAATTAAAATTTCTGTTTCCTTTTTAAATGTATGTTGTAAAGGTTGAGTATGTAACATAACCTGTTACAGCATTATCCAAGAACAAATGATAAATAACAACATTATAGAGGCCAATAAAATTGTACTAAGTAGCATCACTTACATTCCGGGGGTTAGTGAACTTTTTCTGGACTCAGCAAGATAATAAACATATTAGATTTTGTGAGATACAGTCTCTGCTGCTACTCTTCAATTCTGTTGCAGTGCTAAAGCCACCTAGATAAATGGGAGCAGCTCTATTCTAATGGAATGTATGACAAAATCAGGTGACAATCTCGATTTGGTGGCGCAAGTAGTAGCTTGCTGATCCCAGACATAGATAATTAAAAATCATCTTGTAGATGTAAAGATCCCTTAGAAATTAAATCATGCTATAAGCAGTAGGAAAGAAATTCAAATGTAAAGGTTTTCTTCCATAACAATGAAACTCAATGCAGTACTGACTCATTTTTTCTTACAGTGTTCTTTATATATGTTTTTCTTGTGAATAGGAAAACATGACCAAGTGTAAATACATCAATATTCTTAAATGTATTCTTAACAAATGTCAGGTTAGGTGTGAAGGAAGAACTAGAGGAGGCTGATACTACACCAACTTCCTGATTAGCAGAGAAAAAGGCTGCAACATCAACATTCAGCATTCAACATCAACATCCCAAAAGCAGAGTCAACAAATGAGATTCTTCAAAAAACACTGGTCAATAGGCAAAGTAATACTAAAAAGAACGCAAGTCTATTTCAAGGTCCTAGAAGCGAAAGTAATCATCGCAGAGCTGTGTTTTAACCCCTCTGTCGGTGCTTAGTCCACATAATCACCCACTGCTATACCCCACAGAACAAAGTGGACGGAATTGGCTTCCTCAAAAGAGGCGCGAGAGAGATCAAACATGTTCAATCGCAATCTGTGTTTTCATGGTTTGAAGCATATCAGAAGAAACAGATATGTTCCTCAGCTTCTCATCTCAAGCATTAAGACTCAAGAGGCTGCTGGAGATATCCATTACTCTCCTTTCAACATGGGCTTAATTTAGTAATACATAATGAAGAAAAGTATTTTCCTTTGAAGAAAAGAGCTTTAAGTGAGAATATAAAGATAAAAGCAGTTGTCTTAAGTAAATTCTAGTGAAGATCTGTTCCAAACACCACTTCATCGACAACATCGAAGGAATGAGAAATCTATTTTTTTTGGCATCCTAAAATAGGATAATAGTAAACTGATATTGCATGGATTATTTATATTATATTATATAATATTATATTATTTATATTAAAACACCTAATTTGAAGCTAACCTGTCCTCAAGTCTAAAAAAAAAAAAAATGAGCTAAATAGTTCTGCCACTTACATGATTATTTCAATACATATTTTTCTCCCTACAGCTCTTCCTCCATTCATTGGGCCAACACAAATCTACTCAATACCTGTTATCTGTGGGCACCGCCCCAGGTCCTGCGTGAAAACGGAAGGGCCTTGCGTTCACAGTTTAATCCAGAGTGAGAGGTCCAAAGAGATAATGGCTGTCAAAGAAAGGAGTATTTTTGTGATCCTGTAATTTCAAGTGAGCTAATTGTCTTATTGAATAGACAGAGAAGGGAAGAGCTGGGAGAGAGGGGAGGGAGCCACTTGTGCAAAGGCCTGAGGGTCCCCTAAAATGTCAAGTCATGGAAAATGCGAGAAGTTTGGTACGACTGAGCCAGGAAAGAAAAGGGCTGGAGAGGTGGATGGAAAATTGCCCTGAGTGGTCTCGCAGACCCTGCACAAAATCTAGACAATGGAATCCAAGAGTGGTCCAATCAGGAGGAAGAAAATTCAATGAGATGGAGGGAGACTGGTTACAAGTTTCCAATCTGTTTTATTTCCCATACAAATTTAAATAGAGACTCAAACTCAATCCTGCAGAGGGCAGGAAACTAAAGCTCAAACTCTAGAATCTTACTTTTTTTTTTCCCCTTTAACACATGTTCGCTATCAAGACCGAAGACAAGAGCAGCTATGTTACTGGAAGACTGGCAAATGTCTATGAACATAATGGTTGAATTGTGTTAAGTTCCTTTGGGCAGTACTGTTATGACCATAAAATATAATTAAAGTGTATTATTGTATTGTGTTTTTTCTATTTTTAAGGTTTTGTAATATGTCCTTGTTTCCTGCCTTACGAAAGCAATAAACACACAAACATTTCATTGAACACACCCATATTATTTGGAGCTCCTCCTCGTCCAACTAAGACATGCCTCGGTTCTCCACTGTCTCTTCTCACTAGATTAAAAAAAAAAATGCAATGTGCCAACCTACAGCAAGAGTAAAAGGGAAACAAAACAAAACAGAGGAAAGGGGAAACACAGTTTGTGAGAAAATAAAATGGAGGTAGATTATAAAAATAAAAATTTTAAATTTTTCAGATCATTGTGGGAGGTTTTTTTTTTTTTAATTTGCTTTGGACTCTGATTAGGGAAATTATTTTCATATGGTTAAGTATTAAAATAACAAGACTATTTCAGCCTTAGCTCTGTCCTTGCCCTCAATATAAAATAATCAAGGCTGTATTTACTGACTTCATTTCACATACAGCAAACAAAACTCTCAGCTTGTGTTAACGGTCCAGGCAAATTTCTCCATCCCCTTGCCATCAATCCTAATAGATTGTATCCTCTTCTGGCTCAGGGCTTTGCTTTGTTCTGTTCACGTTCCTTCTCCTCCATAAAACATTGCCCTTCTTCCCTATACCTTTCACTACATGACTGCCTTTTTGTCTTCCAATACCTAGTTCATGTGTCTGCTCGTTGGTGAATCTTCTCTGATTCCCCCTGAGGTAGTTATCACTTCTGCAGGCTCCCTGCCCTTACTATTCTCATCTTTCTAATGTGGCATTTGCCTCTTTTGCTTGCAGTAAATCGTGAATTTCTTGAGAACAGTGATCATGTGTGATTACAATTTTTATGCATGTCATATTTTGGTAAAACGGCAGGCATATAGTAGGCTTTCAATAAATAGTGAATTAAATAAGCCACATAAAAAATACAGAGGACCTATGAAAGAGACAATTGGTACTCAAATTATGTAGAGAGCTGTTTTTCTAAATTGATACAAAATCTTTGCCTGGCTTTGCTTTCCAATGATTTAGAATAAATGTAAGGAATTAGCCCACATTGTGTCTAAAACTTTAAATTTAGAGTCAAAAAAAAATCAGGATTTTTACATATTTATAATATACGCATAACACATTCATAAATATATGTCAATAATGTAAATGATAGTGGATTTCCTTTTTTACGTAATATTGATAAGAAGTTTTTAATCCTTGCCATTAGCATCAGAAGCTCCCTAACATAAATAAAATGATTATCAATGAATCAAAATTAAATATAAAATGATCTATTTTAACTATTCTGCATTGAGGGTTTGGTTATTCATTTTTTTTTTATTAGTTTTTTCTTTGCCTGAATTCAGCTGGCAGAAATGGCTAGCCTTAAGGCTACAGAACGCTCATAATTCCTTAAGTTCTTGAATAAATTACTTGCTGAGAGTTTCTGTCAGCTTTGTCCTCAGAGATTTTTCCTCCTCAGTTAGAGGAGATGCAGCTATTATAGGTCCTTTGAAGACCTCTGGTGGTAAAAAGGAAGCACTGTTCACCTCCCACATCACAATGCATGAAGCTAAATTTCTCTTGGTGCACTTTCTTTCTAATCTTTAGTTTCGATTTTGCATAGGAATAGTTCACAAACTAAGAAAGCTTCCCAAGATATGTACTCCTGTTCTGATAATTACTTGAATCTTAACCTTTCTAACTATAAACTAAACAAACAACATAACAACATCGGCGAGAACAACAAACACCCAAGCAATTAAAACATAGCAAGGTCACTCTCCTGATTGAAACATCTTCAGTTTGGAGATTTAGCATTTTAAATAAAGGCAAATTTATTTAATATTGCTCCTGAGTAGGAGTTGGACTAGAAAAAGAGAAGATTTTCTAGTTCAATATAATAACGCTCACCACCAAACACGGAAAGGAATATTCCCTAGGTTGAATTTTTAAGCTCTAGCTGAATAACCATTTGTCAAGCAAGCTATAGAAGGGAGTTTTACATGTGATAAAGTGACCTCTGAATTTTCCATTTATAATTCAGCCCACCTTGGCAAGCAAAGTCATATTAATAACTTTCCATTTATATGAGTCATGCACTAATACAAACTGTTTTAGGCAAGTTCTCTTCTCAATCTGAGACTAAATTGTCTCCTATGTAAAGATGTGGGGGTGGCGGTTGATTAAAATTCTGAGCATCAAAAGTTGGGTACAATGCCATACTTATTGGACTTGAAGTAGACCTGGTTTCAAGTACTAGCTCTGATTCAATTTGTATGACCTACGGAAAGTTATTTAAATTCCCTAAGGCTCAAATACATTGTCTACAGTATGGGAGACATCGCCCAACCCAAATACTTATTCATGCTTCAATTCCTTCTACGTTAACACCTGCAAATACGGTAAACACTCTAAATAATTGCTATAAAATTATTCTTAATATATCCCTTATTCGTTTTCCTGCAATTTTTATCCATCAGCATAGGTAACTCTTAAAAGACAGGTGTCTATTCCTCTTCTGTTTCACATCTCTTCAAATGCTTAAGAAATCACTTATGCTTCTCCCAGTTAGCTAAAATTCCTTCCACTCTCCTCATAGGATATTTTTTCAAGTTTTCTTGCCACTCTCACTCACCTATGAGCTGCCACTGGTAGAGCTGATATAAATTTAAAATAGAGCAAACAGCGAGGTGAAAGGTTGATAGAGTTAGTAAAAGGCTGTGAACTTTCTTCTCTAATAGCCTTAAAACTTCATCCACCTTGAATGGTCCAGCCAAAATGAGAAGAAAAGGAATAGGAATAGATAACCTTTTAGAATTTATTTTAGCCCCACATTACAATGGCATGAATGCCCCACAGAGGCCCCACTACTACAATCTGAGTTAGAAGAAACAATTTGGGTCATAAATGCAAAATAAATGTGCAGATTCACCTCACACATTGTCAGTGGCCCTGGGAAACTTCTTGTGAAATCATTTTTAGAGAAAACTCAATTTCCCAAGGTTTTACTGATTTGGTAGTTTCCAGTAAATGAAATAAAAACAATCTTATTTCTTATCCCTCTGCATACAGAGTGTCTCCCTTGTATTATAATATTTTACTAGAGATCATCTATACTTAATTTGGGATTTTTTATTCCACTACTATTTACACATAAAATCTCTATCAAGCTAAAAATTAGATGTTAATTTCATATTTCTCAGCTTATTATACAGACATTATTAGTGAATGGACAATTACAGAACACAAGCTGAAACTAGATTATAAACTGAGATTCTAGAGAAAATGTGACATAGTCAAGAAAAGGCCATTGGTTACTTTAACAAGGAATACTTAGGCCTTCTGGGCAAGATTCACACTCCATAGCGTGTTTCCCAGAAATAGTCGTTTGGTACCGCATTAACAAAGCATATAAAATAGGTCTCCAAAAGGGCTAATTTAAAAACTCAATCAATGTAAACATTGAAAACCTTTATCCTGAGGTAAAACCCAGCTAACCAACATTATGGTTAGCACTCTGTCTGGAGCACATTATAAGAAAGACAACAGATAAAGAGTATAACTTGACCTGAAGACTCAGTTTGGGAAAAATAACGTTTTTGCACGTTAGCTGCCACATTTACGATACATACCTTACCTTGAAGATGTTCTGTGAGGGTTAAAAGAGACAATGTAAGATTCCTAGAACATAATAGTTATTATTCTTCATGCTGTCCACCACCTCCCCCAGATAGAAAACGCCTCATGGAATTCTTTACCTTTTTCCTTTGGGTTCTTTCAAAGTTTGGACCAGTAAACCACCAGATAAGCTTGGCTTTCTCTGTCCTGAGAATACCTGTGCTCCTTCTGGCTTCCCGGGTGATGCTGTGTGAGGTGTGCCGCCTCTCAGGGCCTTCTGTTCCTTCTTCGACAGACGGCTCTGGCACTCCCTCTCTTGTGGTTATCCTTCTGCAGGGTTGGGCTTCCAGGAGGGATTTTTCTGTATTTGCAGGGGCTCCACCATCTGGTTTGTCACCTGTTCCTACCTTGAGGCTGCTGGGCTAGCCTTGGCTCTGCAGCTTCCGGGGCCCAGGTGCTACTCCTCTGAGAGCCCTTAGTGAGCCTCTTGGTTCTGGAGAGGTTTCACCTGAGCTTCTCTGCCCTCGTCTATGAGATCTACTGTTTGCACAAGGCCTCTGGGGCACTGTTTCCCAAACATCATTCATTGATTGTATTAGGATCATCTAATCCTAATACATCTAATCCAACTAAAAGTGAGGATTCCCAGCTTCATCTCCTAGGTATTTGTCTGCAGTAGGTCAAGTGTAACCGCAGGGATCTGATTTGATTAACCATCATCACCAGTGATCATGACCAGCAGGTTTAAGAATCATTGCTCTAGAAAAATATTTGTCAGAGTAGGGTCTGTGGAACAAATACAAAAATTTCAGCCAGGGAACATGTTCAAAAGCTAAATGTCTGGACTCCATCCCATGCTTGTAACTGTCGAAATCACGCTAGTCTTGCTAAGATGATATTCTCAGTTCCTGGAAGAGCCCCCTTCATAATAGTAGAAGGAAGGAGAACATCCAGGTAAAAGGCCAGAGATAATGGTGACCAGCAGGGCAATGGTAATATAGCAGTAGAAATGGTAAGAAGGAAACCGAATTTGTTATCTTTCTTAAAAATATACACAAAACATTTGATTTGGGTTTAAACTTGTAAAATATGGGTTTTTTGCTTCCTCTATATTAACATCATTGTTAGATGCCATCTTTCTTTTTTGCAATTGTAGGATATATCTTACAAGCAAGATTTTATTTTACTCTTTATTTTTCAAAATAAGGGTACATTCAGAATCATAAATAACAAAAAACACTGACAACAAAAAGAAACTGTTGTCACTACAATGTGTAATATTTACAAGAACTAGTTGCTATAAACAAACATCATAAGTATTAGGATTTGGGTAAATGCCATAAAAAATAGACTACAAATCTGGAGGGATGGGGTGCCTGGGTGATAGACATTGGGGAGGGTATGTGCTATGGTGAGCGCTGTGAATTGTGTGAGACTGTTGAATCGCAGATCCGTACCTCTGAAACAAATAATACATTATATGTTAAAAAAAGAAGAAGAAGATAGCAAGAAGGGAAAAATGAAGGGGGGAAATCGGAGGGGGAGATGAACCATGAGAGACTATGCACTCTGAGAAACAAACTGAGGATTCTAGAGGGGAGGGGGGTGGGGGGATGGGTTAGCCTGGTGATGGGTATTAAAGAGGGCACGTACTGCATGGAGCACTGGGTGTTATACGCAAACAATGAATCATGGAACACTACATCAAAAACAAATGATGTAATGTATGGTGATTAACATAACATAATAAAATAAAAAAATAAAAACAAGGAAAAAATAGACTACAAATGATAAATCTTAGGATAATGTACATCTCAATTTCATCTATGAGAAATAAACATTGTTTAATGATCATAAAATAGTACGAGTAGATAAATTTAAGTGGAATATATAGCATCATTCAAAAATTGCCATCATCTACTACTTATACCCCCTCAAAATTGGCATTTGTTAAACTTTCCTGTAAGCAAATGTAATGATTCAGGAATGAATATAGAAATTTTGCTATTATTATACAGATCACAATGTTCAAAAGTCTATTATTTTAAAACTTCAAAGGTCTTGATAAAAATGTTTCTGTTAAAGGGGCATCTGGATGGTTCAGTCGGTTAAGCAGCTGACTTTGGCTCAGGTCATGATATCAGAGTCCTGGGATTGAGCCTGGAGTTGGGCTCCCCTCTCAACGGGGAGTTTGCCTGTCCCTCTGCCCTTCCCTCTGCCCCTCCTCCTGTTTGTTCTCTCTCCCTCTCTCAAAATAAATAAAATCTTAAAAAAAAGTGTTTGGGTTAAGATGTTCTACCAAAACAACAAAGCAAAACAAAAAATCTAACTAAACTACACACATATAAAGACTCCTCCGGGTTACGGAGATGGATGCACCCATTAGAGTTAATTCTTATTTATGGCTTTGGCTCTTGGCTTCATGGTTTGTCTGATTATGCCTAATAAAAATGACTCATGTTGTGTAATGGGTGCTAACACTGCTGAAACACTATAGGTTTAAATATATTAGACTAAGGTTTAGAAATATGTATGCTTCATCTACTAGGCCTGCAATTGTGAGATTGTGCAGTAGAATGCCACTATGATTGCCTTCATTAGTTCCCTTTAGTCCAAATGACCTGCTTATCCAAGAGTATATCTGTTTGGGAAGATTACTTTTTCCCATTTACTCAAACTTGTGTCTCTCTTGAAATAATAGACATAAGGGTAGGCATAGGGGCACCTGGCTGGCTTAGTTGGTAGAGCATCTGACATGGATATTTCTGATATCCAAATGGCATTAGAATGAACATTATGCTACTTGAGAAGACATAAAAGCAAAATTTAAAGAAATGTACAAATTTATATATGAAAGGGTCACCTTTATACTGAGTAATGTGTGAGGGAAATTAATTAATCCTGAAATACACTTTAATAAAACATACTACATTTTCAAAGATCACACAAAATTGGCAAAATAACTATCATCCCAATTTTCAAATGAGAGAATGAGAGTTCAGAGAAGTTAGGTATCTAGTCATAAATCACATTCTTAGTAAGAGGCAGGGCTGGAATTGGTGCCCAGGTCTCCTGGCTCCAAAATCATAAGATTATACTTCAGGGAAAAATTCATAGTAGGCTACTATAGACATGTTGTTGAAAAGAAAGCACATAGAATTCCATTATTGCATATTCTACATGTGTCTTTTAACAATTTAGTGAACTTCAGGGCTTCCAACAACCTCACAATAGATTGAAACATCTGCAGCCTTTTTTTCCCTCTCTTTTCAATATTTAGCTTCATAGTATAGACTAGAGCTACCCAAGAGAACTGTCTAAGATGATAGAAATATTCTATATCAGCACTATCCACAATGGTAGCTAAGAGCCTCATGGAACTATTGAGAACTTGAAATGTGGCTAACATGACTGAGGAGCTGAATTTTCAATTTTACTTAATTTTAACTGATTTCTATTTAGATTGTCAAATGTGGTTCATGGCCACCGTTTTGGACAATGCAGCTATAGACAATATAAATTATAGCTCTGTTTTGAGACCCTTTTCTTCTAAGGTACAACAATGGGAAATACAAATGTAAAAAACAATCTTTAATTACAAGAAATAGTTGAAATCTGGGGTGCCTGGGTGGCTCAGCCGTTAAGCATCTGCCTTCAGGTCAGGTCATGATCATGGGGTCCTGGGATCGAGCCCCACATTGGGCTCCCCATTCCATGGGAAGCCTGCTTCTCCCTCTCCCACTCCCCCTGCTTGTGTTCCCTCTCTTGCTGTCTCTCTCCGTCAAATAAATAAAATCTTAAAAAAAAAAAAATAGTTGAAATCTAAAATAAGACAACCATCTCTGTAACACAAGAATGGAGCCAAAACACAACACCATAGCAGAACTACAACCATGGGCCAACCAGACTTGGGGTCTGTAAAAAGGCAGGTCAGCTGGGAATTCCCAACTCAGGAAGTAAGAGAAAGTAAAGTGATCCTGATCTGTGCCCACTTGGGCAATAAAATAATTTTTATCATACTCAAGGTTTAGTCAGTTGTCCCAATCTATGACCAAATGCTGCCTGAGCTAAAGCTTAGATTAAATAAGAAAAGCAGAAGCAAGCAAACATAGCCTAGAGGTCAGGACATGAGCCGTATTATCAATGGGCTTAGTAACTAGACTTTCCATGTTGCCAATATCTCTGAGGAATAGGAGCCTTGAGTTACAAATACAAGACCTCATTCTGGTCTGGAAATTCTGGAGAGTTTGTAAAACTGCCAAATAAGAAGGGATAAAAGCAGATGAGATAGAAAAACAAAAAGTCTACTTAATATAAGCCAATAAATAATGAGTAGGCAGATAGCTTGCAACGTTAAAACAACTGATTAACTTACTACTGATAAAATGAAAATAAAGCAATATGAAAATATCTTTAAATAAACATGTTTAGCATTCCTTAAAGAGCACAAGGAAGAAATAGCATTCATCAAAGCAGTAAAAGAATTTATGGAAAAAAAAACTTGAAGAAATGGTGCAAAAATGGGAGAATTTAGATAACAAATTAGAAATCCTAAGAAATTATCAAATAATTTCACTGAACTTGAAAACTTAAAAATGAGGCCAACTCCAACGTATCATGAAGAGAAAATTAGTAAATTCAAAGATGATACAGAAAAATGCATCCAAATGTAGACTGAAGAGATAACAAAATAGAAACTTTAAAAATCAGTTCAATAGCTTGGGAGGCTCCGGCATACACATAACAGTTACTCCAAAAAAGAAGGAATTAAGTAAAACATAAAGTGACATATGTAAGTTTTTTTTTTTTTTTTTAAGATTTTTTATTTATTTATTTGACAGAGAGAGACACAGCGAGAGAGGGAACACAAGCACAGGGAGTGGGAGAGGGAGAAGCAGGCTTCCCGCGGAGCAGGGAGCCCGACGCGGGCTCGATCCCAGGACCCTGAGATCATGACCTGAGCCGAAGGCAGACGCTTAACGACTGAGCCACCCAGGCGCCCCATAGTTAAGTATTTTTTTTTTTAAAGATTTTATTTCATTTTATTCATGAGAGACAGAGAGAGAGAGAGAGAGGCAGAGGGAGAAACAGGCTCCCAAGGAGCAGGAAGCCCGATGCGGGACTCGATCCCAGGACCCTGAGATCATGACCTGAGCTGAAGGCAGACGCTTAACCATCTGAGCCACCCAGGCACCCGAGCAAGTTGTTTTTTTTTTTTAATTGGTAAATACAAAAACTAATGGTGCCTTCTCCAATAGATACATCTTAAATTTGGGCAGTTTGACAGGGAACATTGAAAAATATTCTTCAAGAATATAATAATCAACAACCACCTTAATAAAAATGGAATTACAGGCAAAGATTATTAATAATGAAGGAATTCATAGAATGAAATAATAAAAGAACACTAGGAAAAAAATAATTTACATGGAAGCTCATAAATTATAAGAATAAATTACAAGAAATTGATAGATTTCACAAATCTAATTGAAGATTTAAATGCATTTCTTTAATCAGTGGATAGATTAGGAGTCAATTACTAACAAAGAGGATTTAAAGAACACAATTAATAAACTCAATTACACAGACATACAATAGAGAATCTTAGACCCCAAAAATAATCTTTTCAAGCTTGCATGAAGTATTTGCAATATTTAGCTGCACTATCAAAAGATGATTTATATTCACTTATAAATTATCAAAAGATAAATCCCCAGATTAATCTCTTCTCTGGTCAGCTTGTAATAAAACAAAAACTATTCTGTCAAATAATGCTGCTATTTTCTGCGGATACTGACAATTTTAGTTTTCTTCTACTAGAAAATACTTTTGAATATTAACAGAAATCTGCTTCTATTTAGAAGATATGGAGTGGAAAAAATATCTTGCAGGGGGAAAATTCTTATTACAAACTAGGAGTTATTCTGACAAAATCCTTAGTCTGAAATATCAGTAACATTTCATTTCTGTTCTCATTTCTATTCTGAACAATAAAGGACATAGATAAATTCTGATGGTAGGAATATCCAGTCCCTTCTTGCCATCCACACCCTTACCCCAGTTTCCCTAAGGATACTTAGATTCTTCCCTATTGTCAGCATATTATTGACTAAGAGAAAGTATGTGGTCAAAGTAACCAAGAGTTTTCAGTGCTACGTAAAGCTGTGTTAGCAATTACCAATATCCATCTTCTTTAAGAAATGGCTCATTGGGATGAGAGGTGCAAAGCCTTGACTATGATGAGTTGGTACTTGGCTAGTTGGTTGGTTATTTTTATCTTTTTATAAAGACAACAACTTACATTGAGGACATAATTTATTAATAATAAATAATTATTAAATAAAATAAAATTAATTATTAAATTAAATTAATAATTTATTTATAATTACACATTAGTATATTTTCAGTATACTATTCCAGTATTGTACCTTTCACAAATCGTATAACCAAAAGATATATAACTACACTTAGTCTAATTGCTGTCTGATGTTTTTTTTTTCCAGTGGCAGATGTAATCACATTTTGAAATTAATTGATGATGTAGTGAAATAAAAAAATCTATCTGAAGCTTGCTACCTTCTTCACTTACTATTTTTCTAATTACGTTGGTACAGAGGGACACACATTTGTCCTAAACTAATTGTGCCTTGCTCATTACATTTATACTAGAATATTTGCCAAGTCAGTATGCACATATTTTTTTCTAATTAGATTTTCATTTTAATCATATTGAGGTCCCAATCAATTCAAAATCTGCTGAAAAAGCTAAATAGGCACTAGAATATATGCAATTATACCACAATTAGCATAACAACATTGGGCAATAAATATATCCATAAATGTATTTTTGTTGAAGGATTTTCTTCTAGATCTGGACTTGTCTTGTTCTTCACTCCACTTTTCTGTGTGCAGGAGTCTCGTGGCTGCACCTCCGTCCCTGTGGGTTGGCTCTCTCTACTTGTTCTTAAATTCCCTTACTCCCTGCCTTGCTAACATGTCAAAACGTTTGGCCTATCATGTGTGAAATCATTAGACCATGGAAGCACTCAGTTACCAGTTACTGCTGCCTGAATCATCTGCTGCACTTACTGAAGAGGCTGATCCTCCTCAGGTACCTGCAGGGTCCACCCCTCTTTTCATTGGCTGCCGCTAAAACCTGCCCTGGATTCCTGACCGGTTATGGTAGTTCTGTCTACTTGCCAGGCCTAGCAACCCACAACGCCATGTGAATCCCAGTACTGACGGAAATCTATTCAACATGCTTTGTCAGGGAAAACACAGGAGGATTTGTTTTGCTTTGTTGGTCTTCTAAGAACGGGTTTTTATTTTTAAGATCCTCTCCTCTTCTCCCAACGAAAGTTGTGCTCAATAAAGAAGGGAGGGGAGGAAGAGGAATGAGTGGAAGAGGAAAAGAAGGAATTGGTGGAGAAATTAAAAGAAAGTTACATTAAAGGCTGTTTGTCATTAGAGGTGAACTTACAGAATTTTCTCTGAAAAAGATGTTAGAAGTCAACTCTGAATTAAAACTTCCGGCTTGCCTATGATCCTGCCCTACTTGAGGAGGCAAACGGGAAATGAGGTATGATCATTTTTCCCTAGCAGTTCAAGGAGCTTGCATTGTTTACTCGTGATTTATTGATGAAAAGATCAATAGCACTTTCTCTGTTTCTAGCCATTATTTCAGCAAATAACTGTGTAACCTTGCTTGGATTCAGTGCCCCAGACGCAAGAGAAAATGCAATTCATCAGTCTCCTTTTCTTTGACATTGTGTCCCAGACTGGTCCTTTTGTGGACAGATTGCAGAGTAGGTGAGATACAGAATTGGTTCCCACTATTCTTTTTGCTGGAATTTACTTTATACCTCACATGAAAATATTCAGCCGTAGGCATTTAGCAAAAATAGAATCACATAATTCAAATTAGGAAAACGACTATTTTCATACAACATTTACCATTTAGTTAAGGTTATATTGCTTTAAAAAAACTTTTCAGATAATAATTTTGAAACTAGTCATTGATAAATATCTATTTTTAAAGTACCAAATCAATTATATCTAATATTATTTCTCTAAATCATATAGCACTTACTCTATAATAAGAATATCATCAATTTCCATTACCACATCTAGATAACTCCACCTAGCTTCATTTGAGAAAAATTTTGTTCTCAAGTTTATTTATAGGCTCTATTTTCCTAAGGATTTGAACTGTCTTGGATAACACATAAAGTCGTAGAGAAATGCAACATGTTTGTGTCAGAAATAGGAAGCTGTGCAAAAACTAACGAAAAATCAGGTGTTGTTTAACTGTCCAACCATAGGGGAAGGATGGGATGAATTATGGGAGATCAACCCAATGAAATATTTTGCAGATATTTAAAACTATATCTGTGAGAAATTTACAATAATCGAGGAAAAATGTGATGTGTACTGGTTAAAAAAACACAGTTTGATATTGCTTTTTCACAATTGTGAAAATTTCTAGGGTAGACGTAGATAAGACACCAAAAGGAAATATATTGAAAGTTAAAAGACATTGCCTGGGAATGGTAAAATTTAGAGTGGTTTTTTTTTCTCTTATTTCTCCTTTTGGTATTTTCCAAAGTTTCTGTGATAAAAAAGTAAAATATATTTAAAAAATGGGAAACTATACAGCTCTTCTCCTTCCTTTTAGTCAGATCTCCCAGTAGGGCTTTATTATTTTATAACAATGGCATTTTCTGTTCTGGGAAATAACCTCAAAAGCAGGGAAACAACTTCAAAAACCAAATGTTCATTTGTTTTAAATTAACCATGATTTTGGATTCTTCATGATTAGTATACATAATCTAAAGCTAACATCAAAAAAAGGTAAAACTTGGAAGTCATGTAACTTTCTATTTAAATCCAACGTAGAGTGCTCATTGGGTAGCATGAAGAGTGTTATTTGAAATCATTGTTGTTATTTTTAAAGTGCCAAACTACCAAATGAAAACAAAGAAATGTCCCAGGAAAAAAGCCATTACTAATATTGGTACATGCGAATATAACAGATTTAGCTATGCAAAGACTAGACAAGTGATTTATATGTTTAATGAATTTATGCAGGAAACAAGTTATTTATAGACCTGTAATTTGGCTGAATATCCTAAGCTTTACTTGTATTAAAAAATTATCATATCATAGTTATCGCTTTCATTTTTTAAATTTATTATTCCTTTAATAATCACTGTTTGAGAAACTACCCTTCAAAATATGTCTTAGGGTCTCCTTCCATGTAAAACATATGACACCTAATATCATGTGAGCTCTTAATTTGAACAGATGAGAAATAATACTGTGTAATTACCTGCCGTTTTAATCTATCTTAGCCATTTCCAGATATTCATGACCATAACTTACAACTTAAAATACAACAACAATAATAAAAGGACTGACAACCATGTATTAGTTCTAATAGGATATAACGATATTCTGGGATGACAAAGAATAGAGTGAATTCTCCAAATATTTTATGCAGCTCATGGCCCATTCCAAAGTACTGGACAAATTAAATGCAAATCATTGTTATTTGATACCAAAAAATGAGAGTAGCACTTTCAAAATAAAGCAAATCTCCCATGAACTGAATGTGGCACATCTTGGCCTATTTCTATGATAGAGATTGCCATAAGGAGATGATATATATCTCATTCTTATCCAAGGACCTAGAGTTCATATTTATTTATGTATATATCTGTTTGATTTATTTAAAGTAATAGACCTAAGATAAGAGGTGTACTGTAAAATACATGTTTTGTGACCTAAGACAATTCATCTGTTGATATCCTGGATAACAACTGAAAGCAAAATATGCTTTAACATAACCATGTTTGGAGAGGCTACTAATTAGTACATAATTTAATTTCCCATAATTGCCTGAAGTCTTATTTTCTAATCAAAGTTTCAATTATCCTCCTCCATATTCTAGAACTTCTGAAGTCAAATGCAATCTCTGAAATATATAGATACTTGACCAGGGAAACACTGATGCACTCCAAGGGAAAAAATTTAGTGTGTGCTTTGGGGTGGGGGTGGGAGTGTGGTTGGGGGCAACAGAAAGAAAGTAAGAGAGAAAATTAGGTATCTAGATAGATTTAAACTACATGAAAAATATGTGTACAAAAATTAAGGACTGCAAGGAAATATTTCAAAACTCTTTGAAAAATCTCTTAGCGATATTTGGGGTTGAAGTAATCAACTGAATTCTATATGGTTAGGTCTGGTTTAATGGTTAAGAGTTCACAGTCTAGCAATTTTTATTTTGAAAATGAATAATCATTCTTCCTTTTGGGTGGAGAAATTGAAGGAGATTGAGCATTTAGACTTCTAACTACAAGATGCCTTCCAGAAGTTACTTTACCACACACACACCATCTCTACATACACTCATTTTCAGATGATTTGTCTCTTACCCTCAAAGAGGAATGCAGAAAATAAAACTAGCTTTTGAAATAGTTCTATTGAATTCATGTGATAACACATATGGAACTAGACCTAAATATCCTACTAACTGGCTTATATTAGGAATTCCAAAATATGAATTTTCTGTCCTTCAGGACAAATCAGATGCCTTTTGAATGAGAAATTAAGATATTGAATAAAGAAAACTTAGAAGTAGTGAAATAACAATAAATCCAATGTCATGGTTGGCTATGTAGTAAAATGGAATTTCTCCCACTCCCTTAGAGAGTTGGCAGTCAATTGAAAGATTACCCGAGGTAATTTTTATCACCACGCAAGTTTGGCAAATGCTCTATTAAAGAAAACTGGATCCCAAGTTTAAAGCTCAGAGGAGGTCTTCTTCCTAAAGGTCAGAGGCAAGAATGAGAGATCTGTTTGACTCCAGAGCCCCTAATATTTTACTACACCAAACAGAACCCCATTACTGCCCACCTCCAAACGCCTTCCAGCACCATAATCATCTAATCAAATTCAGTTAAGTATACCACACAGCATGGGAGTGGTAATTTACATTATAATGAAATGATGCTCTTGTCTGTAGAATTACAATTTGCAATTCTATCTCCATTTTCATTATAGTGACTTTTCTTAGACTAAATGGAAACTGTCTTTCCTCAGCATAAAAGAAGTTGAAAATGCAGTTAATAAGCTATACTATTTGAATTTTAGGATGCCTTTGAAAAAATATGCAGGCAATAGAGAACATATTTAAATTTGATATTGTTTTTATAAAGCAAAAAACAGAGAACTTTTTGCTCTAATGTGAAATTGGGCCTTTCAGCATGAATCACAACAAAGAAATAATTTCCTCTTTTTCTTGAAGCTAAATTGCTCTGAAGCCATGCTTCTGAGTCTCAGCTTAAGGCTTTTAAAAGACTTGGAAAATATGTCATTATATGGATCCATTTTAAATATCATAGGACTTTCTGGCTTATTCACTGTTGGTACTCAAGGTTCCTAATCAACAGTCTAAAGGCCAATGGAGTTCACTAATCCCCTATGACAATTAAACAGATTGCAGATTTCAGTACTCAATGGAAATTTAAAGACAAAGCTTGAAAAGATCAGGAAGCAGCTCTTTTGGTGTCTGTTATCTGGCCAACTCAAAGCATAAAGAAGCTCCCCACTTACTTTTTTGTATTCACTCAGGCAGGGAAGGAAAGTATATGGGCCACTTGCATCTTCTGGCTTTATCTCAGCTGTGCAATCTTACCTCACTGCAATTTCCTTTTAGCCTACCTTGTTCCAGACATACTGTTCCTTCTTGTTTCTCAAGGCTGAATCCTTCCTACCCTTAAGATTCCAACCCCAGTATTATATCCATAGAAAGGCCTTCTCTGATAACTATAAAATAGCCACTTCTGTTTATTTTCCATCATAGCACATATTTTTCTTCCATAGGACAGAGGATTTGTCTGTCTTGTTTACATCTGTATACCCAGACCATGTAACAGTCTCTGGATCACTAAAAGTGCTAATAGAAAGCAAATGAATGAATAAAAGAGTGAGTTAGTAAATCTATCCTATATCCAGCATTCATCCAAACTTTAGAGATGCAAAGTTGGATCATGTGGTAAACTCATGGAACTTACATGGTAAGTTGGATCGGACATGGTAAACTCATGGACCAAAAGAATGCTAGACAAATTTAAAATCCAAAGTTCATGTTTTAGAAAGATCACTGTGGATGGGGAATGTACAAAAATGGATTGGAAAAGAGCTGAACTGGAGGTAGGCTGAATATTTTGGAGGTTATTGCAGTAAAGTAAGCAAAATATTATGAGGCCCTGAAGTAAGACAGTGATATAGGGAAAGAAAGAGGGACTGATCCCAAATATGTTAAAGAGGGTGAGTTAATTGTCTGTAAGAAATGAAGAAGATGTCAGAGTTTTGATTCAGACTATAGTCTTAGATAGCTACCTAAATAAAGGTGACATGCACTGAAATAAGAATATAGTAAAAGGGCCATGTTGTCGTGAAAACATAGAAAGAGGGAAGATATTATGTGTTAAGATTCTAATATATTGTGTTTGAGCTGTCCAATATGTGTGTTTTTTCCACATCACCAAGCAATTAATTCAGTACTCCATGGACACTGACAAAGGGTCCCACAGATTTAACTCCATTCTGACACTATGCATCTGGAGTAAGCCATCACATCCCACTGGTTAAGGACTCACACCCACAAGACTGCCCTCCCCTACCCACTTTAGACACAGATTCTCATGTACAGGTTGTCAACTGGTTCTCTGACCAACAGGCTGTATAGAGTGGAGGTTCTGACTGTTGCCAGATGGACTGGGGAGACCTTGGGACCTGAGGCCTCAACCCAGCCCATCCAAAAGATGTCACTGGAGGTTCTTGGTCTCATCCTCACAAGAAAGAATTCAAGGACAGACATAACACAGCAGGGGAGCAGTGCAAGCAAGAAAGTTTATTAAAGGGAAAGTACATTTCCAAGATGTGAGAGCAGGTGAGCTCAAGGGAGAGCTCCACCCCCTGGGGTTGCAGTTTCTATCTTTTATTGACAGTTGTTAACAAATGGGTGGAATATTCATTACTAGAGGAGGGGATTTTTTGGAAGCAGGATGATCTCTTCAGGAATGGGGAATGCTACCAGGACAGGCCTGGTGGGGAGTGCTACCAGGACAGGCCTCTGACTTCCCCATGTTGGCCATGACTTCCTCTTTGCTGGCCTCCAGACATCCGGTTTTACAACCTAACCAACTACCTACTCTAACCACCCTCTCCTGGGGTTCAATTAATTTGTTAGAGCAGCTCACAGAATGTGGAGAAACATTTACTTACTAGACAACCAGTTTATTATAAAAGATACAGATGAAGAGTGAGATGGAAGACATAGGTCAAGGATGGGGAAAGGGGTGTGGAGCTTCCATGCTCTTAGAGTATACCATTTTCTCCAAATCTCCACATGTTCACCAACCTGGAAACTCTCTGAAGCCAGTCCTTTTGGGTTTTTATGGAGGCTTTATTTCTCAGGCATGACTGATTAAATCACTGACCATTGGTAATTGAACTTAATTTCCAGCTCTTCTCCCCTCCCTGGAAGTAAGAGTATGGGGTGGAGACTGAAAGTTCCAACCCTCTAATCAGATGGTGGTTGGTTCCCCTGGCAACCAGCTCCCATCCTGGGGTTAGCCAGCCTGTTTTCCAAAAGTCACCTCATTAACATAACAAAAGACACCTGCATTGCTCTCAGCACTTAGGAAATCCCAAGAGTATAGGATAGGAGCTCTGTGCCAAGAATAGAGACAGAGACCAAATATATGTTTCTTTTTGTAAACCTCAATACCACAGCTGTCGGTTGGGTATAGAAGTTGAGACATTCAGGGGACATTTAGATATATGCATCTGAGTATTCAGGACAGAAATATGGGTTAGAAATTTAAATTAGGTAGCTTTGGTACATATAGAATAGTACTAGAAACCATAGGAAGGAAGGAAATAAGCCAAAGAACATCAATAGAAATAGAAGGCAGAAAGGTCAAGGACAAAATCTAAAGGTGTAGGTGCGAACTGGCACTCAGAGAAACACATGCAACCTATGCATATGGGGGTGGCTGTCTTAGCATTCATGAAAGGAGTAAAAAAATCCCACAGCACCTGGCTAAAGCAGTTGCACATAACAGCATAATTATAAAGTAGAACAGTCCCCTTGGGAAAGCCATGTGCTGAATGGAGAGTTGGAATAAAGCCAGAAACTCTCTTCAGAGTAGAGCCGTACCAATACATCATAGCCTTTGGTAACTGTTGGCCTTTAAGAAAACAAAACAAAATAAAACAAACCTGACATTTACCCCAAATCTAAAATATTTTCCTTAGAAAATTCAGAATTGTCAATATAATTCAGTAGACTAGAAAAATAGAAAATAAGATGACGTAAGTTTTCATTCAGTCCGCTGATGTGTATCTGATCCTCCTCCTCCCAAACGAGTCTTCTTACTCTATAACTCCATACAATTGAGCTACAAAATTATAAGGGTAACATGTTTACCATGTATGTGCAAATTTAAAAGCCCCATGATTAAATCATTATGGTTTTTAATATCCAGTAAAGACCTGGTTTCACCCCCATCACTCTGCTGTATTCTAAATCACTACCTAAGAGACATGTATATTCATAATGATGGTTTGAAATGATACCTGGAATTATTTCTCTTTTTTTTAAGATTTTATTTATTTGAGAGACAGCACAAGCAGGGGCGTGGCAGAAGGAGAGGGAGAAGCAGGCTCCCCACTGAGCAGGGAGCCCATGCGGTGCCCGACTCCAGGACCCTGAGATCATGACCTGAGCGAAAGGCAGATGCTTAACCAACTGAGCCACCCAGGTGCCCTGATACTTGGAATTATTTCTTAAATGCAGAATTGTGAACGAGAGCAAAAATTTTTTTAATTTAATTAAAATTTAAAAGCAGCAGGTTGTTTTACTTTATATAGAACTACTTATTTAATGACATTTTAGTTCAGTGAATATAGTTTAACATAGACGTTTGAACTTCCATACAACTTAACTGTGCATACTCTCCCTTCATTCCTTCATCTCTATTCTAATCAAATAACCAAGTCAGTGAACACTTCAGTTGCCCTGTGTTAGATGGTGGGATCATAGCAATGAATTAGACTATGTGCCTGCCCACATATAGCTCACCATCAAGTTTATATAGCTCACCTCCTGCTGGATTTCCATGCTACTTCATTCCATCCATTATGATTCATTTTGGCAGATCCTTGCTTAGGGCTCTCACCTATTCTACCTCCTTTTTTTTTTTTTTTTTTAAAGATTTTATTTATTTATTTTGAGAGAACGAGAGAGAGCGAGCAAGAGAGAGCACGTGAGAGAGAGAGCGTGCAAATGCATGAGCAGGAGGAGGGGCAGAGGGAGAAGCAGACTCCCCATTGAGCAGTATGCCCAATGCAGGGCTGGATCCCAGGACTCCGGGATCATTACCTAAACCAAAGACAGATGCCTAACCGACTGAGCCACCCAGGCACCCCAAATCTATTCTACCTTCTAACAAAAGAGCCTTATCCTGATCCAGGATACTATACCACCTGACCCCCCCACCCCTGAGAGCAGGCAAACCCATGAATCCACTGGCCTGTTCTAGTTCTATAACTAGTTCTGCTTAGCATTTAGCTCCTTCTTAACATTTGTGTTTTTCCTCATTAATTTTGGCTCCAGAGCAGAAAAGACATCTTTTCAGAGGAGGTAACATTTGAGCTGGGACTTTGAAAAAAAGTAAATGGAAAAGAGCACAAGGAAAGGCAGAGAAGTCCCAGAATTACATGGATAATTTTTAAACTTTACCAATGTCTGGGGTCCCAAAAGGAAGTGGATACAATAAAGACATAAATACAGTGAGAATCTGTATTTTACTAGACTTCATTACAATGGTAGATAACAATGTCTTCTTTTTTATTGAGCAATTTTGCTTAGAAGCATGCACTGTACTAATAGTCCTTAACCCTCATTTAATCCACACAGACTCAATGAAATGAGTCCTGTAATTAGCACAATTTTATAGAGGAGGAAACTAACACTTAGAGAACTGGAATTTGAATCTAGCTCTTTCTTACCCCAGAGCACTTGCTTTTACATTAAATTTCTTGGACAAGCCATGACACCTTCTAGCACCTTGGGAATCTAAGTCCTATTTCTAACATTGCTTCCAGAGGAAAATAGGTTATAACTCCAAAAAATTAACTTTCAAATGAACTTCTAGAACACAACCTATTTATAACTAGATGTAATTGTCTATGTAGTTTAAAATGCCCTCTCTCCTCATGCAAAATGATGTTTCCTACAAGAATAGCAAAATTGCTAGATATGTGAAATCTTAAGGGAAAACATGTGAACTCATTGAACATAGTTTCTAATTCTAACCTGTTTGGAAAATGTAATTGAGCATTGTTTACTTATTGAGCATTGTTTGCTATATTACTTGTTCACTTTTTCTTTTCCATTAATTCATATTTATCCAAGACATGTCTTGTGGTAGTCTACAAATAAATTATCCAAAAGATGGCATTAAAAGATAATTACACTACATGGACTTATTGACCATTCACACCCAAATTTGGGTTCCTAATTTCTAATAACCTTTTACTTCAAAGCCTTTGCCACTTAACCCTTTGTTTTACAAACATTTTTCCATTTGATAATGCATGAATGAGTCTCTCTCATCTAAAAACCACACCACCACCACCACCCCCCCACACAAAATCACATTTGTAATATTCCCATTAATCAGACAAAGCTTACCCATCTAATAAATATTGAGATCCCCTTATATGCTGGACACTGTTCAGGTCCAGTGCTCTGTGCAGGATGCAGGATGTATGTAATCCATATGTATTTCAATAGAATCACACGCCCTCTCTAAGTTAAGGAAGTCCTGTGATTGAGACCATTGTCTTCTAAGACACAACCTTACTTGGACACAGATGCACTGCTTAAAATGTAAGGGACTTCATGTTTCTCCTATTTCCTATGGGTACTTTAGAGTTATTGATTTCAATACACACTCCAAAACAGTAAATGTTGGGAATGTAGAATTAAAATTTGTTAACACCAACTACTTCTAAAAACAAATAATATTGCCAGAGATGTTGTCAAAAGAATTAGTTAAGCATAAATCTGCAAACTTCAAAGGGAAAAATATGCAAATCCAATATTGTCCCTTAATTTATTATCAGTATAATATTTTGTCTTTGATTATCTACCATTTGTATAAGAGCTTTAGTGAAATTTTAACTGTAATTCTTTTATGGTGGCTTTTTCTCTAGCACTGGGAATAAGTACTAAAGTTTGAGACCCGTATATTAATAAAATCAAAGGGATTCTGGTTTTTCCATTTAAAACATTCATAATTTTGTGAAGTTTTCCATCAGAAACAAATAATACATTATATGTTAATAAAAAATAAATAAAAATAAAGACAAAAAGTAAGAAAAAAAAGACTTCCAGCCTCTTATCAATTCATTAATTAATGTTCATTGAACACATAGTACTTACCAGATATTGCTCTAGATGATAGGGTTACAAAAATGATTAAGACAGAATTCCTGTCCTCTTGGGGAGGACACATCTTCTTTATCCATTCGTCTGTTGATGGACATCTTGGCTCTTTCCATAGTTTGGCTATTGTGGACATTGCTGCTATAAACACTGGGGTGCATGTACCCGTTCAGATCACTACATTTGTATCTTTGAGGTAAATACCTAGTAGTGCAATTGCTGAGTCATAGGGTAGCTCTATTTTCAACATTTTGAGGAACCTCCATACTGTTTTCCAGAGCGGCTGCACCAGCTTGCATTCCCATCAACAGTGTAAGAGGGTTCCTCTTTCTCTGCGTAAGAGGCTGGAAGTCTTAAACCAACTCCAGTCACAATAACATGCAGAAAAAATGTTTTAAGATAGAAAAGTCCTTCAAGGGGTGCCTGGATGGTTTTTTCTGTTAAGCGTCTGCCTCAGCTCAGGTCATGATCCCAGGGTCTTGGGATTGAGCTCCACGTTTGGCTCCCTGATCAGCGGGGAGTCTGCTTCTCCCTCTGCCCTCTCCCTGCTCATGATCTCTTGCTCTCTATCTCAAATAAATGAATAAAATCTTTTTTTTTAAAAAAAAGAAAATTTCTTCAAAGTTTGGGATCAGTTATATAACAATATTTTTCCCCAAAGGTAAGAACAGGCTACATTTTTCTGCAGCAGTGATTTTCCTTTTTGCATGAGCAAATTACACATCAGAGCAGCCACATACAGTGTCTTACAAAAGAGAACAAATATGATATAGAAAGCATTTTACTGATTGTAAGGGGGAGAAAACACAAAATAAACAGTAGAGATAATAAATGTGTTGATGTCTATAATTGTAATAATCTACTACAGTTTCTAACTATATTTTTCCCAAAACGTCAATATATTGAAGTCAGATAGTTACATTCTTAAAATATACTGATTGATTATGAGTGAAACCAGTAAGAGATTCAATATATTTGTAACCCCAAAGTTTGTAAGTTAAATTTTATTGTAAGGTAAATTATATTTTAATTGCCTTTGTCAAGAGTTTTAATTAAGGAAATTCATTCATTCACTAGCCAGATATTTATGGAGCAATATTATGTACCAGGCACTGTGCAATGTACTAGAGACTGAACAAGGAACAGACACAATTCATACGCTGAGGAACAATAAAATACAATACAATGACAATATAATGGAAGTGCCCAAGGGGTAAATGAAAGGAGAGCCTCAGTCTGTGGAAGAGCCAGGGAAGGGTTCACAGATAAAGGCAAATCTGAAGCTATGCCATGAACCAATTCTCTATGAAGGTGAAAACAAACAAACAAACGTAAAGACAGAGAGCTCAGGGCCATAGTGTATTTAGTGAAAGGCAATTTTTCCAGTATTGTTAGCCCTTAGGAAATGAAAAATGATGGGATTTGAGGCTAGAAAGGAAACCAAGGACATGGATTAGAGAGTGTGAGACTGTTGGCAGGGGGACTTAGAGGACCTGTGAGACTGTCCAGTGGAGGAGTGATAAGGATCTGATACAGGGCAGAATTGGTAGGGGAAGAAATGAATGGTGAGTAGGAAACACCTTTAGATATTTGCAAGACTTAATATCTGACGGTGTGGGGAGAGGAACAAATGTAAAAAATGACTCCCAGCTTTCCCGATGTGAGACTGTGTAAACAGCAATGCTAAGCCCTGGATCTGAGAATACTGAAAAGGACAGGAAGCCGATGAGTCCATGTTGAATTTGAGCATATTTGGGACATCCAAGTGGTGATGTCTAGAAATGTGCTTAGGAGCAAACTTCTGGCTGAACAAAGAGATTTGAGAGTTTTTTGGGTCCACATGGCCATTGAAGACTTAAGAAAACACCACAAGTGTTACCTCCAATTTGTCTACAGTCTAAATCTAGATTTTCACATATGAAGGTTTGTTGAAAACAGTGGTTCACAAACTTTTGTTTCCTACTACAAAACATGCAGGAAACATGAAACACTCTTAACAAGTACTAGAAGCTTAGTACAACAGGATTTTCCCAAACAAAAGTTAAAGAAAATCATGACCACTAAACCAGCCCTACAAGAAATGCTGAAGTAGACTCTTTGAGTAGAAATGAAAGACTATAAAGAAGAGTAAGGAAATAGGAAGCAGAAAAGCAGGGGGAAAAAAGTATATCTGTAAAAATCAGTCAAGGGACTCACAAAATAAAAGAATATAAAGTATGACACCATGTACCTAAAACATGGGGTGGAGAGGAGTAAAGAATGAGCTCAAACTTAAGTGACCACCGACTTAATATAGACTGCTATATAAAGAAGATGTTATATAGAAGCTGAAGGGTAACCACAAATCAAAAAACCAGTAATAAATATGCAAAAGAGAGAGAGAGAGAGAGAAAGAAATCCAAGTATATCACTAAAGAAAGCCAACTTATCATGAGAGAAGAGAGTAAGGAAAGGAAGAAATAGACTAAAATTACAGGGGTGCCTGGGTGGCTCAGTCAGTTGGGCATCTGTCTTTGGCTCAGGTTGTGATCTCAGGGTCCTGGGATAGAGCCTCACATCAGGCTCCCTGCTCAGCGGGGAGTCTGCTTCTCCCTCTCCCTCTGCTCCTCGCCTCCTGCTCATGCTCTCTCTCTGTCTCATAAATAAATAAATAAATAAATAAATAAATAAATAAATAAATAAATCTTTAAAAAAATACAAAACAGCCACAAAACAATTAACAAGATGGTAATAAATACATACCTATTAATAATAACTTTGATGTAAATGGACTAAACACTCCAACCAAAAGACATGATGGTATGGATTAAAAAACAAAATCCATCTATATACATTGCTTACAAGAGACATATTTCAGACCTAAAGACACATGCAGATTGAAAGTAAAAGGATGGAGAAGCATTTATCATGCAAACGGATGTAAAACAAAGACTGTAACAGAGAAAAAGGACACTATATAATCATTCAGGGAACAATCCAACAAGAAGATATAACAACTGTAAATATTTATTCACCAAACATGGGAACACACAAATACTTAAAGCAGTTAATACCAAATGTAAAGGAAATAAATGATGGTAATACAATAATAGTAGGGGACTTTAACACCCCACTTACATCAAGGGACAGATCTTCCAAACAAAATCAACAAGGAAACAGTGGCTTTGAATGACACATTGGGCCAGATGGACTTAACAGATATATTCAGAAAACTCCACCGTGAAACAGCAGAATACATATTCATTTCAAGTGTACATGGAACATTTTCAAGAATAGATCATATATTAGGCCACATAACAAGTCTAATAAATTCAAAAAGATCAAAGTCATTCCATGCATCTTTTCTGACCACAATGCTATGAAATTAGAAATCAACCACAAGAAAAAAATCTGGAAAGAGCATAAATACATGGAGGTTAAATAATCTGCTACTAAACAATGAATGGGTCAGTCAAGAAAGCAAGGAGGAAATAAAAAAAATACATGGAGCCGTGGGGCACCTGGGTGGCTCAGTTGGTTAAGCATCCAACACTTGATCTCAGCTCAGGTCCTGACCTCAGGGTCTTGATTTTAAGCCCTGCGCTTTTAAAAAGAAAAATACATGGAGACAAATGAAAATAAAAACACAATGGTGCAAAAATCTTTGGGATGCAGCAAAAGCAGTTCAGAGAGAGAAGTTCATAGCAATACAGGCCTATCCCAAAAGCAAGAAAGATCTCAAATAAATAACTTAATCTTACACTGAAAGGAGCTAGAAAAAGAAAAAAATGCAAAGCCAGTAGAAGGAAGGAAAAAATAAAGATTAGAGCAGAAATAAGATAGAAACTAAAAAAACAATAGAACAGATCAATGAAATCAGGAGCTGGTTCTTTGAAAAGATCAACAAAATTGATAAACCTTTAGCCAGACTCATAAAAAAAAAAATAGGACTCAAATAAACAAAATCATAAATGAAAGAGGAGAAATAACAACTGCCATCAGAGAAATACAAAGGATTATAAGAGAATATTATAAAAAATTATATGCCAATAAATTGGACAACCTAGAAAAAAAAATGGATAAATTACTAGAAACATATAACTTCCCAAAATTGACTACATAGAAAACTCTAAAGACCCCACCAAAAAACTACTAGAACTGGTAAATGAATTCAGTAAGGTCACAGGATAAAAAAATCTATGTACAGAAATCTGTTGCACGTCTATACGCTAATAATAAAGCAACAGAAAGAGAAATTAAGAAAGCAATTCAATTTACAATTTAACCAAAAATAATAAAATACCTAGGAATAAACTTAACCAAGGAGGTAAAAGACCTGTACTCTAAACTAAAACACATTGATGAAAGAAATTGAAGATGACACAAATGGAAAGATATTCCATGCTCATGGATTGGAAGAACAAATATTGTTTAAATGTCCACACTACCCAAAGCAATCCACAGATTTAATACAATCCCTATCAAAATACCAACAGAATTTCCATAGAACTAAAACAAATAATCCTAAAGTTTATATGAAACCACAAAAGACCCCAAATAGCCAAAGCAATCTTGAAAAAGAAAAGCAAAGCTGGAGGTATTACAATTCCAGATTTCAAGTTACATTACAAAGCTATAGTAATCAAAACAGTATGGTACTGGCACAAAAACAGACACATAAATCAATAGAACAGGACAGAAAGTCCAGAAACAAACCCATGATTATATGGCCAATTAATCTTTGACAAAAGAGGCAAGAGTATACAATGGGAAAAAGACAGTCTCTTCAATAAATAGTATTGGGAAAACTGGAGAACTACATGCAAAAGAATGAAACTGGAACACTTTCTTACACCACACACAAAAATAAACTCAAAATGGACTAAAGACCTAAATGTGATACCTGACACCATTAAATCCTGGAAGAGAACACAGGCAGTAACTTCTTTGACATCAACCATAGCAATATTTTTCTAGATATGCCTCCTGAGGCAAGGGAAATAAAAGCAAAAATAAACTATTGGAACTACATCAAAATAAAAAGCTTCTGCACAGCGAAGGAAGCAATCAACAAAACTAGAAGATGACCTACTGAATGGGAGAAGACATTTGCAAATGACATATCTGATAAAGGGTTAATATCCAAAATATATAAAGAACATACACAATTCAACGCCAAAAAAAATCCCAAATGATCCAATTAAAAGTAGGCAGAAGACATGAACAGATATTTCTCCAAAGATGGCCAACAAACACATGAAAAGATGCTCAACATCACTCATCATCAGGGAAATGCAAATCAAAACTACAATGAGATATTACCTCACACCTGTCATAATGGCTAAAATCAATAACACAAGAAACAACAGGTGTTGGTGAGGACATGGAGAAAAAAGAACACTTGTGCACTATTGGTGGGAATGCAAACTGGTGCAGCCACTGTGCAAGACAGTGTGGAGGTTCCTCAAAAACTTAAAAATAGATCTACCTATGATCCAGTAATTGCACTACTGGGTATTTACCCAAAGACTACAAAAACACTAATTTGCAAGGTTATAGTCACCTCTATGTTTATTGCAGCATTAGTTACAATAGTCAAATTTGCCAGAGAAAGACAAATGTCATATGATTTCACTCATATGTGGAATTTAAGAAACAAAAGGAAAAAGAAAGAGAGAGAGACAAACCAAGAAACAGACTCTTAGCTATATAGAGCAGACTGATGGTTACCAGAGGGGATGCAGGGAGTGATGGGTGAAATAGATGATGGGTATTAAAGAGTACACTTCTAATGATGAGCACTGAGTAATATATACAATTGTTGAATGACTATATTGTACACCTGAAACTATTATAACAGTGTGTGCTAACTATACTGGGATTAAAATTAAAAACTTAAAAAAAATTTAGTCCTTCTTGATCACAAAGTTTATGTTAGTTTATTAAAAGTATTTTAAGAATATTATTTCTAAGACTTGAAGAATTTTGTGGCCTTGTTTCTATTATATGAATTCTCGTTTTACACACACACACACACACACACACAGTTTGCATTAACAAAACATTTCCCTTTTTTCTTTTTACATTCTAATTCATATTTTGTATCAAATGCTAGAAGTATCAATTATAGCTCCCTGGCTATAATTTGTTTTAAATTACTTTGCTGGAAGGATGATTATTTCAGGGTTTTTGTTACTAAGACATTTGTGCTTACTTAATGTGTTATGGCAAAAATAATAGCACTATTTTATGTTTAAATTTTAATTATATTTGCTTCATATAAATGAGAAGAAAGTAGATCTCAGAAATAAACAAGGAGGGATTGGACTGAAATTCTCAAAATCTATACGCATCTAAAAATATTTTACTTCTTTACTATTTTTTAATTAGGAAAAGTAAACCTGAATATCAAGAATATGAACACTTATCCTCTGAAAGCCCATTATGTCTGAGCTGTTTCCAAACAGGCCCATCACTTTCACCAAATTTAATCTTTGTAGATTTAATTTAAGAGTAATCAAAACAACTCTATGTCTTCCCTTACTGTCATCCTTTTCCTTCCCACCTTCCCTTCCCCTTTCTTGCCCCCTACATCCAAGCCTGAAGACATTGGAGTATAAGGGAGAGAGGGGAGAGAGGATGGTACACAGAGTTCTCAGTGTCTGAAGAAGCAGACTGTTGAATGAGGTGGGGTACTCAAGAGAGCAATTAGCATAGACATGGCAGGTGGTCTAAGAATCAGGGGATCCAGGCCTGCATGGATGAGGGAAAAGGTGGAGGGGGCAATGGTAGTCGTCAGAAAAACAGTTGTTTCCTTGAGTAAATCAGGTAATTTATAGAATAAAGAAGGATTCTATACAAGAAGAGCCAGTTTTCTCACCATTCAGAAAGGATTTACAAAGAAGAGGGGAAGACTACTGTAGAAAAAAAATTGTGAAAGACTTTGAAATGGACCAAAACTACAATGAATGTCTTTGGAGGAAAACTAGCACTAAGTACACCCTTCTGGGAATACTTAGTTTCTAAGGGGTCTTTGTGCCTTTTTTTGACTTTGAGCTACTTTACAGCTCTATAAGCTGTAGATAACAGTATCAGTGAAGATTTTCTTGTTTGTAAACAAGTAAAGGAATTTTGTCAAATGGAAACAATTGATCTCCCCCTCATACCTCCCCCAATGACCACCCATGGAATAAGCCAGTTTTGTATCTACTTTTAAAGTTATTTAAGCCTTCCTTATCTGCATATATACATGTGTGGTTCTTTGACTTCTCTTTTTAGCCAGTTGCAGTATCATGCTATTCACTCATTAATTTGAGTTAAATAAAATATTTGGGAAGTGTTCATCTTTTAACTGTATGAGACTTCTAATTTTACTCTTAAAATCTTTTAACACTATTAAACAATCCTGAGGGGTTGAATTAGAATTGAAAGTATCTGCATGTACTCATTGGGTTTTTAAAATATTCACATAGATTTAGAAATAGTCATGGCAGTATGTATTTAATGTTCTCGCTCCTGTTTTCCACTGAATGGAACCTGGGCTTCCTGGAGACATGGCTGACTCAAGGGAGAAACAGGGAAAGAAGAAAAAATAAAGTTGGGGCATTTTTTATGCAATAAAATAAAAATATTTTGAAAGGAGTCAGTTTGAAGGATCTCTTGCGTGTCAAAACTTATATAATTTGAACATCAAAATAAATAATGAGTATATAGAATTACAACTTATTGAATAAAATAGGGACCTATTGTTCCATGCTGAAATAAATAAATACATTTTCTTATTTCGAATAAATAAAAAATAATACAAATGAATAATCAGTTTGGGGCAACTGTTACAGTGCTAGTGATAGATGGAAACTATCAATAAATCCTAAAACTGATGAGATTTGATGAAGACAGCGTGTTGGGGTAGTGTCAGAATAACTTGACACAAAATACAAATCAAATTCAGAGGGAAAATGATGACTTCACATTGATGAAATTTGGCAAACACCAAATTGACCAGGTAACCAGTGGTGGAAATTAGCTGAAATTGTGGGCATCCTGATGTGGTACGTGGAGAATGAGAACATTTGTTTTTCCTTGTTGTTGTTGTTGTTTAATATTCTTGCCAAGAATGCAGGAATACATTCTTGGATTCAGAGTCTGGTCTCGAGAAAACATCAGTCAGACTCAGGTTAAGAGCCATCCTACATAATGAATGGCCTGGACTCTTTAAGGCTGTCAAGGGAAGGGGAGACAGGAGAAGTGAGGAACTATTTCCAACTGCAGGAAACTGAGGACACCTAGCAACTAAATGCAATGTGTGTTTCTGAACTGGATCCTGACCCAGGAAGGAAAAGGATGTTGATATGATGTTTGGTAAAATTTGAATGGGATTTATGGATTGTATGGTAGGGTCACCTTACTATTGATTTGCTAATTTGAAAGGTTGCATGGTGATAATGTAGGAGAGTTTTTATGTCTTAGGGCAATACGTCCTGGAATTTAAATATGAACTACATGCCAAGGAAAAGCCTCACATAAATGTGAACAAAATAACAAGAAGGCCATGTTGTCTGGTGAACATTCTCAGCATGAACTGATCAGGGTCTAGGAGGAAACAGATTTTGAATTGGGCAATTTAGGATAATTTAATCAATGGACTATTTTAAAAGATGTGGGTTTTATGTGGAGAAACCACAAGTAAGAGTGTGCAAAACTCTCAGACAAGGAATGGCAAGATACCTTGTGGAGAGGTTCATCAGTGATTCAGGTGACATGAAGGGAACCAGTATCTTTTCTCATATTATTTGACTCCAGTGATTTCAGTTGCATCCCACATTTCCCTGGTGCTGGATAACTCCAAAATCCTCACTGCAGCATTCACTCTGAAGCCACAATGACAATGATGGAATGCTCTCTTCAGAACCAGAATCCTTGCTCTATTTTGGTTGGCCCAGGGACCAGAGAGTAAGATATTTTACTTCTTCCCTTTTCCTTGAGGCTAAGTGAGTATGCTACCCTTGATTAACCACTCAGCTTATAGCCTGCCAAAATCAGACTGGTCACTAGCATTGTTTCTGGCACTAAGCAATTTGGTTAACAAAGGACGATTTGAGTGACCATGAAGAATCTTAAGAGATTCCAACTGTTGGCATAATTAACTTGTAATGCAGAAGCCAACATCTGTTCCGATAATCTGCATACAATTGCTGCTGAACTTTTCTGGAAGTGCTTAGTGATTATGCAACCAACTCCATCCAATGCTATTGCTCCAACAATCAACAGATAATACAATTTTTACCTTTGGGTTCATGGATAATAATTTAAATTGTGTCTTTTTAGGAACATAATTGAATTTGAAGAGACTGGCCAGTGATATCAACAGAATTGTTACATATGGTCGTTGTCCAAACAACCCTCCCATGTAAGGGCTGCCGCTAACACATCAGCCTTCCTTTATTTGCATCACATATCACTCTTTGTTACTTGTTAGGATTTGCCTCCAATTCTGACAAATGCCAAAATTCAAAAGTGGAAGAAATGGCAAAGATATTATAAATAAATCAAGTCACCATTTTGCTATAGTTTTCAACACTTTGTTCCCAACCCCAAGTACTTGAATGAACCTATGCTTCAAAGCAGGACTTTGAAGCTCATTATAATATAAATAAATACTTGTCTTTGTTTAGATGAATCACCAAGGCCTTTTGTTTCACTGCACCAATATTGTTTCATTTTTATTTATGCATGCTGATACACGTGACATGTGGTCAGTGAGAAGGGGGGCAATGTGTGTAATAAGATCGGGGGAGAAAAATGAAGGGGTGTAGAAGGGAGGAAAAGAGAGGAGAGGAAAAGAACAATTGTTTAGGGATAGATACAGTATAAATAGACATGTCCAAACATAACTGAGAATATGGTAGTCATCAAAAAATTAAGAGCAACAAGACTATATTCACATCTTTATAGGTTATTCCCCACTATATTAATTTTGTGTGGCTCCTGTAACAAGTTACCACAAACTTTGTGGCTTACAACATGGAAATTTATTCTGACTGTGTGGGAGGCGAAAAGTCCCAAATCTGTTTCCCTGGGCCCAAATCAAGGTGTCAGCAAAGGCTCTTTTTTACAAATAATGTAACATTCACAGGTTCCAGGGGATGTGGGTCTCTTTGGTGGGCTCTTTTTCAGCCTACCACACCCACTAACACACCGTTACACCCACTCCTCTTCCACTGTTGTTAAAACTTGGAAAAGGTTTTTGGACACAAAGCACTAGATCATTCTGGGAAAAAGGCTGAGCCTGAAATGATGAGACAAATCTTTATTATTTGTGGTACATGACCCATAGCTAGAAATACAGTCTTTCCTTTTCACTCTGGTCTGAGAACTCCTTGAAAATGCAGTCCATCTTGTTATCTCGGGATCTTCCATGATCAGCTCAGTATTTCCCACCAGTAATATGCTATAAGTGTCTATGCGATAAATAAGCAAATGCATGAATGATGATCATGAATCATCTCGTCGTGTCCATACTTCCTTCTACATTGACAAGATCAACAATGGAGGTCTCAGTTACAGTGAAGGTAACCAATGGGTTCTTTAGTCCTGGGGCTTTGTACCTCTGATCCTTAGGGCCTGTCTTGTTCCTTTTCCCAGTACAGTGTCATCAGGCTTTTTCTTCTTTCTGTGTCTTCCTCACTCTTCCAACCACAGCAGCCAGCAACTGGCTCTTTACCCAGTGCTGTCACCTCCAGCGACATAGCTCTTGAGTGGAGACCCAGTGTGTGGCAATCCTTCAAGGGTAGACCACAAAAGGCCCTGCAGAGAAACACTGCTGTCAGCCAAGACACACTGTCAAAACCCATGTTCTGCCTTCATCTGTGTCCTGGTTTCTTTCTGTGACATCCTTTTCTAAAACTGGGAGAAAGTCTTTTCTTCTATGAATCAGCAAATCACACTGAGTATCTTTGGTCAGGGAAGTTTTTTTCACTTTTTTTTCCCCCTAAAATGAAAGCTTTTGCTCAGCTTTGAATGCTGTATTAAGAGAATTCCTCTGATTTCTGCCACCATTCCACCCACTGACCATGACCCCTACACTCACCATAACCCCTGCACTGACCTTCACACTCAGCCACATCATTCTTTCTCATACCTTATTTTTGATTCCTTTACTCTAAGAACTTCATCTTCAGACTTTGTTTTTTGATTTCTCATCTCTGTTCACCCAGAAGAAAAGTATATATTCAGCTATGGGGCTTAGGGAGAGATAACCAAAGTGGAATCATGTCATGTTTGTGTCACACATTTTTGCTTAAAAGGAAAGTTTCTCTCAGGCTTCCTTCCCTCACTGTTGCAGTAAAAGTGTTTGTGAATTTACTGTAGGATTTGGGGTACCAGTTGAGCAGCTGCAATCTTTTTATTTAGGTTTGGATTTCAACCCATGAAATTGTTCTAAGTAGCTGACATGTTTCTTTCTATGATGGCTCCCAAACAGCATTTTCTTGTAGAAATTGCAAGACGGACAAAATAGAAATCACCTAAATCCTCACTCAGAACATTTTGTAGGCAAGAAGGGACCATCTCTTAAAGATGATCTGCTTTGTTGACATAAAAAGGACACTAAGGTCAGTATTATTAATGAAAAATATGAAAACTATTTCATAGGGAGAAGAATGGCAGAGGAATAAATGAGTAAATGGAGAAAGGGAAGTGAGACCAGAGGAAGCACTAAATAATGGGACAACTGATTTGCCCAAGATCACATGACCAGTGGTCATAAAGATAGGGTTGGAATCCCAGTCTCCAGAGCCTTAGTCCAGAGGTATTTCCTCTATTAAGAGTGTCAAGAATGAGCCATAAGTACAGGAAATATTGGGATGCCTGGGTGGCTCAGTGGTTAAGTGACTGCCTTCAGCTCAGGTCATGATCCTGGAGTCCCGGGATCGAGTCCTGCATCGGGCTCCCTATTCAGCAGGGAGTTTGCTTCTCCCTCTGACCCTCCCCCCTCTCATGCTCTCTCTCATTGTCTCTCTCTTAAATAAATAAATAAATTTTAAAAAAAAGAATTAAAAAAATTACAGGAAATATTGATTACAAAGGAATCCTTTTGCACAGCCAGATGGAGCCTGGGATGCGAGGACTCTGTAAGTCAGTTGCTGCTACCAAAATAGCCCTGTTCTATTTACAACAGTGTGCTATGTAAATATAAATTTACTTGTGTTCTGTGATATAAAAAATGTTTGGAAGCACTGTGGAGTCTTGGCAAGACTTGTGAGGCTTCGTGAGACCCGGAGGGAAAATTCTTGACTAGGAGGGTAGGTCGGCGTCTTCGCAAAAATGCCTTGTTTTCATGAACCTGAGAGGACATAGGATCTGTGTCAGGCAGGGATCCTGAAGCCAAGTACCCCCAAGGTTCTGTGGTAGGCATAAAGCCAGGTAGTACTCCCGGAGGACAATATCATATTGAGAAGACCTACAGTAAGGAAGAAGAGTACTTGAAATCGCAGTAAAAAGCAGACTTGATATGTGAACAGGAATTGAGTCATCTAATGCACAATAAGTAGGCTGATGTGAGGACCAGCAAGTAAGCTTGTGGGGAGCTCCCATTTTTGGCTTCTCCCTTCTAGCAGGTGACAGAGACCACTTAACGTGGCTGATGTTAGGGGTTCTTATTGTCCCTGCTAATGTAACGTTACTAACAAGGGCTTCCTGAAACAAGAGTGAGAACCTCACCTCAGAAAAATCTCCAAAGCAACTGTGGATAAGCAGCAGTATCTACAGCTTAATTACAGCCATACCTTCACAGCAGCCTGTTGAGCAAAGAGGGCAGAGTTTCTCATCACGATTTTCCTTTCGTGGTCTTTTTTCCTGCTTTCGGTGGCCTTTAATTCACAAAGCCTATGTCAGGCTCAAAACAGGAATCCAAATTGCCTTCAATGCCCCCTTCTCTTGACCATCGGTGGACTCAGAACTGCTTTGACCAATTGATTACAGTGAAATGATGCTGTGGGACCTGAGACTCAGTCAGAAAAGGCCATGCAGCCCCCACTTGTTCTTTTAAGGAACTTGCTTATGGAGCCCTGAGCCATCATGTAAAAAGTCCAACTACCCTAAAATTACTCCATCCTGTGAGGAGGCCCAGGCCACATAGAGAGGCCAAGTGTATGTGCTCTGGTCAACCAGCCCCAGCTAAGATCCCAGCCAACCACTAGCATTAATTGCCAGGCATGTAAGTGAAGATGGCTCCAGATGATCCCAATATCTAGGTGTTAAGTCATTCCCAGTAGCTGAGTCTTAGCAGGTGAAAACCAGACACCCAAATCATTCCTGCCATAGGCCTTGTGACCTCCAAATATATCATGTAAGCTCTAGTACTGCTCCATGTGTAAGATCGACACTGATTCCAACTCCCTGCTGAAGCCAGCCCCCGTTTAGATGTTTTGTTACTTTCTCCATGTCCAATGCCCCTCTGTTGCGGATCTTTTACCATTTTCAAACAAACATTAATGCTAAAGACTTATAATAACTATGTTTAATAAGTACTTCTTAATAACTTCTCATGTTGTATCTCTGGATTATTTAGCATTAAAATCCACTTTTCTGGCGAAGAAATGAGATATGGCAAATAATGGATACAAGTGGAATTATCAGAATATCGAGAATTTACTTCCTAATACCCAGCTCTGTGTTCCATGCCTAGGAAATGCTTTGTGACTACAAATACAGGACAAAAAGGATGGGTACAATAAACGGCCTCCATCTCTTGTCGTTTATTTTAATGCTTCCATGTTCAGTACTTTTCCCAGAGGAAATAATTCCTTTACTAAAAATACAGCCCCTTGTGCCCAGAATCTATGTGGTTCTATAAAGTATTTGACAACACTGAAGATATTCCATTTTGCTAGTCACAGGTCCATTTATCTAGGTTGTCAAAGAAAGATTATAAGACAGTCTTTTAATCCAAAAAGTTGGGTAGTTAATACACAGACCAGCCAAACTCTTAGACAACTTACCTTTTGATGTAACATGGCTCACAAGTACGACTCTATGCTGGCTTGAAAAACAGAATAGGTCAATAACTGATTGATTTTACATTGTGAAAATTACCAAAAGCTAATTATCACTTGAGCCTCAAGCTTGATACTAACTGGAAAATTCCTATATGGAAGTAAATGGTATCATCTGAGAGTTACTCTGGGCACCCTAGTATTAATACCATATCAAACATATATGTAACCTTGGGCAAATCCCTTAACCTCTCTGGCTTCTTATTACTTTAAAACCAGAAAAGTGTACTAGATCATCATGTGGGAATGTGGATTCTCAAATAAGTTTGTACATTTAGGCCAACTTCTTATTCTTAGGATCACTCCATGTTTATGCTACCCAGAAGTTTGTCCTGCCTGTGTTTGCCTGTTTGCCTGTTTCTCTCTCTCTCTCTCTCTCTCTCTCTCTCTCTCTCACACACACACACACACACGCACACACACACACAGCTTTTGCTATACACAACATGTTATTTATTTAGTTATATTTGTATAAACGTAGTATAAGTGCTAATTGTTTTTTTCTTTTCTGTACTATGAGTGCCTTACTTACACTTTGACTGCCTGCGCATCCACTTCAAAGACAGCTATCTCTAATAAACACCTTGTCCACCGCACAGCTAGATAGAGAGCCAGGCTGTCTCCCCACACCTGAGGCTCCTTTGTTTTAGAGATCTTTTTTGATTTCCTTAACTGACCATTTGGCCATTTGTTTTTTTCTCTTCCCACTTTAAATTCCTGCTCTTATGTTTTAAATTTGCCAATAATGAGTGAGCCTGGGGCACCTGTTTGGCTCAGTCGGTAGAGCATGTGACTCTTGATCTCGGGGATCTCCATGTCGGGCATGGAGCCTACTTAAAAAAAAAGGTGACACTGTGAAACCCCAGACCCCTAATCTCCACCCGAATAAAAGTGGAACCCCAGGCTCACATTCCTCTCCCCTTCAACCTCTCTGTTTGGCCAAGTAATTTCCATGACTTGTAGGTAATAAACCTTCTTTTTCCCAAAGTTTCCTGATGGTTATTATTATTATTCCTGAGGGCATCTTGCAATCATAAGAACTCCGAGAGCTAGTCCAGCCACAACACTGGTTATCGATAGGCTGAAAATGGCAGAAAACACTGTATTTATGTAAAGCTTACATATATATTTCAAGCATTCAGAAAAACATAGTAAATGTTGAATGAGAACCAACATACCCATCATCCAGTCTTAAAATATACCTTTACCTTTATTTTAGCATACATATTTTTGATCCTCCTTCTTTTAAAAAATAAATAAAATGTTGCAAATATAACTAAGCAAACATAACCATAGAACATACCCACCACCCCACTCTATTGCTATCCTACTTCCCGACTTATCATACTATAATATCCTGAAGGGTGTACAGAGCTTTCAATTCAGATTTTTATATTTTATCACAGATGTTGAATCCCACCACCAATATAATATTCTCTGGATTTTTAAAACTTACATAAATGGGATGATACTGACCATATTTTTCAACAACTTGCTTTTTTCCAGATTCATTCATGTTCATACATATATACATTCATTCACTTAAGCACTAGTTAGTACACTTAAATGAACATATTACAACTTATGTATCTCTTCCTTTATTGTTAGAGATTTAGAGGTTTTCCATTCTGCCCGCTACAAGCAGTGTCCCAAGGAATATCCTCTTACCTATCTTCTTGTGCACCTGAGCGAGAGTACATTTCAAGTATTGATCTAGAAGTGCAGTTGCTGTGTCGCAGGGCATGTTCATCTTCAACTGCACTGGTCACTACAGAGCAGCAATCCAAAGTGACTACATCAATTTAAATGCCTGCTGGAGGGCGCAAGAGCCCCCATTTCCCCACATCCAAAGTGATAGATGGTATTTAGACATCCAACTTTTTTTCCAATCCAATGAGAATGATATAGTAATTCATTATTTCCATTTGCATTTCCTACACTGATACAGAGACTAAGGATTTTTATTGTTTTTCTTATATCTCTTGGCCACATGACTTCATTTTCTGTGAATTGCCTTTCTTCTAGTCCCTTTCATGGATAGGAGCCGCTTGGAGGAGTCAGATTATACTAGGATTGGGGGTGAGGTCTGTTTTCCAGTCTCTGAGCTCAAGTCTTTAGTCATGTCCATGCCTCTTTTCCCCAACCAAGTGTTTAAATACTTAACCTTCACAGTCCATTTCCAGGTATGCTATCACCCAGGCTGCTGAAGCACCACACAGTGCTTACTAGCTTTGAATACCCTGCCTGGTTCCCGCTTATAGATTGATCCCTCCTTCCCTCCTTTCCCTCCTTCCTTCCCTCCTTCCAGCTTAGTCATATTTTAACTTCTTTTGTGGTACATTTTTTTCATAAAGAATCTATAATAGAGGAAGAAAATGGTTGATGCCTTAGTCTACTACGTTGCTTGAACTAGAAATCCCTGCTATTTTTATTTCATTTTAGGTCAGTATCTCTACCTATTGTTCTGCCTGATTTCCTTTTTCTCTCCAAGATAGCCGTGGAAAAGCCCCACATTTCAAAACTTCTGTATCCTGGTTTTCTGGACATTTTAGAAAACTACTAGTTGATCTATTAACAACTACATAAGAACACTAATTTTAATGAAATGGGGAAAAAATGGTGGAAGAGATTGTGAGAGAGATACAGTGGGACAGAGAAAGATTGGTCTTTAAATCTTACCTGTGCTGAAAATTGAGCCCTTTCTTGGCATAGAGTAAGACTAATTCTATTTGGCTACAAGCCATGGATTGCTCTTAGTGTAAAGTTTAGTTTTCTTGATCAAGTTACTGAAATTTCAGATCACAAAAGATTCCAGTTGACACTAGGCACAATCTAGGAAAATCTTAGTCCTCCCCAAAATTGTTATTTTGGTTGTGGAATCCCAAGACATTCTACTGTAGCTTTAAGCAAACTTCAGTTTAAAGCCACAGTACTTCTGGGCTAAAAAGTACCTCAAGGATCAAGGAAAAAGTGTACATTGATAAAAGCAATCATCATGGTTTCAAAAAAACTTGTTAATGCTGGATGCTTTCAGAATTCAGATACCCTGTTCCCTAACTTAGAGGTTTTTGATTTTTTTTTAAACTACCTATGTTAACAAAGTACCACAGACTAGATGCCTAAAACAGCAGTTTATTATTTCATGGCCTAGAGGCTGCAAGTCCAAAATCAAGGTATAGGCAGGGCCATGTTCCTCTGAAACCTGTGGGGGAGAATCCTTCCTTGCTTCTTCCTGGTCTCTTTGTGGTTTATTGGCAATCTTTGCCATTCTTTGGCCTATAGCTACAACTCTTTAATCTCTGCCTTGTTGTCACATGGTGTTCTCCCTCCTATTTCCAGGTCTCTTTTTCTTACAAGGATACCAGTCATATTAGATTAAGAGCCTACCCTACCCCCAATATGAACTCATCTTAACTGATTTTATCTGTAGTGCCTCTTTTTCCAAATAAGGTCACATACTGAGGTACTAGGAATTAGGACATATCTTTTTGGGGACTCAATTCAACATATAACACTACACGATTTTGATAATTTGCAAGAAAGAGCTTAATGGTCATAGACTTGTTAAAATAGGATTTTCCTGAACCATCAATGAGAACCAGTGTCTGCTCCTGTAAGACATTATATGACCAAAAGGGTATTTATGCATTTCATCATTTTAAGTAGTAGTTTTATATAAATATTTGTCATGGGTTGAATAGTATCACTCCAAAATTCATCACTCCAAAATTCATAGGCCTAAATTAGGGAAGTTCCATCACTCCTGGAACATCAGAATATGACCTTATTTGGAAATAGGGTCTTTGCAGATGTAATTAAAGATCTTGAAATGAAATCATTCTGGATTAAAGGTTAACCTTAAATCCAATCACTGGCATACTTAAAAGAGAGAACACACACAGTCACAGGGAAGGAGGCTGTGTGAAGACAAAGCAAAAATTGGAGTTATGCTGGCATAAACCAAGGAATGCCAGGAACCACCAAGAGCTTGAAGAGACAAGGGAAGATTCTCCCCTAGAACCTTTAGAAGGAGCAGGACTCTGCCGGAACTTTGACTTTAGACTTGTGGCCTCCAGAAGTGTGCAAGAATAAATTTCTGTCATTTGAAGCCATCAAGTATGTGGTAATTTGTCATGGCGGCTCTAAGAAACTAAAGCAGTATTCCTTTTATATAGATTGAGAAAAGTTAAGTTCGCCAACCCCTTACTGGTGAACAATCAGGTGGTTTCCAATTAGAAAATAACAATTAGTTTTTTTTTTATTTTTTTGTGTGAGTTTTTATTTTCACTATGATAAACAACGAAGTGAAAACTGTACATACTTCTTTGTGCAGGTATCTAGAACTTTCACTAAGGATAAATTTCTATACATGGAATTGCTGTTCAAAGGATTTTCAGACTCCTATGTTTAGCAAAGGAGCTCTCCACAAAAGGCTACAGCAATGCATATTTCTAGAATATTCAAAAGTACCTCTTTTGTCATTCCCATGATACTGGATATTACTATTTTTCATCTTTGCAGGGGATGAAAATTTTTTAATCATTGTTTTAACTAGTATATTCTTTATCTTCAAAAATATTGAATATTTTTTATACATTCCTTCACCATTTGCAGTCCTCCCTAAGTGAATTGCCTATTTATACATTTAAGTCATTATTCTATTCATTAAAGTCATATATGTTGTAAAATTTTTTTTTACATATCTCACACATTTGTGAGATATGCTTTAAATTTTGCTTATGAGTATTTTCTAAATCCCCTGCATAGTTTTCATTTCTGATTATGGGATCAGACTTCTTTATCTTTATCTACCTCAAGCTTTTATAAATTATATCACCTCATTCTTGTGTTATCATAATTTTATTTTTACATTTTAATCAAGGTATTTTACTCTGCTATAACTTGTATGTTATATATCAAATTTTACTTTTTATTCTAATTAGCTGGCCAATGTGACAATATTATTTGCTGCGATCCTTTCCCATTAATTTGAAATGATCCTTTATTATATACTATATTCATATATGTAATCAGATCTATTTATGGACTTTCTATTATATTCTATAGAATATTCTCATGTCACTGAAATGTCTTTTTTTAACTTGCAGTTTTACATTATGTTGGGAGAATGGATCAAAGGGGAGAAATTGAGAGAAGAGGAACAGTTGGGAGTATTTTGCAATGGTTCATATGATGAAGGCCTAAATTAGGGAAGTAGTCATAGGACAGAAAAAAAGGATAGATTTTAGAAATATTTATGGAGTAAAATCAGCAAGATGTCTTGCTTAATTGGATGTGTGGGAGGTGAATAAAGAAAGAAAGAGAAACATCTAAGATGAACATAAAGTTTTTCACTTTGTTTTGCTTTTTTCTACATAAGCAGTTGAATAAATGGTAATGTTATTAACTATTAAAATGAGTTTTGGGGCAGAAAGATAAGATGTCATTGTTAATATAATTATCTTGAAGTGCCTATAAGCAAAAATACTCATTAAGCATCAAAGTGTATGATTGTGACTTACAGGGTTAAGCTCAGGGCTGGTAATCAGAACTCAAGGGTCTTGATTAAGAATGTGTTTATTAAAATCATGACAATGGACATAATTTCCCAAGGAAAAGACATAAAGCAGGACTTCTCAAACTTCATTGCACATAATAATCATTTGGAGATCTAGATAAAAAAAATACAGGCTCCACTCACAGAGATTCTCATTCATTGGGTCAAGGGCGAGGGCCAGGAATCATCTTCGTCCAGTGATCCAGGAGGTACTGATAGAGGGTTGTGGTTCTTTGCGAGATATGTTTTTATAGAAGTAAAGCTATGGACCTGAATAAAACACCAAAGAGCTAATGACACTTAACATAGTCCAGGAAAGAGAACCAAGGAGGGAGTGTGTGAGGAATAATCAAAAAGGTGGAAAGGTGATGAGAAGAAGGTAGAATAGAAGAAGAAATGGAGCATGGCCCTTCAGGACCAAGGAGGGGGAGCCAGCAGCAGTAAATGCAGCACAGGGGCCAAAGAGTTTAAGGAGCCAAAAGAGTGCTGTGATTAAGAATCTTAGCCTTTCATGACTTGAAGGGGCAAGGGGTTGAGTCAGAAGGAAAACCACTGTGAAATTGTGGTATTTCATTCTCAACAAGAGTGACAAAATTCATGTTCCATGTGGACCTGGTGCAGGCAGGAGGGCTCCGGGGACCCAGAAGCGGTCCCCGCAGGACTAGCCAAGAGGGTCCCTGATAGCACCTAAGATGGAAAATCAAATGCAAGCCAGCAGGGCGTGAAAGCAGAGTTTACTGAAGAGATAGAGAAAACAGCAACAACAGAGTGTCCAGGAGACTCAGAAAGGAAAGGAGGGAGTCTTTGACCCAGTGAATGAGAATCTCTGTTCAGGGTTGAGGACAGTGGTCTGGTGTACATGTCCTCTCAGGCATCCAGGAACTGGTCAGAATAAAGATGAGGGCCCCAGCGTTATTCCTTGGAGTCAGGGGGTCTTGGCGTGGAGATGTCTAGCGCCAGTGGGGTGTGATGACTTCATCTGGTCATTCTCACCCGGTCCTTCTGAGGTAGTTTTGGCCTGTTGGTGAGGTCTGGAGTGGACGGCCAAGAAAGAATTCTTGAGATGTCTTTGGTGCAAAAAGGTGATTTTATTAAAGCACAGGGACAGAACCCATGGGCTGATAGAGCTGCTGCGCGGGGTTGTGAGGGGTGCCTGATTATATACCTGGGAGCTGGGGCAGGTAAGGAGAAAGGGAGGTGTCCAAAAGGGCTTTGTTAAGCTAAAGAAGGCTCTCGGGATACCAGAGGCCTTGATTGTCAAGCTAAGGTTGTTTTTCCCTCTAGCAAAGCATTGACATTAAGACAGGAGTTTCCCGGAGGAATGTTAGACTGCCTATATCAAGTATTTGTCAATGGGCTGCAGGTTATAAAGAAATTTAATTTTATTTACATTTCCTTCTGACTTTGTTTCTCACATCTCTATGGAGGGGAGGGTGATGTTAGGGCTCCAGGAAATTGAGTTATGGGTCTCTGAAAGTTAGGCAATTGATAAGAATGCTTTTTCCTTATAAATGACTAAGACATTGGCAAACTGATGGAGACTTGTGTCCTGCAGGGCTGTGATCTCTATCAGTTAACCATTTGTTTCTCCTTCCCTGTTTTAGGACAGCCAGGAGTGACAGAGAAATGTCACACATATTCCATTGGGGGGAGGGGTGGTTTGCAGGGTGTCAGCTTGTACTATGTCCTCAGCTTGCCTTCTGCTCCTTCATCACTTCTTTAGATGTTACCAATTCTAGAGAAATCATTAACTCCTTGTCCCTTACAGGGAGGACATATGCAATTTACATTACAAGGCATGTGTAAAGACCTGGGGTAGGGATGCAGGTCCTAGCAAAGAATAGAAGTAGGAAAAGGTTTAAAAAGCAGATTTTTAGGGGTGCCTGGGTGGCTCAGTCAGTTAAGCATCTGCTTTTGGCTCAGGGTCCTGAGATCAGTGCAGCCCCACATCTGGGCTCCCTGCTCAGCGGGGAGTCTGCTTCTCCCCCTCCCTCTGTCCCTCCCCCCAACTTGTGCTCTCTCCCTCTCTCAAATAAATAAATAAAATCTTTTAAAAAACAAAAAACAACAGATTTTTATGAAGTCCTTCAGTTTCCTTGTCTCAGACAGGAAATGTGTGTTTGTTTGGGTTCATACTCCATATTTTTTTGAATCTTTAGAAAGCATAGTGACCTCTTTGAGATGTGAAATGCTTAGTTTGAAGAAATCTTTGTTTATCAAACATGTGTTTCAGTAATTTTCAAGTTAGATCAAATGTAGAATAAGAGCCATTCAGTTTTCTATTTCAATATGAGTTTGACACAATTGTGTACAAAACCAAGCAGTGTAAGTTTGATTTGAAACTGAGCTACAAGAATAATAATGAAGACATTTCTTCCATATGGACAATTTAAAACTTATGCCAATCCCCCTACTCTCCACAGAGGGAAAAAAACTATTGACGAAAAAAACTGCTTAAAATTCCTGGGAGTTTTACTAAACAACAAATGAATTTTCATATGTAGAATAAAACAGATGCATTCATACAAATAACTAATTCATGAAGATATAGCAAAAAAGGAGAAGAATAAACAGCATGATTTTCTTTAATAACTTATCATAAAATAAGTCAATAAAAACATTCACCTTCCTTCTTTTTTTTTTTAAATTTTTTTAAGATTTTTATTTATTTATTTGACAGAGAGACATAGCGAGAGAGGGAACACAAGCTGGGGGGAGTGAGGGAGGGAGAAGCAGGCTTCCCGAAGAGCAGGGAGCCCGATGCGGGGCTTGATCCCAGGACCCTGGGATCATGACCTGAGCCGAAGGCAGACGCTTAACAACTGAGCCACCCAGGCGCACCTCACCTTCCTTCTTGAAAAATGCTTTTACCTTCATTCTAGGAGGTACATACCAAGTATTTACTAAGTATTGTTTGAGATCTGACAGCTATTGTCATTAATACAAAGAACTGCATTTGAGAAGCAAAAAACAGGAACAGTGACATTTCCTTTGAAGAAGAGCTGTTTGGAAGAGTAAACGACATTACTGCATGTGATTAAGTACTTTGCATATGGTAGTTACTCAGTGAATGTTAGTGGCTCTCCTCTTCTTTTTCACAAGATAAAGGAAATAAGGGAACAGCTACACAAAGGCCTGATTGTAATTAGTAAGAAGGAAATAACTGTCATAACAAAATCGACAAATTCCTTGGTAAAACAATGACCACATAATCTCAAAATTGATTGGGAAGTTGGCCAAGTTGGGGGAAACTGAGCATTGTAACATTTTAGACTTTAAGAATTAAATATCCAAAATTTCAGAGAAAATATTGGCATCAAACCCTCAATGGGGAAAAAATAACATAGCAGGAAGCTAAAAAACACTTGAACCTGCTGAAAAGAATAGAGGAGATACCCAAATAACCATTGAGTTAGAGCCAAGATGAATGGGAAGAAGCTACAAGAAAACAATTTCAACTCAAAATAAACATTGTTTAGTAATCAGTACCATTCAAATTGGGAAAATGGCAGCCTTGGGAGAGAGGATACATCTTCATCCTTCAGGCCCAGAGAGGAGTGAGTATTTGGTGTGAGTGTTTAGGGGCTATTCGGGCATTGAATAGTGAGTTGGACTTGATGACCATTAAATTTCCTTTTATTCTAAAAGTTTATGAGTCTAGCCTCGGGAGATAGTGCTATGAGGAAGAAAAGTAGGAAAGAGTAATATCACAATGGAGGAAATCCATTGAAAGAACAAGCCAAACTCCACACAACTCTCTAGTGCAGAAGAACATTACCACTTTGTCATTTAGAAACAGGAGGTTTAAAAAAGAAGTTTTAAAAAATAATGTTAATGGCAAATTACATCTGCCCATGACAGGCTTAGAAAGACTGATTCATCATGCATCATTTTAGGGGGGATTTTGCAGACCATCTTATCCAATCCCCTCAATGGATGAGATGCAGAAACTCAATTCAAAAAAGAGTGATTGGGTGGGGGGGCGCCTGGGTGGCTCAGTTGGTTAAGCATCCGACTCTTGATTTTGGCTCAGGTCATGATCTCAGGGTCTTGGGATGGAGCCAGGCAAGGGCTTTGCGCTCAGCAGGGAGTCTGCCTCTCTGCCTCTCTCTCTCTCTCTCTTTCCATCCTTTCACCCCTCCCCCACTCCCACACTTGCTAGCACTCTCTCTTTCAAATGAATAAATAAATCTTAAAAAAAAAAATAAAAAGAAAAGAAAAGAAAGAGTGATTGGTCCTAAATCACTTAGCTAGTTAATGACAGAAGCAAGACTTCAATCTCGACTTTCAGATCCAACTGCCAAACTGATTTTAAAACTTCTTTACATTTTTAGGTGACAGAATTAGCCTGAAAGAATTTTTTTGGCATTGTTCTTTCAACTGACATTTAAAACTTTAGGTTCCAAAGGTTGTAACAAATTACACTCTACCAGAGGATAACTGTATAGATATTTTCACTTCTTTTAGGGCTTTCCAAATACACAGAACCTTTATTTTCCAATTATGAATCACACCCAGGTGGTGAGATACGGAAATCTTGCAAATATGTTGAAAGTCAGAATTTAAGCATCTGCGTGCTTGTGAACTATTCCAACATTAAATATATTTACACCCACATTAGCTAATCTTATATAATTATCATGCTGAAGTGTTTATAATAAAAAAATGTGTGATTCTTTTTCCCCTTGTAAATGAATGTGAACTGAATATTATGGAAATGTCATGTTTATTTCTCCTTTAGTGCGTAATACTGCTATTAGTCAACCACCTCCAAAATACCCCAAAAGACTATTTATATAATACAGAAACTTATAGTAATTTGGGAAAGTGATTATGAAATAAGAATATAAAAACATGTATGATCTCAAAAACACAAAATATCAACAAAAATGCATGGATATAAGGCAATAGATCAAAACGCTAACAGCATGAGATTATCCACTCTTCTGTGTTTTTCAAATTTTCTATAATGATCACGTATCTCACAGCAATAATAAAAATAATATATTCTACAGATTAAATGAACCTAAAAAAACAAAACAGTATGAAAATCTGATTTCTAAACTAAATCATAAAGCTCATCTATTCTCCACCTAAAGGGATAAAAATTCATTAATACATAAGATATGACTTGATATATACAAATACATTTTCTTATTTTTTTAAAGATTTTACTTATTTATTTGAGAGAGACAGAGATAGTGACAGAGATAGCCAGAGAGAGCATGGGTGGGGTGGAGAGGGAGAAGCAGGCTCCCAGCTGAGTGGGGAACCGGATGCGGGGCTAGATCCAAGCACCCTGGAATCATGACCTGAGACGAAGGCAGACGTTTAACTGACTGAGCCACCCAGGCACCCCTACAAATACATTTTTAAATCTTAGAGTGCTTCTACAGAGGGTTGTTGTAAATAAGTATTTATCTATATGTCCCCTTGAGTAGTTCATGATAAGTTAACTGAACAATCTCATCAAGTTTCAAATGAATATGAATGCTGAATGTAGAATGCTTTAATGTTAATGCAGTACCTGGCATTAAAAAATTTGCTCACCATATGCTTTCCTTTTCCTCCTTAGCTTCCTGTGCATCTATTCAGATGATGAAGAAAGCTTCTGGATCTTATTCAGCATGAATCCAGCTGGAGATCATTTTCAAATTAATATGCAACTGATTGAACATTAAATTTATAAATTCTTTAAAAAGAATTATAATGACTTAGTTTAGAGGTCTTTGTTTATCAAATGGTTACAGGTAACTTGATTTTCCATATTACTATTTCTCATCCAATTTTGTCAATTATAATTGGTCTTTCAGATATAGCACTGGTTTATTCTAAAGAAATCCTATCAACATTAAAGAGATTTTCCATTATAATTAAACCAAAGAAAGAAAGAACACCTATGAGATAAACTAAAACTGGTTCTTAACCTGCAGTTGTATCTAGGAGGTTTTTTTTTTTTAATTTAAAAATTTAAACAATTTACTGAAATGTATGCTAATTTAAAATATATTTACAAATATTATCCTCCCATGAGGACCATATACTTCTCAGAAATAAATATGTGTGCACCTTGAAAATCATGTGCAAAAAAAAAAAATAGGGAAGATAAAATATCATGTGCAGTAGCTAGTAGTTTATAGACACATATGTCCACTGATTATGTGCTGGCATATTATTAATCAATATCAAAAATATCAGCTAAGTTGCAAATTATGTAGACTTCATTATAAAGAGTACTATAGATTGGGTATCCACTGGTCTCCAGAACAAGAATAAATGGCATTCCTAAATGCCTCATTTGATCCCTCATTTCTTTCCCTAATAGTCTCCTTACTTCTTTTTTTTTAACTTAATTTTTTTTAAGTAGGCTCCATGCCCAACATGGGGCTTGAACTCACAAGGCTGAGATCAAAGGTCTCATGCTCTACTGAGCCAGCCAGGTGTCCCTAGTCTCCGTACTTCTAAACTCCTACATTCAATTAACGTATATCCCTATTTATCCTCTCTCTACACTACTGCTGCCATTGTTTCTGGGCATGAGTAAATACCAACCCCACCTTACAGGCGATGGCAGAGTAACAAAGCTTATGAAGACGTTTATTATGAGTATTTTATTCTGACTTTCCAATTCAGTAGTTCTCTCCAGATGTGTTTATAATCTTTTGGGGGGCAGATCCTAAGATGGTCCCCAATGAGTCACACCTCCTCCTATTCATGCCCTTGTGTAATCCCCTCTCCTTGTTTATGGACTGGACATAGTGACTTGGCTTCTGACCAATAGTCGTTAGCAGACTCTCTCTATAGGTTCTCTCTGGCAAGCTGCCATGTTATAAGCTGCTGTAATGGAGAGGCCCAAATGGCAAAAAACTGAAGGATGCCTCCTTCCAATGGCCAGGAAAGGACTGAGGCCCTCAGTGCAACAATCTGCTAGTGACTACATACATGTGAAGCAGATCTCTCCCTAGCTGAGCCTTGAGATGAGACCTTCCCCCTGGCCAATAAATACCTTGACTGCAGCTTTGCGAGAGACTCTGAAGCAGGCCCAGGTAAGCCATGCCTGGACTCCTTACCCACAGAAACTAAAACAATAAATGTGTGTTGTTTTAAGAAGTTAAGTCTGCAATTAATTATGCAGATTGGATAACTAATACAATGTTTTGAGTTCTTGATTTTATTTCCTTTTTTTAAAATTCTCAAATATTTGACTCTTTTGCAAGTCTTCAGTAATATTTTTTTATAATTTTCAGTTCTCTACTGAAATTTTCAATCTTTTATCTCCTTGAACACAGTAACCATATTAATTTTAAAGTCTATCTCATCATCCAAATATTTGCCACCACTTTGGGTCTGTTTCTATTGTCTACTGTTTCTGTTTGTTTGCATTCCTGTTGTCTTCCTCCTCCTGTGCCCAGTTATTATATGGAGATACTGTTAATTTGAAATTTGAATAATTATTTGTAAAAATAATTTGAGGCCTAAGAAAATGTTCTCTTTCTCCAGATTTGCATCTTTCAGATTCCTAGGGACACTAGAAATCACAGGTCATATCAATCCACTTTCAAAAGTTCAGATTTTTCTGAGATGTCTAGATGACTCAATTGTAAACTATATTCTGCGTGAATGGACTACTTCTTTCTGGCTCACCCTTACTGCTAGGATGTGGTCCTTCAATTTTCACACCAAAGAATTCTACCAGTCTCAAATTTAGAGGTCTTATACTCTAACTTTTGTCCTTCTGGTCTCGAAAGCTATTAAAATGTTAATCCTCCTCTTAGCTTCCTCTTCTTGATTAACAAATCCCCCTCTCCAGAGCAAATGTATTCTCAATACCAGGCTCATCTTTCTGGATTTCCATTTTCTTCCAGATATCAGCTTGACAATGATTCACTACCTTATTAGCTCTCTAATGTCTCAAGAGGGTGTTATATTGGGTCAGATGTTATAGCAGAAAGATCAGAATAATCTAGTCCACCATTTCTGGAAGTAGAAGTTGAAGTTTTGGGTTTTTTCTTTTTTAATGGGTTACCTCACAGTTTTCTAGCCAGCCTGTGTTTGAGTCACCATTTGGGCATCTCCTCTGAGTGCTCAACTCTGTAAGAGCATCCTAACTATTCTACAACAGGGGAGGTCAATGCTAGAGACAACCCAATTTAGGTTAGACAAAGAAACTAATACTCAGTGTAGTGTCCGAATATTTTTTGGTTGCCAATTCTGATTCTATGAAAATGGACAAAATTCCTCCCAACTTTGTGATAACTGTCAAAACAAAACAAATCTGGATTCACTTTGCCATTCATTTAGCAGAAGAGGAAGGGAACAGAAGTTTGTATGTTTTGCTGAGTAACTATATATATCATCCTTCAACTCAAAGACCAGGTTTTGTTTAATTTTCTCAAATGAAACTGAATTCCTCTGAATTTATCATTACTATTACATCTGTTGTTAAAAAACTGAGATTTCTAAAGCCTAAAATGTAATTGTAAAGGTTGACTTTTGCCATCAATAATACAAATTCTTAAGAGCAATCTGGACCTCACGGATCATCATCTCAATGCCTCAGGCACAAAACATTTAACTGAAATTAGTGAGGTATGCCCAATGATGTTGGCCAAGTAAAGAGAAGAAATAAGTAGGTGGGGGGGGGGGGACTGTGATACCCTGCAGAGAGTATGTCCCCTCTCAAGGGACCCAGAGCAGATAATTTCCAGCTCCTGTCTATTGTTAACACGCAGAGTGTATGTAGACCTGGCGTAGAATGGGAACCTGGAGCCACCAGATCTTACAATTTTTCAAAAGAATCTGAAAACTGGATGTTTTATAACCCTTCTCTCTTTTATTGTTGACAATTAAAACAAAAAACCCATACTGTGTGGGGCAAAGATAAATAGCATAAACAAAGCTCAATTGCTAAACTAAATTGTCCCTGCTGCCTATTTCAGCTTTAAATCCTGGCCACCTTCTTTATTAGTACTACTTATGACTGCAAAACAACACTTCTTGAAAGACTTCAGAAAATCCTAATAAAGTGCTTATAACATAAATATTGTTAGTTTACAAATAAAAGCACTATTTTACATGGGCAGAACACCCAAAGAAATATTTCCCAAGTGGCTAAGTATCATGCAAGCTTTCCTTTTCCTAAGATCAGGACAGTTTTTAGTAATTCAAACCTGGAATTAAAATGATAATTAAAAAGTACAGCTAGTTCATTCTAAAGCTATTTGGGGTACATATTGCTGCATTATGAAATATCTCTACAATATGAAAAAAGACATAAGGCCATAGCAAAAATGAATATGATGATCCTCATTTTGTATATATGTAGCACATCTAAAAGATGCTAAATTTGCATCTTTATATCACACACAATTATCATAAAAATATTCTGAGGGTGTATTTTGAATTAAAATATTAAAGCATCAAGTTTATAACCATTTACACTGTTATCTAATTCAAAAATAAAGATGGTTAGTTTCTTCTGTCTTCAGAATTTTTCTAAACTGGCTGATGTATTGGCTTTTGCTGATTAAGTATATATGTTGCCAAGCGAGCACTAAGGTAAAACTTCATTTATTTTGTTCCAAAACTAAAAAGGTAAAACAAAAACAAAAACAAAACCTAATGAGATCCCATTTGCATTAATCAACTTGGAATTCCCATCAATTTAATTCATTTCTAGAGAATATTGCATTTTAAAAAATCCAATGGCAGTTCCTTTACATAATTTTAGAAACAAATCAAATTACTATAACCATAACCTTCTTTTAAAAATGTAGAAAGCCAAAATCACAACCTGTACATTAAACCTCAGACTTAACAACTATTATACAAGTTTCAGAAGCCAGTTTCAAGTGTCAAATACTATTTACAACAATTTTACAAAGTGACATGCAGAATTCTGTAGGATGACAACAAACACAAAATGCAATCAAGATCTGAGACAGAATTCAGTATTTTTTACACAGAGGAAAAGAACAAACAGAAATGTGGTTGAGAAATGGAGATTAATTTGTACTAAAAAGAATGGCTTACAGAAGCATTTAAAGCAGGCTAATTATGAAAGTACTCCTAAAGTTATCTACTTATATAAGCTACATTTAATGCAAAGATAAGCTTATTTAAATAGTAACTACTGCCAAATAGTCTACTTATTATTCCAAGACAGTAACCATGTCTATATATTTGGAATATAATTACCTATACATTCTCATTCTTTGTGGAATTACTTATTCTTCCCCAGTTTGGGTTTTTTTTTTTTTAAATTGCTATTGTTGGTTTTATATGATGAATTTTGTTGAATAAACATTTTCTCAAATAACTAATATAATCAAGAAATACTTTTTCAAATACAATTTCACAATGAGGTTGTTTATGATGGAGTGGAATCTGACATAAAATGTTTGATCCATATTAGAGTCCATTTAAGAAAGATAACTAATTTCAATTAAAATGAAATTATTTTTTCTGATTATAAAAATAGTATGTATTTTCTAGGAATTCAGAAAATTGAAAAATTAGGAAAAAAATCACCAGTAATATAATCACTCACACTTGTTCAGTTACAATGGTGATGTATACAGTTCAAATAAGAAACAAAGTTGAAATCAAATTATAATTCTGAATGTGTTTATAAATATATTTAAATCCATGGGAATTGGTAAGGTTATTCAGGGAAAAGATGGAGCCTAGACAGAACCTGGAGGTATACCAATATTTGAACGAAGATTAGAGGAAGAACAGAAAGGGGGAATTTGAAAGAATGGTCAATGAGAAAGGAGGAAAACCAAGAGTATTTTTCATTGGAGGCAATAGGAGACACTACAACACTACATGAAGAATGAAGGAGTGGTCAACCACGCCAAATGAGTCAGATGTACTGAGTAAAATAAGGTAGAACTAACTGACCAGTGGATTTTGCTACATGAAGGTTAATGACTGTCTATGCTAATAAGCAGTTTTAGAGGAACCCAAATCAGATTGGACCTATACACCTCGAGAGAATCAACTAAAACATTCTTTTTTTTTTTAAGGTTTTTACATTTTTTTAAGATTTATTTATTTATTTGAGAGAGAGAGAGGGTGCGCCTACATTGGGGTAGGGGCAGAGGGTGAGAATCTTCAAGAGGACTCTGCACTGAGTGTAGAGCCTGACTCGGGCTTGATCCCATGACCCTGAGATCACGACCTGAGCCGAAACCAAGAGTCAGCCGCTCAACTGACTGAGCCACCCAGGCGCCCCTCAACTAAAAAATTATTGATTTAATGAGCTAATTAGATTGCCTTTTACAAAATAAACATATATCAATCAATAGTAGTACAAAAGCCATTTTTAAAAACTATGAACATAATTGGAAAGAAAATATTCATTCACAATTACACAAAATCTAGTCATAAATAAATGTGTGGCAATCTTTATAAAGAAAACCCTAGGGCGCCTGGGTGGCTCAGTCGTTAAGCGTCTGCCTTCGGCTCAGGTCATGATCCCAGGGTCCTGGGATCGAGTCCCACATCGGGCTCCCTGCTCGGCGGGAAGCCTGCTTCTCCCTCTCCCACTCCCCCTGCTTGTGTTCCTGCTCTCACTCTCTCTCTCTGTCAAATAAATAAATAAAATCTTTAAAAGAAAAAAAAAAAGAAAACCCTAAATTTTGCTGAGATATAAAAGGTGCAAATAAATAAGGAGATACACCAAATATCAAACTAGAAAGTTCATTAGTTCATTAGTTTACATCCATTCAACAAACCTTAAGTTAATACCTACTTCTATGATTCTAGCACTTGGACTGGATCAGAAAACAAAACACATAAAGGTCAAAGTTGGTAGTCTTACTTGACTTCAGTGGGAATAACACTTATGTTTCACCATTAAATTAAGTCAGGAGTTAACTAATATAAGGCTCTCATTAAAATATCTTTCTATTAATACTTACCTATGTTTCTTTCCTTTTTTAAACAAGAGTAAGAATTTTATCAAAAGCCTTATTTTTCTCCTTTGAACCACTAATGTCCTCTATTAGCATATGCTATTTCCTAACATCCTAACATCCATCCATTACCAAATTTCCATGATTAAATCTACCTTACTAGGATGGATTCTTTTAATAACTGTTGAATTTGGTATGTAAGCATTTTATTTGGGATTTCAGCATTTATAATGAAATGTGCACTTAACTTATACATTTCTTAGTGATTTTTTTTTAACTGGAAAAATGAGCATTTAATAAAACGAACTGAGTAGCATTCCAAAATTTAGGTTGTTTCCTGGAAATTCTTAAGAATCTATGGGTAGGGCGCCTGGGTGGCTCAGATGGTTAAGCGTCTGCCTTCGGCTCAGGTCATGATCTCAGGGTCCTTGGATCGAGTCCCGCATCGGGCTCCCTGCTCCTTGGGAGTCTGCTTCTCCCTCTGCCTCTCTCTCTCTCTGTCTCTCATGAATAAATAAATAAAATCTTTAAAAAAAAAGAATCTATGGGTAAACTCTGTCACTCTGGGCCCTTGCAGGAAGTTTCTCGGAAACATTTTCAGTTTCTTCCATGGCCAATTTTTCTATCTTTACTTGCTTTAATTTTATATACATTTCTCAGTGAAAAATGTCCAAATTTTCTATTTTTGTATTTTCTTATCCAGAGTCTCCATCATATATATTACATCACCTTTTCCAATTTTAAGTGTTTTCTTTTCCCTCTTGATTAGATTTGCCAGAATATTATCTTTTACTGACACGGGAAAGGCTAGAATATAGAACCAGTTACCACATCTATTTGTCAATTCTGTTTTCTTTTCTGTGTAATCATCTTCTACATTTATATTTTTGTTCTAATTTTCCTTATTTTTTTTAACTCTCTGGCAAATGCTGATTTTCTTATTTTATATAAACACATAGCATTATAAATTTGCCATTAAGTAAACTGACAAATGGGTCTCAAATCTAAGACTGAAGAGCCAAAGATCTGAAGCTCTTCTAGAGTGTTGGGGTTAATGTAGAATATGAAATCATCCATAGTACCCGGCTTGCTAAAATGTAACACGGAAGCCGCTGGGGGCAGGGAAGGTTTCTGAGAAGGGCGTAGGCCTTGGAATGCTGGGGCCTGCAAATCACTCTGCCCGAGGAATGCCGTGGGGAGTTACCTTCCCTGAAGCTAGCTTAGCCCAAACAGCCACCCTGTGATCTAAGAGATGTATGCATTGTCCCCTAAAGCTATGTTTAGCAGAACTCCTTGAACAGGCTGATCAGCGCATTGTATCTTTCCCGTAATCAGTCTTCTATTTTCTGCAAGACTCCTTGCCACACATCACTTGCTTGAGAAACAGAGTAATAAAGATTTAGGATTATCCTGAAGCACGAATAAAGGTGAGAGCAAAGAAGAGCAAAGGGTCTTCGTCTCTGACCGTTGACCCCCTTGCCTTCTCGTCTCTTTCACGGCAAAGTTTGGAGTCATCTTTCATCTGTCGGTACGGGGATTGCTGGCCATTCCTGGCACCAGAGTTCTGAGATTAGTGAAAATTTCTTTGAACTTCTCGTTTTCTCTCTTAAAAAATGTGGCTTTTTACATTCTACTCCATGTGTTTTAATAGAAATATCATTTTTCTCAGGGTATTAAAGCACGTTGGTTGACAGCTGCAGAGGGAAGATGGATTATATTTATTTAGTGGTTATATCCGGCAGCATCTTCACGTATCCCTAAGAGTAAACGTGTTCGGAATAACTTTGGCTATAACCTACTAACTTTATATGTAATTTATTACATTTTAAAATTTAAAAATTTTATTTTTACATTAATAAAATGCTTTCTTGGTCAAAGAAATAAATTTGTCAAGCATAGGAAATGTACAAATGTCTAGATTATATAAAAATGTATCTGTTTAAAAATGAAAAGGCAAGTAAGATAGCTTTCATTTTTATTTTTTAAATTTTTTTTAAAGGTTTTATTTATTTATTCGACAGAGAGAGATAGCGAGAGCAGGAACACAAGCAGGGGGAGTGGGAGAGGGAGAAGCAGGCTTCCTGCAGAGCAGGGAGCCCGATGCGGGACTTGATCCCAGGACCCTGGGATCATGACCTAAGCCAAAGGCAGACGCTTATGACTGAGCCACCCAGGCACCCCTTGATAGCATTCATTTTTAGATTGTGATATAGCTCTAGGAATGTTTGATTATATATTGAATATTCTGTCCAGGCAAACTAATAGCAACTCTATAAAAGACACTTTTTTCAAATGATTACGTTTCTGATTATAAAACTGTAACTTTTAGATATGCTGTGGTGTGGATAGAGTTCATGACCTATATAATTCTGGCTTTTAAGAATTCCCTGAAGTGGCGCCTGGGTGGCTCAGTAGGTTAAGCGTCCCCCTTCAGCTCAGGTCATGATCCCAGAGTCCTGGGCTCATGTCCTGCATTGGGCTCCCTGCTCAGCAGGGAGCCTGCTTCTTCCTCTGCCTTTGTGTTCTCTGACAAATAAGTAGATGAAATGTTTAAAAAAAAAAAAATTTCCTGAGACTTTCTATAATCTAATCAATGATTTTGTATACAAGTTCTATGACATTTTGGGGGTGCCTGGGTGACTCAGTTGTTAAGCATCTGCCTTCGGCTCAGGTCATGATCCCAGGGTCCTGGGATTGAGCCTCGCGTCGGGCTCCCTGCTCAGCCGGGAAGCCTGCTTCTCCCTCTCCCACTCCTCCTGCTTGTGTTCCCTCTCTCGCTCACTGTTGCTGTCTGTCAAATAAATAAAATCTTAAAAAAAAAAAAAAGTTCTATCACATTTTTAAAACTTTTTTCTAAAGTACCAAACTTTAGGGACACCTGGGTGGCTCAGTCGGTTGAGTGTCTGCCTTTGGCTCAGGTTATGATCCCAGAGTCCTGGGATCAAGTCCCATATCGGGCTCTTTGCTCAGTGGGGAGCCTGCTTCTCCCTCTGCCTGGAGCTCCCTCTGCTTGTGCTCGCTCTGACAAATAAATAAATAAATCTTTAAAAAAAAAAAAGTACCAAACTTTAATTTTACTAGTTATTCCTTATTTTTAGTTACTCCAACTTGATTTACATTAACATTTCATATACTGATAGCAATTTACAACATATTAATGACCTTTTAACACTGGAGTTTTGTTTTTGCCTTAAATTGCTTGAAATTAATATTGCTAGCTCTGCTTTATGCTTAATTTTGCCTGATATGACTTTGTGTACTCATTATATTCATTTTGATTCTCCATTCATTAGTTCCTCCTATCATTTGCTAATCAACTATAGTACACTTCCACAAACTGATTTTGTAAGTGACTTGGGCATCCTGACATTTTTTTTTTTCAATTGTTCTACATTGTCTATTATCTTGGCTGGTTCTAGACTTCTTGTTGTAGCTTTTCCTCTGGAAGTCTAGGACACTGCTGCACTGTTTCCTAATGCTCAGTGTTATGCAGAAGTCTGAGACCAGTTAGATTTTTGTTTCTTGGTAAGTAATTTTTCTCCCCAACTGCTTTTAGGCCACATCTAACTTGCGTAAATGAAGTTACTGCCTATTTCCCCAGTCCGTCCTGCAGCTTCCCACCTTCACTCAGAGTTCCATCCACTTACTGTCCTCTTGTTGGAAAATACCCTCTCTCAAGAACCAATTCAAATACCACTTGCTCCGAAACACATTTCCAGGATTCATACTCGTCAGAATTAACCCATCCTTTATCTAATTTATGTCACTGTTGCACTTCTGTAGCACTGACGTCTACATGTATTAGTAAAGAATACACACCAGAGTGGTTGTAAGGAGGTCTGGAGTCAGATCACCAGGGCTGACATTTCAAACCTGCCACATTGTAGTATATGTTCTTCAGTAAGTTATTGGGTTTTCTGTGCCGTTAACTCATCTGCAAAATAGTGCCTAGCTCATGGCATGTTTGTGAGGATTAAATAAGCTAATATACGTAAAATATCTAGACCACTCTCTAGAATATAGTGTTAGGTGAGGTCCTGATGTGTATTATGGTATGTATGTGGTATGTGTTCTCCATCTGGGATGAGAAAAATTATTACGAGAGAATGAAACAGGTGCTACGAAAGGTTTAAGTATTCAAAGGATGGGACAATTAAACATGAATTAAATATAATCAGCTTAGGGAAAGCAATGGCATTTCAACTGAATCCTAAGTATTTTAATTACATAGAATTTTAAAAGCACTTTTGCATGCACTAGTTCATTTAATCCTTAAACTCTGTAAGGTAATTTTGTTTTATGGGGGCAGAAATAAAGGATGGCAACTCAAATTGCCCAAGACGCAAAGAGTTAGAACGTGAAAGCTAACATTAAGAGAAATATCACTGTACTTGGAGTTTGGTAAGGTTGCTCTCTATACATCTGCATTTTTCCATCAAGGATGAATGGGGACGCAATATATGGATTGAACAGACAGGACCAAAGGTAGAGGACAGTATTCCAAGCTTTGTAAACTGCTTAAATAAACAAATGGTGGTGTGAAATGACATGGCTTTCTGGGTAAACTGAAAATAATGTGCTAAAGATGGAACACAGCACAAAGCCTTGCAAAGCAAGCCTTTGGCTGAACTGAGTAACATCTTTCAGGTGCTATTCCTTCAGTTTAGCAATCATCTATGGCAATAATCCCTAGGCTTCTAGCTGAGGAATCAATCAATATAACTGTGGCCTCTGTCTTGAAAGAGAGAGAGCAAGAGAGGGAGGGAGGGAGGGAGAAAGGTAGGGAAGGAAGGAAGGAAGGAAGGGAGGAAGGGAGGCAATCTGTCATATGACTACAGTACCTAATTGGGTGTTTTAAAAATTCACAACAGGAGGTTCTAAAATAAAAACAGTAAGCATGATTATACAAAGGTAATTCCTTTTTCTCACTAAAAATGTTTTGAATGAAATCTTAATTCTCAACAAGATTAACAATTTTACTAACTGACAACTGATTCTGAAACATAGCAAACCCAGTTTCCTCATCTCTGGGATAGAGCAAAACACGAACAGAATACGTTAACATTACTTCTTCTTCATCTTTTTTTTTTTAATATAAAGATTTTATTTTTAAGTAATCTCTACACCCAACATGGGGCTTGAACTTACAATCCTGAGATCAGGAGTCGCATGTTCTACTGAATGAGCCAGCCCGGTGCCCGTGGGTCAAATATGTATCGAGTACCCTGCGCCATGTGTTAGGTGCTGGCGTTAAATAACAGTCCTGCGCTTGTTAACGTTACTTCTGAGTGCTAAGAACCTAAGTTGCATATAATTCATCAGTTATATTATTAATCAACTGTGAAATTGTGGAAAAGTCACTTAACTCCTCTGGGCCTCAGTTTCCTATACTTGCAAAATATTGTTCCAATTTTAAAGCAGTTTGGGTAGGACTCTGAAACTCTGTATTATTTATCAATGAAAAAATTAAAAACAAAAAATAAAAATATAACACATCTACCTATTCTCAAACTTTTGAATTACTGTCCTTCCATTACTTTCAAAATCACATGCAACTAATACCAGGTATTGTAGATAGCTCAATTGGTCTCATCAATTAGTCATATATGAATAAAATCACCTTAAAACAACATATTCTATCTAAAATTAAATCCTTCAGTGTGTACTCTGAGCAAAATGAGAGGTCTAATCACAGGTTAACATAAGAAATATTTGTCTCAAAATAATGCATTTGACAAGTCTCATCATTAAAACTCCCTTTATTTTTCCTTCAGTGAAACTCAAGTATTCCCAAAGTCCTGAATCAATTATTTCTTCTTAGTTTTCCAACAGCTGTCATTTGTCTTCTTTTGGTCTGTTCAGTAGAAAGTGAACTACCTGGAGCAGGACATCATCATTAAAACCTTTCACATTATTATCTTCAATTGTTTCATAAAGAGGCTTACTTTGTGTCCCCCAACATATATTTTTACGAGGGTTATTTCGATCAGCTTGTGCAGTCAGTGCCAAAGTATTTAACTGGTAGCAGAAAAAGGAAAAGTATTTTCCATCTGTGATCACGCCCTGAGAGACAAAAGGCCGAGTAACATCTGCTTCACTCCAAAAGCCTACAGAAAAAAGTTATACTGAAATTTACACATAGAATATATTTTATCAAAACAAAACATTTACACATTAGAAGGTATCAAATATCCTAAAACCTAAATTATTTTACCTACCAAACTCCCGAAGATCTCAAAGTTTCCTCATCTTCTCCATTCTAATCCTATATTCTATTTCTGCATCAAAAATTATTTCCTCCTTTCTGATATCCCCAAACTCATGACACATTCTCAACAACTTCACTCTTCAACAGCTTTCAACCTTAACTCACTTCATCTAAAAAAAGCAGCAAGCTCTATCGATGCAGATCTCCCCTACATCTAGTACTAACTTCGTTCATTTTCCCGGTACCAGTAGCATCTAGCACCCAATAACCATTATGGCCATTTACTTCACCAAAATCTACAAAAAAAATACCTTCAGAAAAAAACGGACTTTCTAAGGACTTCAATCATGTCCTTAGACAAATTCTATTCTTCCTTTACATATTTTGAAATTGGTTTTATGAGCTGCTGTTATTTCACCTTGTGTTATCTTGTGTCATAGGTTCCAGGATGCCTTTAATACCTTTACTACTCATATTTTCTGGCTTCTTGTTCTAGACTGACTGGCTTTAACCTAGGACCAAGCAGTAATGTTCTTTCCTCATACATATTTTCTATCAGCCTTCATGAAGACAGCCAATGAATAATATTGTTAGCATTTGTAATTAAATATAGGAAAAAAGAAGCACTTTACTTTTAAAGTGTAAACAGTGCCATTCTAATGCCTTTGAGAAAGACTCCTGTTTCTGCTTCTGTCTAATCCTATTCCTATTCTCTCCATTTAAGTCAAAAATTGTGAGTAAAAGACTAAATTATATATATGTATGAAGAAAACAGGTGAGCCTAGAAATAATTAAATCTGTATTAAATTCCTCCTGGGAACTCATATAGGATCAATCTGGTTACATATTACAGTTTACTACTTAAGGTTCTGTAATAAAATCCCAATGCCTCACAATGAGCTCTGAGATCTGGCGTCTGGCTTCCTTTATCTCATCCTCCATCATTGTCCCCCCTCTCCTTTCTTCATTGTTCTTTAAACACCTCAAGCCTGTTCCTACCTCAGAGACTTGTATTTCTTTTGCCTGGAAGTGTCTTTCCCCCAAGTTTGTGCTCAGGCAGCTCCTCAACAGTCAGGTCTTCGTTCAAATGTCATTTTTTAGAGACCACCCCCTGAATTACTCCATTTAAATGGATTTGGCCCCGTATCTCATTTATACCTGCACCCGGTAAGCCATTCTATCCCTTATGTAGTGTATTTCCTCCCTACTATTACCACTAGCTAAAAATACTACATGTTTATTATCTTTTACTCTCCTCACTATAAGCTCCAAGACAGTAGGATCTGCCTGCCTCATTCAACACTGCATCTCCAAGGCCAACACCGCCTGGTTCCTAAAAAGCATTCACTATTTATTGGATGAATAAACAATCTCTTAATCCACATCCTGGATATAGCCTTCAAAGATATTATACAGAATAGTTGTGATTTAATCTAAAATTTAATCCACCAAAGCATTTCCTTTTCCAGCTTCAGAAAGCTGCTATCATCTACAGAGTTGACTTAGTTGGCTACAGTCTTTCACCTACTTGAGAACATCAGAAAATAATTCATTCACACGAAAGTGGTCAAAGTAAAAGATCAAAGTAACTATCTACACACCACCTGCCAATTGCAAATGTAAAATACTTAATTATGAATTTTAAAACAACCGTGTTTTGTGTCACTGCAAGTTTTCAAAATGTTAAGATTCAACCTACAACACTTAACCCAAAGAAACAATTAAATTCTTAAAATGTCACAGATACCTTCCAAGAACAACGCCATGAAATTAGCTTTACCTTGATACACAGCTTGTGCTCCAGTCCAAGCAAAGAGGCTTGCGATAGCATTAGCTCGAAAAACAACTTCTATCTGATCAGCACAGTTCTGTTTCAAAAGCCTTTCCCTTTTTAATTTGTCAGGTAACAGATGAAACTGTGTGTGACCATAACAGTATGGGTCTGCTGTCTTTGTGCCTGAAGAGCAAAATAAAAACATTTCAGATGAAAAGTACATGTGAACATCTGGAGCACACATCCTTAGTCTCTGCTTCAAACCCATCCTTCTCCTCCACACATCCTGTGATCAGTATTCGAAATATACAAGTGGGAAGGTTGATTTATTTCATTGATTATAATGAAGTTAAACTTCACATGAAAGTACAGTCTGCTAGCTATCATCAAGCCCACTCTGATGACACAGGATAAGTCAAAAGAATGTATGTGAAATTTATTTAAAATTCCCTATTTAGTTTTTTCAAACCTTTTATTCATCATTGGGAGCTACGTTATTTTCTTTGTCTTACTCTCCACATGATACCAACATTTCATTAAAAAGTCTCCTTTAGGGGAGCCTGGGTGGCTCAGTCGGTTAAGCGGCTGCCTTCGGCTCAGGTCATGATCCCAGGGTCCTGGGATCGAGCCCCGCATCAGGGTCCCTGCTCAGTGGAGAGTCTGCTTCTCCTTCTCCCTCTGCCTGCCTCTCTGCCTACTTGTGCTATCTCTCTGTCAAATAAATAAATAAAATCTTTAAAAAAAAAAGTCTCCTTTATCATTTTAGTGTAATAATTACATACCTTGCTCCTAATTTTTTTTTTTAAAATGATTTTTATACTATATTTCCAAGTAAGGAAAATGAGAGCCAATATTTTATGATGTGTTGATATTCTTGACTTTAGTAGTAAAGTTTTTTCAACCAAAAGTTCCACAGTTCACACTCTAAGACCACAGTGACACTGAAGGGGCTGATAAAATACGTCTGGAGGACTAGTATAAAGCTGGTTTCTTAAAATCTTCAACTTTTGTCTATTAATTCAACTTGGAATTAATAGACAAAAAGATAGCAAAAGTATAAGCCACACAAGGGCAGACATCAGGCCTTATTAATTTTTATATTCCTAATGGTTATCACAGAGCGTGGCACAAACAGAAGACTTTTATAAAAAAGTCAATCACTGCCTCAAGTCTGGCTATACTGGTTTACTCCCGAAAAAGGACAAATTACTTTTTCTACATAATGAATCAATAAAAATACGTAAAACTATTTTTTAAAGTTAAATGCTGCTAGTTCAGTAGAAACAAGTAAAATTTTAAATGGTGAGCTGAAAGAATATTTTCCCCCCAATTTTCATGCATATTACAACAACCTGAGATTATGAATTATATTGCTTGTAAACTACCTGAACTTCTTGGTCATCAAGAATTATGTAAATCTGCACAGGATACTTCGGACACATTGATGGCAAAATATTTCAAAAGAAAAACTTACCAATAAATATGGTATTTTCATATTGTCGTTTGAATAAGGGAAGTTTGTCTGGCTTACAAGTTATAACAGGGATTTCGACAGGTATAGAATAATCCAGCGGCACAAACTTCAAGAAAAAGAAAAGTCATAAATGAATTCACAGCAACACTAGTACTAATGTATAAATTTTACTCACTTTTTTTTTTTTTTTTTAAGATTTTATTTATTTATTTGTCAGAGAGAGAGAGCGCACAAGCAGGGAGAGCGGCAGGGAGAGCGGCAGGGAGAAGGGGAAGCAGGCTCCCTGCTGAACAAGGAGCCTGATGCAGGACTCGATCCCAGGACCCTGGGATCATGACCTGAGCCGAAGGCGGACGTTTAACCGACTGAACCACCCAGGCATCCCAACTCACATTCTTAATAGACTTAAAAATCTTAAGATGAGATGTTTTTTACAAAATGATTTGGTAACACCACCATCTTGTGATGGGCCAAATCCAGCCAGCCACCTGATTGTACAAATAAAGTTTTACTGCAACACAGTCAGGCACATTCATTTACATATGGTACATCTGTAGGATCAATCTGGTTACATATTACAGTTTACTACTTAAGGTTCTGTAATAAAATCCCAATGCCTCACAATGAGCTCTGAGATCTGGCGTCTGGCTTCCTTTATCTCATCCTCCATCATTGTCCCCCCTCTCCTTTCTTCATTGTTCTTTCTTATTTAAGAACTAAGATGAATAGTTGCAACACAGACTTGTGGCCCCCCAAAGCCTAAGATATTTACTGTCTGGACTTTTACAGAAAAAATGTGCGTGTGCGTGTGTATTCAGACACACAGACAACACTCAAAATATACTTATTTTCTCCACAAGAACTATAAATAAAAAAAAATGACCAGTTTATAATTATAAAAATGCCTTGATTTATGATTAGGTAGTGTAGTCTATCATAAATTACAATCATAAACTATTATCAATTGTTTATAGGTATTTTTAAAGATTTTATTTATTTGAGAGAGAGAGAGAACGCGCACACACACAAGCGGCGGGGGGTGGGGGGGGAGGCAAAGGAAGAGGGAGAAGCAGACTCCCCCGCTGAACAGGGAGCCGGATGGGGACTTGATCCCAGGACCCTCACTGACTGAGCCACCCAGGCAGCCCAAAGTTTTTTATAGTAAGAAAAAGAAAAGATTTGTATGATCCTGAAAACTGATGCCTTAATCCTGCTTAAAAATTATTATTTGACCTTTGAGCACTATACATACCATAACAGGTTAAAAAGCTGAAAAAGAATTTCAGATGAGAAGTATGTGAAAGAAACTCGAAAGGGATCCATCTAAAACTTTTTATTCTACTAAGCCCATTACCTAGGCTGCCTATGACATTTCCTCATCAGATATCAGTAGATATATATGCAATAAATCCTTACCTGTGGGAGTTGTTTGGATATTCGAATCTGATTGTGTGGTTTATCATTTATTTGGTATCGCAAAGCATCAACTCGACCTTTCCGATGACCACTAGGAATAATTTCTTCACCTCGCAACCAGTAAAAGTGAACTGGGCGTTTACAATCTATCAAAAGATATTCAAAATTTTATTTAATCATTTAGATCCATTTGGTTATTATTAGAATACCATCAATGCAGAACTTAATAACTGTGGAAGTTAAAAATTATCAAAAATTACTCTTTGTTGTAAGATAGAGTCTGGGTTATACGATGATTTAACTTAAATGACTGTGACTTAAATATAATGCTCAAACATTTATTGTCTACTTGTGCCATCCATCACACACTAAACACTGTCATGGAAGAGGTTTGTCGGTTAAGAATAAACATAAAGAAAATAAGACCAAAAGGAGTATCACTCACCAGAAATAAAAAGTTTTTATAGGAGTCAGAATTACTAAATCAATCTTCACAATAACTCTCAAAGGTATGCGTACAGTTGTCATCACCTCCGTTTTATAGAAGAGGGACCTGGGTCTTGACAAAGTCAAGTTCTCCTAGGCCAACAGTCAGTAGCCAAAATCCCCAAGGCTGCTCTCAAGACCACTTCCTTCCCAACTGAGACAGAAGTAACACGCACACTACAGGACTCAGCTGAACACACATCTACAGTTATAACAACATTAAGTCCATAAATATTTATTAAAACACCTACCAGACAGTAGACATAAAGTAATGAATACCTCAAAAACACTGATTTTTAAAAACTGTCCGTTAATTTTTCATGTCTGCACTGAGCAGTTAAAAGAAGTTTCTGATTGTTTCCTGGGAACCCAAAATGGCTAGGTTTGAATCCTGAACTCAAATCTACCAGCGACAGGCTCTCCGACTAGGTTCATTTTACCGTCTGTACCTCAGGGTGGTTTTCCCATTCATAAAACAATGCTACCTACTATAAACGGTCATCGCGAAGATTAAATTGGTTGGCACATAAAAATTTAGAACAGGGCTTGGTACATAGTTAAGTACTGAGTAAATGTTAATTTTACTCAGTATCACCTTTAATGTTCACTTCTACGAGAAAGTACTATTACCGTAATTCTCATCTTGAGAATGAGAAAAACTACTTTAACCCAAAAGAGGTTAATGAACTGACCTGCAGTCATGTAACTTTTTGGTGGAAGGGCCAAAAGCCAACTTCCGGCCTGCCCCGCCCTCTAAGAGCCCCTTCTCCTAACCAGCACTGTTCTTCCATTCCATTTGGCTGGACCTTCACAGAGCAGAACCAAACCCTGGAATCGCGGAAGGCTGTACAGCTAGTAGGCGGCAGCCCAGGGCCGGAAGGGAACCCAGTCTCCAGATTCTTGGCGCAGTGACTGCTATTAAACCTGGCGGCGCCCAGCGAGGCGCGAAAGGACTAGAAATATAATTAACAATGCAGAAAGAAAGAAAGGAACAGCCCCCCCCCGCCCCCGCCCGGCGTGGCAGCCCCAAGGCTCACCGAGGGTGGCGGTGGCCAGGGCGGGGTTGTGCGCGCTGAGCAGGCCCATGAGGGTGGCCACCAGCTGATCCAGGAAGGGCGAGGCCATAGCCTCGCGGTCCTGGTAGAGGGGAGGGCGCCGCTTGCGCCGCAGGTAGAAGTGCTCCTGCAGGAGGCAGTCACACGCGGCGGCGCGCAAGGCCTCCAGGTCCAGGACGGGCGCGGGCTCCGCGGGCTCGGCTGGCGGCGGCGGCAGGCCCGACAGGAACGCGGTCTTGGTGAAACTCTGATACCAGCGGTCAGCGTTCAGAGCGAAAGTCTGCGGATAAACCACGTACTTCATGAACTGCATCTTGGTGAGGATTCGCAGCTTCTCGTCCACCGACACGGCCGCGTGCACCGTCGCCTGCCACCGCTCCACTCGCCGCTGCCGTGCCGCCTTGCTCTTGGCAGTCAGGGAGGCCACAATCGGCGGGTAGCGCGCGACGGGGGCCGCCGTGACATCGGGGCCGGTCACTTCTGGAGCCGTGACGGCGGCCCCTGCCGCAGTGTGCAATGACAGCCCCGGCCCGCGGAGGGCTAGCCTGCAGCACCTGGCCGCCGCCATCTTTGCTCAAGGTTTCGGACCCAGGGGTTAATTTCAGGAAATGTCGCTGCGCTCTTGACGTTAAGGACCAATCGAAAGCGGCATTTGAGCCAGGCTTGGGGAGGCGGATTCTCAGTGGGCCTGAGATACGTTGCGTCATTCATTTCTTAGCCAATCAGATCCCTTCTCCAACTTAGTTTCCAGCGCCCCGGAGCGTTCGTAGACCCGAGGCAGAACTCGCTTCCTGTAGGTTTTCCGCGGGCCGGGCTGGGAGGAGTGAAAGTTTTAAGTAGGAGTTGCCGCCACCTAGGTTGCTCTTCCGACCGCGGCACGAACCCCTTGCCAAAAATCATTTAGGAACTTTCTGCACCGGAACCTCTAGCATTTATTGGCTTCATTTGTGTGTGGCACATCCCACCTCTTGTCTTAGTTCTTAGAGTTGAAATTTAATGGAAAATATTGTTCTAAATGTTTTATGGCTAATACGTGCTTACTTTTAAAATGACGCAAGCATAACTCATAGATGACCACTGCTAATCTGTGGAAAAATAATTCCATATGTTTCTCTATGTTAATTGATATATAATTTGTTTTAATTCCCCTAATTTACAAAACGGGGAATATACGTTTAGTTGGATTTAACTGGAAAAAAAGGAAATAACAATAAAAACCACAAAAGGATTTTGTGAACCCTCTCTACTTCATTCTTCAGTAAGTATTTATCAAGTGACTGCTATATGCCAGCACCGTTCTAGGTACAAAGGAAACAGCAGTGAAAATGGCCTTCATGGAGCTTACGTGCTAGTGGATAAAATCATCTAATCAAATATATCAAATGATCAGATATAGATGTTCTATGTTAGGCAGGGATAGGAGACAATAGGAAAATACAGCAGGGAAGGAGACCAAATCGTATTGGGTGGAGTGGAGTGATTTCAATAGACAGGGCAGAGAAGGCCCCCTGAGAAGGCGACATTTGAATAACATCTGAAGGAGATGAAGGATAGAGCCATGTGGATATCCAGAGGACAAATCTGAGCCAGGGCAAAAGCCACAGTGTATCTGGAAAATGGGAGGAACAGCAAGGAGGGCAGTGGGCTAACGTGGAAAGGGACACTGGCATTTTGTCAGTGATAGCCAATATCTTATTCAGAAACAAATTCTGATGAGTTGCGTGATGTTTATAATCACAGGTTTGTTTTTTGTTTTTATTTTTTTCCCTCTTGTGGTTGGGCATCAGAACAGTTCTGTTGATGTTTGGATGAAATGGAAACTGCCCAGGTGATTGTAGTCCTTACCAGAGCTTCTTATATCTAAAGTTGAGGATATGGGAAGGAAATGGCAACAGGATATTATCTATGTACAGATGTGGATGAGAGTGACAGCTCGTCCTTTTCAGCTATTTCCTTCACACACACACACACACACACACACACATTTTTTTTTACCCAAGGCATATTTCTTACCTGGTTGCATATATAACACATTTACATAAAACTGAAAACATAATATAAAGTACCACTAGGGGAGAGGTGTGTATGAGTGTGTGTGTGTGTGTGTGAACAATTTGGTTTAGAATCAACAGGAAGGAAGCTAAGTGTTTACATCTTATGCCAGGTACTATATTAAATACTTCATATAGGTCATCTCTCATAATCTCACAATCATTCTCCAAAGAGAATATTATTTTTCTTCTGACTTTTTTTTTGTGCAAAATCACAGAACTCTTGCTCACAACAGATAAGGAATAGCTAAAACATTTTTTAAAGGATTTTATTCATTTATGAGAGACAGAGCGTGAACACGAGGGGAGGGAGGGGCCCAGAGAGAGGGAGAAGCAGACTCCCCGCTAAGCAGGGAGCCCAATGCAGGGCAGGATCCCAGACCCTGAGATCATGACCTGAGCCCAAGTAAGAAGCTTAACCAACAGAGCCACCCAGATGCCCCTACCTAAAACAATTTTGAAAAAGAAGAATAAAGTGGGAGGATCAGTTTACTTGATTTCAAGGCTTTTGAGACCATAATCAAGGGAGGAAAGCTAGCCTTTTCAACAAATGGTGCTGGAGCAATTGGACATGGACAGGCCAAAAATGAAACAAAATAAAAAACCTTGACCTATCTCTTCCATCTTTTGGAAAAATTAACTTGAAGTGGATCAAAGGCTTAAATTTAAACATAAAATTATTAGAAAAAAACAAGAGAAAACATCTGTAGGTGCCAGAGCTAGGCAAAGAATTCTTAGAGTTGACCGAAAGTATGATCCATAAAAGGAAAAATTAATAAATCGGGCATCATCAGATTAAAACTTTTGCTTTGCAAAACACCCCATTAATACCCTTAGTAAGGAGTGCACTTGTGATGAGCACTGGGTGTTGTATGTAAGTGATGAACCACTGAGTTCTCCTGAAACCAATATTGCACTGTATGTTAACTAACTAGAATTTAAATAAAAATTTGAAAAAAATTAAGTAAAAACACTCTGTTAAGGGATCTAAAAGATAAGCTACAGAGTGAGTGAAAATAATTGCAAACCATATACCTGACAAACAACTGGTATCTGGCTTTGTCACTTTCACTTTCCTTATTTAGACCAGATTAATAACACCCACTTTACAAGTTTGCTACAGCGATGTATGAGGTGACATATGTAAATGACGCAGAACAACATTTGCCGAGTACCAAATACTTTATATATGCCAATGGTTTCAATTTCCTCAGCAACATACTTTAAATCAGAGCACTGATTTTCCTGAGAGGTAAGGGATTTGCTCAAGCTCATAAGCTCCAGAACCAGCATTAAACCATGATCTCTGACCATGAAGCCTGTGCTCTTTACACCAGTGGTTTTGTAAATTAGAATGATTCTTCTGGAAGAGATCTAGGAATTCTTAAAAGGTAGTAAGTCAACTTCCTAAGACCATATGCACAATTTAGTAATAATAGGAAATTGGAATAATATGAAAGTCATCTATAACTACTTAGCATAAAAGAAAATATTTCAGAATTTCTTGTGTGTTATTTTGACTAGTTCATGATTCTTCCTATCCAAGAAATAAGCAACATGAGGGAAACTGAAATATTTTCTCTTGGCCTCAAAAATCTTATCAGAAATACAGGGATAATAGGACAGCACAGCAATGGTCAGCCAGTTTTAAGTTTGCTAAGGTACTGAACACAGGAGATCACGATGGAATTTTTATGAATAATGTGATGTGATACCAGAGGCAAACCTAAGTCAACTCAAAACGATATAGATTGGGGTGCCTGGGTGGCTTGGTCTTTAAGCGTCTGCCTTCGGCTCAGGTCATAACCCTAGGGTCCTTGGATGGAGTCCCTCATCCAGCTCCCTGCTCAGTGGGAAGCCTGCTTCTCCCTGCCCCTCTCTCCCTGCTTGTGTTCCCTCTCTCTCTCAAATAAATAAATAAAATCTTAAAAAAAAAAAAAGACATAGATTGTGTGGATGAGTGGAGAAAGTTAGCTGCCACAGCAAATAATTATTTATCTAATTTTGCTCCCATGAAATAAAAGCATTTCAACTTTTATTATAATTAATATAATCATTTCAACTTTTATTAGTGGAGGATAGAGTCCCCCACTGTGGGTGAACAACTCAGGCTTTAGTGTCCTGCAAATCTACATAACAACAAGCAAATATGATCATAACAAAGGATGATTCACTAAATAAAAAGTAGTAATTGGGATCAACTTCTATAGTCCATATCAATAGCATAATGTGGCAGTTTCCCACAGAAATTAAGGTTAATACATCAATTTAAAAAAACCCACAAAATTTATCAGATTCCAGAGAAAATTTTTACCCCAGGCACTACCAAAATTTGTAGGAATAAATTGGGACTGCTTTTCTTACTGACTGATATTTTGGATCATGATTATAACATAGCACTGAGCTTTCACATTATAATGGTTTGTCTTAAAAGGGTGGGTTGAAAAATAACCTGCAAAGTACCTTCGTAAGAACTTGAAAAGTACAAGTATGTATTTATTGTTGCTGTTGTTGGTGTTGGTCTTGTTGGTAGTAGTAGTTAAGCACTACACATATTGATAAGAGGTTTAACTCTTGCTCTGACAAAGTATATATGTTGGTCATATTCATAACTGAAAATTTCAATTTCAAAAATAACTAAAATGAGAACACTTCTGTGATTTTCACTTCTCAAGATAAGTTTGATTAACAAGTAGATAAACATTTCAGATTTACAAGAAACTGCTAATTCAGGATTCTCAAACTTCTTGGTTAGCGTCTTCTGTCAGTATCCTATTGATCAAAACTTGCTGCTTTTCAGCATGTTTACATAATTTATAATTGATGTTTACAAAGGTAAATCAGAGCCGCTGCAGAGGTTCAGTGGCCCTTTCGAAATCAACTTTTCTTAAATAATAAATGCTCAAGGAAAACAATTCAGAGTCCAAGGGATGGGCAGTGAAAATCTCTCTTCCTTCTTCACTCCCAGTCCCTCCTTTTCCTTCTCCGGAGGCAGCCTCCTGTACTTTCTTCTAAAGCATTATATTCCTGTGTAAGAATATCTTCATATATACACACACACACACTCAAAAGGACATGTGAGATGCTATTTATTCTTGTTACTGACTGCCTATTCAAACTTGCTCTGAAAAGCTATTTCTTTTCTGCATCTTGGAAAAAATTTAAGGCAAGTTCTATTATTTTTCTAATCGATCTTAGATAAGTCCTCCAGTTGCTTCTAGGCACAAATATATCTTAGTTCTGTAATTCCATGCTCAGCTCAATGCAATAAGAAACAGAAAAAAAAAATGCTGTCAACTTTATTTAAAGTTCTATGTTCTCTCCACCCCTATCTCAGTCTGCCTATGCTGTCTGCTTGCTATAGGAGGGGGCTAGGGTGGGCTTCTGTCTCCCCACAGCAGCTTCTCCCCCAGCTCACTGGGCTGCCAGGTTGTGAAGCAGGCACCAGTCCACTATGCTCTCAAACACCAGAAGACCAATACTAAGCTCCTCCAAAGAGTCCCAGTACAAGGTCATTTTCTAGCTAAGCTGGGGATAAGGGAAAATCACCTCTCCTACCCTCTCAATGATGAGGTTGGGTGGGGGAGACTCTTGGCATACCCTCTCAGTCTCTCCTGTCTTTTGGGTTGAGGGGAGGGGTCAAAAAATACAAAATCATGTTTCATAAAGTTCTTTGAAATTCCTGCATGGATAGCCTGGTAATTTACCTAATATGGAACTAGTTGGTACCTCATGTTTGGGGGCTTCAGCTGAAAATAAGAAATAGCCATATATACACACATATATACATATATATATGATATTATTATTACATGTAGTATATAATTAGTATAGTATGTATTATACTATAGTGTAATATATAATAGTATATGCTCTAATGTTATGTATGTATGTGTGTATATAAGAGAAAATGAGAGAGAGAAATGGGGTGGAAGGGAGAGAGAGAAAGAGAGCTTTGTCCTCTTTTTTGAAACCATTTTAGGTATATCATCAAGGAACCAAATATACTCAACATAATTTTTGAGTTTTATTACAGTCTAATACAAGCATTGATCACCCACTGGTATGTATGGTCATTTTCTAAGAATAAACACATTTGATTAATCAAATCACCCGTTCCCCAACTTTTGCCTTACTAAGGAAGTCCCTGGGGAAAGCAATCTTTCCAGAACATAAAGGCAAGCTTCACAAGGAGAGGCTCCCTGCCCCTCACTCTTTTTTTTTTTTCCTTCCTGGAATGAAGATGCAGGAAGACATAAACCATCAGGATAAAAGCCCCATTCTAAGAATGGATAAGAGGCAGAAAGAGGTGTGTCGGGGACATTAATATCTTCTTTAAGTCATTCACTAATCCAGATGCTTGCTTCCAGACTTTTTGTTATGGGAGGGGAAAAAATGAGCAATACTGGTTTATTGCTATGCTGTAGATATGTTTATCTGCAATCTGCTTTCTTTTACTCTTGGCTTCAGAGCAGCAGACCTGATCACTGCCTCCCACAAAGCTCATAAAGCTATAAATATTTTATATTGATGCTTATATAGAGAGAAAACATATGATTTCTTTTCCTGTTTGAGAAGGATTTGTTTTAAATAAAAAGAGAATTAATCTCATACATACCATGAACAGTCCTCTAGGGCAACAGATAAAAATGTAACTCACTGGGGCGCCTGGGTGGCTCAGTTGGCTGAGCGACTGCCTTCAGCTCAGGTCATGATCCTGGAGTCCTGGGATCGAGTCCTGCATCGGGCTCCCCGCTCAGCAGGGAGTCTGCTTCTCCCTCTGACCCTCCCCCCTCTCATGTGCTCTCTCTCTCTCTCTCATTCTCTCTCTCAAATAAATAAATAAAATCTTTAAAAAAAAAAAAAAATGTAACTCACTTTTTTTCTGTAGCTGCATTATAGTCCATGGTATGCATTTGCCATAATGTATTTAGGCAATCTCTTGGATGAACATTCAGGTTAATTCATTTTTTTCTAATTTCTTTTTTCTTTTTCTTTTTTTTTTTAACGTAACAAGTAATACTGTAATAAATATTTTAAAGTACTGATGTTTTTATTTTTGTGGGCTAGACTCGAAGAGTGGAGTTTCTGTGACACAGGTAATATGAATTTATATTTTTAGACGTATTACCAACAATTTATGCTCCTACCATAGTGTATAAAGTACACATTTTCTCACCCTCTCACCGTGTTTGCCAAGGTATGTGAAATGTCACCATTTGGGGTACCTGGGTGGCTCAGTCGGTTAAGCGTCTACCTTCAGCTCAGGTCATGATCCCGGGGTCCTGGGATGGGCTCCCCGCTGAGCAGGGAGCCTGCCTCTCTCTGTCTATTGCTCCCCCTGCTTGTGCACTCTCTCTGTGTCAAATAAATAAAATCTTTGAAATGTCATTTTTTTTTTTTAAAGATTTTATCTATTTATTTGAGAGAGAGAGTGAGAGAGAGCACGAGCAGGGGGAGGGGCAGAGGGGGAAGCAGACCCCCCGCTGAGCAGGGAGCCTGACGTGGGGCTCCTTCTCGGACCGGGAGATCACGACCTCAGCCAAAGGCAGATGCTTAACCGACTGAGTCACCCAGGGGCCCTGAAACGTCACTATTCTTTATCATATCTATATATATATCTCCCATAATGTAAATTCCACAAGAGCCAAAATCTTGTCTTTTTCACAGCTATCTCCCTAGCGCCTGGAGAATATATATTTCCATTGTAAACAACTAAGAAGAGATCTTATCTCTGGGTGTATTCTTTTTAAACATATGCATATACCCTAAGAATAATAATGTAATTACCCTTCAACATTCACGTGCCATATCTTGTCTACAACTAGCTAGGAGAAGAACATCTAGGAATACAATGTATTTAAGACTTACTTGGTGGTGGGTGAGGTAAGAAAGAATGGAAACCTTTGGAAACATGAAAAGCAGCCCAAGGAGGAAAGGTCTGGTTGGAGAATATAGCAGGAGCTTCTGATTCTTTTGGTGGCCACATTAATATGCTGCCCTCCTGAGCAGAGACAGGACTACAGGGGAGAAAACAGTAAGTGGGGCAAGCCTGCGAACCAGTAGTGAGGTGTCTCACTCATCTCCAGGACAAACTCTTAAGGGGCTCAAAACACTCAGTAATCAATATACATAATACTTTAATGAAACATCTTTAAACCAATCAAAATTAATATCAAAAAGTCCATGAGGAACAAACTATGAACATTTTAAATAAAGACAGGATCAGCAGAAGCACTGATGTACTCACAATCTACTCAGAGTGAGTCTAGAAGTGAGCCCCTTGCTTCCTAAAATGGTAAACTGGTGAGTTTCCCTTCATCCTATTCTCTGCCTGTTGTTTCTGGTCCTTCATCCCCAACAAGGACTTCTTGGGAGGACACCAATGAAATTGAATATACTTTTGTTGGGGGGGAGAGGGAGAGGGAGAATCTTAAGCAGGCCAGGGGACTCAATCTCATGACCCTGAGATCATGACCTGAGCTGAAATCAAGTGTTGGTTGCTCAACCGACTGAGCCACCCAGGCGCTCCATGAATATATGTTTGTTTGTTTTTTTTATATACAGGGCCAGATTTTAATATGGCTTAGTACTCCACCAAACTGATTATACCCTAAGCATGAGGCTATATATTTTCCTATTTTTTTGTCATTGAAATATGAACATGTCTGCAATATGAACTGTCTGAAATCCAAACATATATTTCAAATGTTCTTTCAACTTACACAACACAATGTTCCTTAACTTATGCACATGGCAGTAATCTGTTATATTTAGAACATATGGCTGCATTTGATATATCAAATGTCTTTTGCAAGTGAAGTCATCATCCCAGTTTTATGGAAACTTGTCTGCAATATGACATAGGGGGAAAACAATGACTTTCCTCTCATTATACATTAGATTTTTTTTTTTCATATTCACATCAATATGAGTTGGTCTAAAAATTAATTTTTCCTAAAATAACTCGAGACTGTTAAAAGAGTCTTAACTTATAAACAACCATCAAAGTGTGTTATTCACGGTGGGAAAGTAAATTGTTACCTCTTTTTGGGAGAGGATTTTGGTGATATAGTTCAGCCTCGTAAAATGTCTATTACTTCTGACGTTGAGGAAATAACATAATTCAAAGACAGTGACTCAATATAATTTCAGAAATTAAAAAATATATATATATATATATATACACAAAACTTGTAAGGATGACCATAGGTCAACTGCTGCCCACTCCCAGGAAAAAGTTTAGCTTTGCCCAGGTGGGGCCAGAGACTCACCTCTCATTGCACCATTAGCCCCACCCCTCCCCACAGCAGATCTAAGTCCCTGCTTTCTTATCAGAATATTTAAAGATCCCAGAACCATTGAACTGCATATAGGAACATTCCTTCTTCTAGGACAGCTAGTCTGTGAATCCTTCCACCCAGCTCCCTGGTTCTCCACCAACGTCACTTTTCCCTTCTCTTCCCAAATAGTGTGCCTTCTGCCCTTTCTCTCCTGCATTTGAGTTTGCCTCTTCTCCTTCCTCTATGTTATATAGTCATGTGTGAGAGGGGAAAACAGCCCTGAAAACACGGCCTTTACTTGGGGGTTACAGGAATCCAATCACTGTTTATCTTTCAGTAAACTCTGAGGTGGAGCAAATGGTCTCCAGGTAAAAGAGAAAGATGTCAAGAATAACTTGCTTGGCACTTGGCAATATAACCTTCATTATTTGTAATAGGAAATTTGTGATTGTAAATAGTAGACATTTCTAATAGCAAATAGCACCCGTACACACAATATCGAACAACAGGGGACTGTTTAGGTAAGTTGTCGTACATTTACATTAAAAAATCCTATGAAACCATTAAAATAAAATTTATAAAAATAATAAAATGCTTTTGAAATAAAGATACATTTAAAATCCAAAATTAAAAAAACCCTGCAGAAACAGCATGATCTAATAAGAAATATATGCACACAAAGACACATAGAAAAACCCAGGAAAGAAGTACAATTAAAATGTTGACAAAAGTTGAAAGCAGGCAATGAAATTATTGGCATTTTTCTTCCCTGTAATTTCTAATTTATCTTTACTGGATGTTTCTTTACTCTTTCTTTCTTTTACAAATCAGAACAAGATTTAACTTAGAAGAAGTTAAGAAAAAAAGTAAGATATTACCAGAATCTCAATAGATGCCTCACATATTATTCCATCAGATGGCCAACTACCTGCTAAATATATCGGATCATATAGTAAAATTCTCACCCAAAGTAGAATTCTGGCCTACACCTTGAGCTGACAAAAACAAAACAACCACAACAGAACAGTTGCAGGGGTATCACAAGAAGACAGGTAGCAGGAAGAGGACCAAGATAGAAGGCACAGTGTCATGTCTGCTCTACATCAGTGGGAGAGTAAACAGAATCTTAGACTTGTGCCCACAACACGTCATGAACTAGAAAGTGATGCCCTTGGCAGAAGAATTTCTTCTTTTATAGCTTCACCTCCATGACTCCCTGAGCCCAGCAGTCATCAGAACACGAAATCTTTGATGTGGGCTGATTTTGGACCTGAGTTTATCCTTTATATTATAACGACCATATCTTCTGTGTAGAGCCTTGTATGCAACGTAAATTTTGCCTATGATTTTTGAGGTGATGGTCAACTATGGGAGAACTATGAGCAGGGACATTATGCCTTATGGAACAGTAAGTGCTGGTAGCAAAGAGTAAATGTAAGGGGTCAGAGTGGAGGTGTAGGAATTGTCAAGAAAAAAATGTTGAGACTCTGAACAAAGCTGGCTGAAGTGATGGTGGGAAGAGCCATCTATAGGAGAGATATTTTGCATGTATAATGGACTAAACTTGTATGTGGGAAATAAAGGAAAATGAGACATCTTCTAGAACAATCGTAAGGGAAACAACACAGATGGTAGCATCATTTTCCAAATGTGAAGGAAAGAAGGTATTTGTGGGGGAAGATGATGAATCCAGTTTTGGATAGCCTCTTACCAACTATTTGATATATGACAATGGAACTCAGGACATAGGACTAGGCTAGAAATATAGATGTTGGTGTCAATAAATATGTGGTAGGTTGAAACCATGGGCATCAGTGAGACTGCTTTGAGACATTATTGAGAATGAGAAGAGAGTAGTTTGGACCTTGATGGACACCAGTATTTTAGGAGTTGACAGATTAGAGAAACTTTGCCAAGGCAAAGGAAGAGAAACATCTTCAAAGGTAGGGAGAAGGCCAGAAAGAGTAGTTTGGTAGAAATCATACTAGAGAATCCCAAGTAGTGTTGAACCATGAAGAGAACCCCAATAAGAAACAGATCATTCCCATTGATTTGAGAACAAAGAAGCTATGAGTGACATTAGTCAGAACACAATTATGGGGTGAACTGAAAACTACTTTGCTCTGTGTTGTATAGGTGAGGAAGTGGAGTCTGTAAGTCCTTTTCAAAAACTGAATTTAATAACGAATACATGCAAGATGATATTGATAATATTTTTCTAAAATTTAAAGAATAAAACAAAATAAACAGCCAGGTATGCATCACTCAGTTCAGGAAATAGAACATTACCAGTAGCTTTGAAGAATTCCCCCTCTACTGACACCCCAATCCATCCCTCCTTCTCCTCACCCAGAGGTAGCGACTATCCTGAACTTTCTGTTTGCAGTTCTTTCGTTTGTCTACATGGTTTTATCATGAGTGGATACGCTTAAATATTTACTTTCTGAATGTGAGCCCTGGACTTGTGCAGTGAACAACTTGTGTGATTGTTCAAGGTAGTCCTAGTTCTATATTGTTTAGTTGTGATGGTTTGGAACTTTTTATAAATGGAGTCACGCTATATGTATTTTCATCTGTGATGAGCCTAACCATTTAACTTTAAGTTTCTGAGATTTATCCATTTTGAATATAATAATTGTAGTTTGCTTTTATGTTATATAGTATTATCTTTTATGGAAGGACTTAAATAGGGTAATCCTCCTGTTGTTCAACACATTGTTTCTCATTTTTGGCTATTTCAAATAATCCTCCTTGAATGTACCTTCTCAATGGTATATGCTGGAAGTGGAATGGTTGGGTCATCTTCAACTTTATTAAGTGTCAAATATTTTTTCAAAGAAATTATTTTCACTTACTAGAAGTTTATCATCAGCAACACTTGATATTGTCAGACTTAAATATTTGCTCATTTGGTGTGTGTAAAATGATATTTTTAGGTGTGGTTCTAATTTACATCTCCCTGACCACTGGTGAATTGGAACATACTTTGATATATTTATTGATCATTTATATTTCCTCTGCTATGACATGCCTGTTCAGGAGTTATTCATCTGTTTTTAAATGATTTATAAGTGTTTTTCCAGTTTGTGGCCTGACTTTTCACTTTCTTTTTTGTATCATTTGATAAATATAATTTCTTAACTTTAATGTGGTCATTTTTATGTTTTGCTCATTTTAAAAATCTGACTGAAGAGATACTTCTCAACCCTGATGTTATAGATATATTATCTCTGTTTTATTGATTTTTTTTCACATTTTAGTCTTTAATTCATCTGGAGTTGATTTTTCTGGATGGTGTGAGATAAGGATCCATTTTCCATGTGTTTCCTTATGACTAATAAATCGTTTCTCTCCATACTACAGGCAGCTGAGACCAGCAGGGATGACATCCTGCACCATGAATAGCTGCATTTCTGGATTTCCTAAAAGCAACCTTCCTGCCTCTAATTTTCTGCATTAAAACATTCTGCTCTAAACAGTCAGGCTGAACTCTGAGTGTTACAAGATCGCTGAGGGAATAGTCAAGGGTAAAAACTTGAATTTGCTAGCAATAATCCAGATGATTCTAAATTTTTTCCCAAGCAATGGAGTAAAATAGATAGCTGGGGACAGTAGAGAAGGGTATGCAAGCTTCATGAGACAATGGGACATTAAGGTTTATAGACTGAGTGATTAGAATAATGCACCACGGGGTCCAGATTGGACAGGAAGAAGGTGTCTGTTCATACATGCCCACGTGAGCACACACGTGTGTGTACACACAGGCAACACTCAACATTCTCATTTTGGTTTTTGTACATTATTCAGGAAATATTAATATTCCTCAAATTGTCTTTTGTACAATGAATTTGAACTTTAATGCATCAGAAAAGAGGAGACTTCAACCTTTAGTTCAAAAAGTAGATGGCAAAGATCCTTAGAATTGATAGCACTTAGAAATCTATGAGGATCAGTATATTTCATTGAGGGACTTAAATTATGTGAATTATCCAGTTCATCTTTAAATGGAAACAATAGCATTTCTACCTGATAATGATATTATTATGTTTAAATAATACTTCAACATGCTTAAAAGAGTGATAAGCGCATTGTGAGTGTTCAATAAATTTTAGCCGTTATCATGATTATCTAGCGCCCTGTCATCTTTGGGAGAGGGATCAGGAAGATGAACTAGTCCAGACATCTTAATGAGATAAAACACACTATTTTTCCTGAGCCTGCCCTCAACTCCTCATCCTCTGACACTCACACAATATCTATTTTATGTTTGTGGGAAGTTTTCATTTATAACACCCCAACATATGCCACTTAGGATTATAATAAATATTCCGTAGAGCAGTGATAACGTTGCTATAATATATGGTCCTCAAACTAACAGTATTAGCATCACCTGGGAACTCATGAGAAATGTATATTTGGGAGTCTCACCCTAGATCGACTAAAACAGAAACTCTGGGGCACCTGGGTGGCTCAGATGGTTAAGCGTCTGCCTTCGGCTCAGGTCATGATCCCAGTGTCCTGGGATCGAGTCCCGCATCGGGCTCTCTGCTCAGCGGGGAGCCTGCTTCTCCCTCTGCCTCTCTCTCTGTCTTTTATGAATAAATAAATAAAATCTTTAAAAAAGAAAAATAAAAAATAAAACAGAAACTCTGGGGGGTGGTGCCCAGCAATCCATATTTTAGCAAATGCCTTAGTTCATTCTGATGCATGCTAAAATTTGAGAACCACTGCTTTAGGGTGTCATTCTGGGTCATGGTTGGAAAAAGAATTTACCCCATATGGTACACATAGATTTCAGTTAACAGGCTACTTACAGAGGTGTGGGCAGGGTTAAGTGAGCAAACGAGGGATGGTGAAATACTCAGAGACTAGCAATAGTAGGCGGACATGCCCACCTCAAGTTCTGAAGGGGCAAAAAAAGAAAGCTCATTACCAGAGCCCAGAGAGACCTGTCCTCTGAAGGAGGAACCACTTGATGGGACCTGTCATCATGGGAAATCCAGGTACAAAGCAGGGAGGACATAAGGAAGAAACACCCTAACTTCTCTCTTCAGACTCTTTACCCAAGCCAGCTAGAAACCAGTCAGAAAAGGAGCCCCCCGGGGGAAGGCAGTTCTCAGGACTCAGCTTCCCAGTGCAGGGAGCATGGCAGAGAAGGGCAGAGAATAGATTTGGAAGCCGGGTGCAGATGGAGAATGACCAGTGCGTATATTGGGAAGCCTGTGCGAAGAGAAATGGGAGGTGAGGGCGTCACTAATAGAGGCTGTAATTGGAAAGACAGATCAGGTATCTCCTCAGTGTCTCCTCTTTGAACGTGCAGTTAGTTAGAAGGACTGGAATAGTAGACACTAGTTTCAGATGAGAAAATTTTGGCCTCATCGAACAAATACCGAGTGCATGTCATGTGCTTGACACTGTATTAGGCACGGGGGAGTCAGCTGTGACTAAAATAAAACTCTTGCTCTCCCGAAGCTTAGGTCCTGAAGCCAGGGAGATAGGAAATCAACAAATGTGTAATAGTTCACGTGGTGGATAAGCACTCCGGAGGATAATAAAATATAAGACACGGGAACAGAGAACGATGGTGGATGTTGCTTTTTTTTATCTAAGTTGATCAGGAAAAACTTTGCTAAGGGACAGTTGAACAGAGAACTGAAGGGAATGAAGGAGTGAGCCTTGAAGGTATCCAAGGAAGGAGTTCCTAGGCAGACAAAGGAGCAAGTGCAAAGGTTCTCACATGAATAGGAGAAGGACGAAGGAGGAGGAACAGGAGACAATATCAAAGGTAGCAGGAGTTACTTCCATTGTATTCATAATCCCATAATGAAATCATCTTGTTTATGGTTGGTATCCAGGGTTAAGCCCTAAGCCTTCTTTCTGTAAAGAAATAAGGTTTTTATTAATTGCATATTTATAGCAATACAAATTCACTGCATAAAATCTGGAACATTTAGAAACGGCTAAGATCTTTTTCTCTCTGTAAATCTTTGTTGTTGTTATTTGTCTCTTATTTTGGGAAAGGGTGATATGTCCCATCCAATAAATCCAATGATATTTCATAATTTGAGAGTATTTTAAAATTTAAATAAATTTCAAAAAATTTTAGAATAGTTTTAGATTTATAGAACAGTTGCAAAGATATTATAGAATTCTATTTCCGTATTCCCCTCAACCAGGTTCTCCTGTTTTCGACATTTTACATTACTGTGGTGCGTATGTCACAGCTAAGAAACCAGCCCTGGTGCATTTCTATTAACTAAACTCCACTCTATTTGGAATCCAATAGTCTTTCCATAATGTCCCTTTTCTGTTCCAAGATCCCATCCAAGATACTACATTACATTTAGTCTTCACGTCTCTTTAGCATCCCCTGGTCTGTGATAGCTTCCCAGATTTTCCTACATTCTCATGACCTTGACAGTTGGGAGAAGTACTGGTCAGCTTATTTGGAAAGTACCTCTCAAATAGGTTTGTTTAATATTTTCTTCATGGTTAGTTTGGGGTTATGGGTCTCAGGGAAGAACACCACAGAAGTAAAGTGCCATTCTTATCAAATAACATCAAGCACGCATGCTATCAACATGACACATTTTTGTGATGATTTTAAACAAGGAATTTAACAACTATCGAAGATTTGCATAGGGGATAAGCATCACAAAAACATTTGGAAGTGCCAGGAGAAATTGGGTATTTTTGCAGTAAAACAAAAGGATATACTTCTGTACTTTGCATACACCCACACACATACACACACACACACATAGTTATACACACCAAAGGATACATGTTTGTATTTTACATATGGATGCATATACAAGCTTTTGTAAAAGTAAAAACTGACCACAAGATGTCGCTGTTAACTAATGTTTGAGCAAGAAGGTTGCCTCAAAGAGCCGTTACGTTTTGCAGGGCCTATGTGGTTAGAAACCATTATTTAAAAAATTTTGGTAATAAATAACCCCCCAAATGTTTCAGTTTTACAAAACCACTAGAATATTTTGAGTTTGGGATACTACTTTTTTTTTTCTTTGAGTTTCACAAAACATTTTTCCTTGAATTCACACCCAAGTATATTTATTTGGAAATTTAATTTAAAAAATAGGGTTAGCTAATGAAGTTGAATGCTCTATTCTTAAATAGAAAAAAAATCCACAGAAATCACTCTGAGTTTATATTACCCTTTTGACCAGTAACAATAGTGTTATTTTCATTAATGAACATTTCCTCGAGAAAAAATTCAATAGAAGATGAAAGGAGAGCATCATACAGGATGCTTGACATAACTAGAATTGGTCTTATCCCCAAACAATAACTTAGAAACAAAATTATTAAATTTGTATTGTTTACTTTTCCACTACGTAATTTTAAAAAATGACTGCAGGTAAAGTGGAAAGAAGTCTATTTTTAACCCTCTATTTCCAGCATATCCATATTTAAACTTTCCTGGATAGAACAGTTTTGATTTCCAAAGCAGATCCCATAACTCTGACTCTCTGATGGTTTTGCCACTTCCTCACCCTGCTTTCTCCAGAATCCTCTCTCCCTTCGTTTTTCTTCTGCCCCTGACAGTTCCTTTCACTTTTTCCATTCTTTGTGAATTTAGGTTAGCCTCATCATTTGCTGAATAGCAATAATGACTAGAAAGTTCTTCTAGTCGAGCTAGCTATCTACTTCTCTGTAGCTTTTACCCACTGGTCCTACTTTTGTCCTTGGGAACCACACAAAGCTAAATCTTTTCCTGCTTCTACATAACAGACTTTGTAATACTTGGTAACCATTGTCGTTTACTTCCCTAAGCTTCTCTTTCGTTTTCCTAAACTCACCCAGACTTTTTGGCCATTTTAATATTAGTACTACTTTTAGATCCTCATCATCCTGCTACTCCCCTCTGATATTATAGACTTGCGAGAGTCTTAAAATGTGACACCCAGAACTGAAATTTAATATGGCAGACATAGCTGGAGGAGCCAAGAAGGCATCGGGACCATTTTGGTAGCCTAATGACATCACTCACTTTATTACTTTATCAACCCTTTGTAAACCCTCTGCCGCTAGGTTCCTGGTGGTCTAGTGAGTGTGCACGTGTGTGAGTGTGTGCATGTGTCTGAGCCCCACCTACCTCTCTAGCCTTATCCTGAACCTTACTGCTTCTTATATCTAGGCTACGGCTGACTAAGTAGAAGATGTCTGTCCTCTCAGCTTCATTTCCTCTTTTAATAACACAAGCCACAATGTGTATGTTTGAGATACAATTATCTGTGTGTGTGTATTCAATGGGTTCTTATATCATTCATGTGGAATCTTTCCATGTGATTATCAATAATACAGAAAAGAGGAAAGTTCTATTTGCTAGATTTCTTGTAATAATGTAGCCAAAGCAGGCCAGCTGGAGCTGGACTTGAAATCCCACATGTTTGAATTGTCATCTAGATTTAAATAAACCTATGGATTAATGAACTTTTTTGGAATAGAACACGTAGGCTTGACGGCTCTCAGTAAACAGAAAACAATGAGATCGTAAGATAATGAAGTGGCTTAGAATGTAAGAATAAGAAACAGATGGACTGGTTTCAGGCCTTGTGTCTCCCACTTACTAGCTATGACACGCTGGGCAGCCCTCGTATTTGGTTTGATATCGACTCCCAGTGTTAGTGTAAGGGTTAATTGAGTTGAGGTATATAGGCTCTTAGAATAGCACCTGGTCTATAGAGTGCGCTCAGTAAGATACAGCTATTATGATTAATAACAAACTGTTCTCAAATACGTTCATACTTTCTGTATACATAGAATTGACATATATTTAAAGAAACACATTGATGGATTTACAGTGATCCCAGAATACCTGGCCCCCTCGGTAATCCAGTTACTGCTTGTGAAAAACCTGTCAAGAATTGGGGAACTGGCTTCCTGGGATGGGTTAGAACTGTCTCACACAGGATTGATTTTTAACTGAAGCTCGATCAGCAGTCTAACCCACTGACCTTCCTCCTTTCCTCAGTGTGCCTGTAGTAGCATTTAGCTCTGGTTCATTTGACCATCAAATATTGGTCTGCATGGGGTTCTGAGAGAGAGGGTAGCTACATCTCCTTCGTTTCTCTCCTCACTACCTCTTTAAATTCTGGATCTCCCTTTTAACTTGGGGCTCTCCAAAAACGGAGACTTGCTGGAGGAAAATAAAAACCTTCATATAATATACCACACTTTATTCCCTCAGTCTTTTAGAAAATGACTCCAGGGAAATTAAGACCTCTGCATTAGTTCCTTTAAATGAAGACAGTTTGGAGAATTTCAAAAGGCTTTCACCATTACCTCATTTCCATCCCCTGGGTGCCTTTAAGTGGCCAGTTCAGCAGGAAATCGGGCAATGAATTTCACAATACTGTATTATAAACTAAAGATTCACTGACTTTCCTCCCATGTCCACTATCCATCGTTATCAATCCCTCCACAGAAAATCATCATCTGGGGCGCCTGGGTGGCTCAGTTGGTTAAGCGACTGCCTTCGGCTCAGGTCATGATCCTGGAGTCCCGGGATCGAGTCCCGCATCGGGTTCCCTGCTCGGCAGGGAGTCTGCTTCTCCCTCTGACCCTCCTCCCTCTCATGCTCTCTGTCTCTCATTCTCTCTCTCGCAAATAAATAAAATCTTAAAAAAAAAAAAAGAAAATCATCATCTGGGCACAGGTCTTACAATATGTTGCCCCAACACAATTTGGTTCTGGCACAGTGACACTTTCATCTTCACTGATAATCTGGTGATTTGTTCCCACTGATTTCCTGTCAAAATGGTGATACCAGACTATGTCATAATTCCAATATAGATATGCTATTATGAATTATGTATATTATTGAATTATTAGGAAAGCAGATTGAGCCATATTCACTTACAGGCTCTGTGGCACTACCAAGTTTAAATTAGGCAATGTTAGAAAATTTATGAATTCTTTTAGCAGTTTACTAAAGAAGTTCCATATTCACAAGTATATTGTCAAGTTATTTCTATGGATATCCAGACTAGAGTCCTGCCTTAGAGATCTACAAGATCTATAGTTTTCCCCTGCTTTTCTTTTGATTTTACTCTAGTAAAAGGACAATTTTATCATATATAAAGCCAAAACTTTTTTTTTTTTTTTTTTTTTTTTTTTTTTTTTTTAGTAAAAGTATATTTTTTTATTATAAAATTTTAAAATTTTTTTTTTTTTTTTTTTTTGCATTGATACTTTGCACTGAAAGATATGTTCTTAACTCAGAGAATTTCAAATTTGGATTCATAGTCCCCTTCCTCTCCAGTCTGTGAGAACAATTTTTCCCTTTGAAAGGAATCTGTACATTAACTTGAGAAGTAATACTTAAGAGTACATTTATCAGTAATAAGCATAATCTCATTAAGTATCTTTAATTTAATTTCAATGATACTGATTTTATCTGAAGGACACATTATTCGTGATTTTTCTGAATACAAATTACTGTAAACCTCGCTCTCTGGCCTTTTCCCTCAGAGGACAGTTAATGTAAGCAATGATGTATGTTCCAGGACATGGTCAGCAAGAAGAGCAAAAGGTCCTCTAAAAGCCATCCCCTTCACTTGTCTTCTTATAATTGGAGATGTGGGGGGAGTTATCCGCCAATGTGGCTGCTGGCTCTGAGTCTGTGTATCTTCACTGGAGCTCAGCACAATCTGAGCCTTGGGACAGAATCTCTGTGGGAGTTGGTGGAAGTTCATCACTCAACCGTGTGGTTGTAGACCATAAACATTCCAGGAAAACAGCACAGAGCACTGGGCCTGTTGGCTACATGGCTCCAGAGTCTCCATCGGTCCTCTTTGACATAAGTGAAATAATATGGGTTCTAAACACGATGCTTTTGCAATCCAAGGGATCACTAAGCAATTTATATTATGACGTTAACTTAGCTTCTAAACTTGGTCAGTGAATACCAGGAACAGTGTACCGACTTAGAACCGGAAGACAGATCTAGCTTGACTTCATGTTTGTTCTGTATAAGATAGCGAAACAAAAGAACTACAAACTTTGACATATGGATATAAAATGGGTAATTACATCACAATTTGCTTATAAATGATAAATTTGTGGGAACGTGAAGGGTTATGATGATTAAGTTCTTCAAGTGCACATGCCTCTGTAATGTTAGAAAACTGATGTGGTTTTCCAAAGAAAAGTATATTTTTCCTCCTGCTGAACAGAGATCCCTCTGATTCTGCTCATTTATGCACTATGGACATCAGTAGGGAATCTGGCTGAGGGACTCTCTGCTATTAATGACTTTGGATCAGGATATCTCCTTGAAATTGATATTGGAACTGGGAATAATCTTCAGCTAATGTCTTGAGTTTAGATGACTTATTGGATTTGCAATGGCTCATTTTAATTTGCAGTTCTAGAGGCTTTCCATGGATCATCATCAAAAACTGTACATTAAAACTCTGTTACTCAACACTATCTATTACCTGACATGGATTAAAGCCCTTCAATGAGGGAAAATGGATGGGCTACGGATCTATTTCTGCATCAGAACACAAGCACTGAACTATGGTAATGCCGGCAGCTAGTCGCTGACCTCGTCTTCGTTACCGCCCCCCCCAGCCCCCAGGGATTACATAGACAAATGTAGTTTTAGTCCCTTCCCCCTTCCCGTCCATCTGCCACATAGTCACTTTTCACCAGCACTTAATTCTCTATCAAAATATTTTTCCAGGATGAGAAAAGAACCAACTTCCAGGCACGAGAAAAAAGAGAATGAGTGATTCTAGTTAATGACTTCCAGATAAGAATTTGCTTATTTTCCTAATGGCCTACTGTGTCCTGCTAAGCTATCATGTCACAGAACAGATAACTTTAATGGGAGAACTGCCTCAGGATCTTGGGATGGAGCCACAGCACCTCTGTGTACATAAAGTATTTTTTTAAAATAAATAAATTAATGGGACCTGCAAACAAATGGAATCTAAGAATAATATAACCAAGTCTTCAGGCAAAATATCTTTACAACATGTGAAATTAATAAAAGTAAAATCTCTAAAGACTACATGCATAATTTTTTGTCTGTCATGAGAAAACATTTTCTGTCCATAGGCGACAGTGTAGAGGAAGATGTGAACGCAGTGAGAACATACTTGTTCACTTGAAGGCAGGATTGAGAATTCCAGGTTAGTGTGGCATCATTCAGATGTCCTTCTGCTGTTTTCTGCCATAATTATCTGAGATACATCTCCCAGAGTAGCCACTAATACGAAACCCCTGCTAAACAAAATGTAAACACTAAACAAAGAATAATGATGGTCTTTAGCTCACCACAGTGGTCTGACCACATCAAACATAAATGAGTAGGTGGTTTCCAGAATACTGTCAAATAACAGAAAACAATCTGTTGCTGAAAATAACATTGAGTGGTGGAGGAAGAGATCCCCAAATTGCTTCACCCTCATAAATAATAAATGAAATATAGAAAAACTATTCATAAAAACACAATAGCAGACCAGGGCTACCATTTAAGAAAAACATTTCAGTATGCCCTACTATAATTAATAGTTATAGAGAGAAAAAGTAAAAAAATGGTCACCATTTTCAGAACTACTGTAGCATGGAGAGGACCTTACCTGCCTCCAAGAACATACTTACTTTTTGCCTGCTTTTATCAATCTGTGAATGATGCCCAGGAGGAAGAAGAGAAGTCCTACTTTAAGGAGGTACTGGGTTTAATGTTTGCAAAGTGGCTTGTTTGCCTAGAATTTTTCAAAAAAATAAAGTACAAAGTATTATTATAGCATTTGTGGCATTTAAACCTATAATTAAACTGACCAAATATTTTCCATAAACCCTCATTTATATTTAGTCCTTTACAAATTTTTTTGCAAGTTCATAATTTGAAGCTAAAACTTTCTATATTCTATATATTAGTAGCTTGGAATCACTTAAAAATTATTCAGACAAGTTTGAATTTTGGTGATTTGTCTGGGATAATTTGAAAGCCACTGATGTTTCTATGTAAAGCAAAAAGAATTTTATATTTTGGATTAGACCTTAAAATCAAATGTAGCATGAGAGAAGTCAAAGGGAACTTACATACATTATTGGAAAATAATAGTTTAATGATAATAATGTCATTCACAGATTAAAACCATGCTCTATACATGTTCTGTTGCAAATTTTACTTTGGAAATGCACTCTTGATCAGTTCTTCCTCTCTCACTTGACTTACTACCTCATCAACTGGCTGTTTGAATGCTGTATAGAAAATCTAGAATATAATAATTATTTTCATATTTTGAAAAAGACTATTTCTAGAAGTAGTACAGACTCCAGAATTTTCCATTATATCATACTTTTCTTCATCCTTTAAGAAAAACAGTAAGCATGTAAACCTTTGAGATGAATTATGATCTTATAAACATATGCTATAATAAAATTCAATCACAGATTAATTATAATATTTTAGTTCTTGCTCTTTAACACTTAGCCAATAGACACTATGAGGCAGGGGGCGCAGGATGAGGGCAGAGAAGAGGAAGGTGAAAAATCCTTTCCATTTTATGTATTATGTATACATTTTTTTCATATTTGTTTAAAATCCAGTAATCAGAAAGTGCAACTGGCCAGGCTGTTCACTCTATGGTATAAATGAAAGGAAACAAGCTGATGAAGATTTGTTTTGTTTTTTGTTTTTTTATTCTTAGCGGTTTGGCAAAGATACTGGCATATTTTGCACACCTAACTTGAGAGCACAAGTCATTCATCACACATTTATTGAGAATATTCTATGTCCCACTGGATTAGGCAAAAGCAGCACCAAAGATTTAGACACAAATAGAGAGTTGTTTCAAGAAATTGAGGGTAACAGAAAGTAATTTCAATTCAGGGTGTTGAATGGTGCCTTGAAAGTAAATTTTCAGGGCTTGGAGAGAGCTGGAGAAGAACGTTATAACAGTTCTGGACAGTTGGCAAGACCAGTTTAGAGGATGGTAAGCTACCCCAAACTTTTTCCAATCAGTCCTCACATGCTCTGGAATTTAACGAGATCCTTGTTTCTCATAGTGTGGTCCATAGACTGGCATTATTGGCATTTTCTGGAAGCTTGTTGATATGCAGAATTTTGGGACCCCAATCCAGACCTACTGAATAAGAGCCTACATTTTAAAGAGATTACTAGGCAATTCATATGTATATTAAAGTTTGAGAATCACTGTCCTAGATTCTGTCTTCCTAATAACTTTCAAACCCAGTAGAAAGCAGAAGTCTTGTATTTCCCTCTGTGTTTGAACTTTGGGAAGACACCTCTCAAAGAGCACCTCGAGTCATGCAGTATATTTCAAGCAATGAGCATGGGTCCAAGATAACCCTTGATTCTGTGTGAATGTGAATGGTTCACAAGTTCCTGTTTGCCAGGGGCATGTGAGAGCAATAGTAAGAAGCTGGGGATCTGAAGCCTACAGGGGATCAGGACAGGGAAAGTAGTCAGGACGTGGGTCTTTTCCTGGGGATTGTGACATGACCATGACTGTTGGCAACAGCAGCACAGGCTCCGGACCGAAGGAACAGATACATCAACAGTGGAGACCAGAAAGGGTCAAGAGAGCAGCTCATGGAACAGAAGTCCCTTCTATCTCAGTCTTAGAAGTTTTTCCTTATGCCCAGATACCCTCCAGGGAGAGGTAAGAAGGGTGATGTGGAATTGGAGAATCAGCGTACGGGGAGAGTCTTTGATTTAGCCAGCTAACCTGAAAGAGACTCAGTTCTAAACTGGAAGAAACTGGGTTGCCTTGCAGGGTCAAGTTTATAAGTCTTTTCTCTACTAGCAGATAAGGGCTATGAGCAATAATAATTCTTTTATGGAAAATAAAATTGTACTTCTGTACATCTGATTAATAATATGACAAATTTTAAACCACAATATAAACAAGAGATATCTTTGCTTAAAATCCTTCAGTGACTTCAAGGGGTGCCTGGGTGGCTCAGTTGGTTAAGCGGCCGGCTCTTGGTTTCGGTTCAAGTCATGATCTCAGGGTCATGAGATTGAACCCCATGTTGGGCTCTAAGCTGGGTGTGGAGCCTGCTTAAGATTCTCTCTCTCTCCTTCTGTCTCCTGCCACTGGCATGCTCTCTCTAAATAAATAAATAAATAAATGTTATTTAAAAAATCCTTCAGTGACCTCCTATGGTTATGAAATTAGAAATTATAACTTGGCACATACAATTTAATTTGGTTCTTGCCTACCTCTCTAGCATCACTTCCTGAAACCAGCAATGGAGTTTGGAAAAAAGAAGTGTCAAAGATATAGAGGGAAATGTCTATGCAAGTTCTAAGCCAGTTAGACCTATATTGGTGAGCATGTGTGTATGTTTGTGTGTCTGTCTGTCTGACTGTAATACATATGACAATGTTACTCCTTTACCAGTTAACCCTGACAACATAACAGTGCATTAAAAAAATCATCCCAAAACTAAATAAGAGGGAAAATAGAGAGCCAAATATATAACTTACATCAGAATCATATGAAAAATTTGTTAAAAATTCAAATTCTTGAAACAAAATTGACTTAAAACACTAAATCCCTTGTACTCACTTATCTGCACATTGGCTGAAGATTTTCTCAGCTGGGCTTATTTGGATGGTTCTACTGGTCATAACTGGACTCACTCATGCTTCTGAAGCCAGCTTGTTTAGCCTAGGGGTGCTTCTACCCCACAGCTGATAGCTTCCTCGTGAGACCAGAGGCTACCTTAAGCATGTCCTTCTCATTGTACTGGCAGAAGTTCTAAACTACAGAGTCAATCACGCTATAGCTTTACAAACCTATTTATGCCAAATATGCTAATTTATGTCATATATGACCAAAGATAGTCAGTCACATGAAAACATCCTTTGTCAAGGGGTGGGAAAGTGTGCTCCTCCAGTTACAGAAAAGCACTGAAAGTTACATGCTAAAGAATATGGATTTATAATTCAATTACTGTGGATGGAATGAAAAAGTAATCCACTTCAACACAAATCCCCTTTTCAAAATAGCTGACACCACATCATAAAGCACTAGCAATTAGTAACAATTAGAGATGCAAAATGTGGCCCAGTGGTGGTTAATCTTTCCATAACATGTCCCCATAATCAAGTCCTTTTTGATTTTTCTTTTAGAAAAAGTTATTTATAATTGTAAAATTAATCACCAAATTATGTTTCACAATTTACACATTTATTAATTTGATTAAATTACTTTCATGTTCTATAGAGGGGTCAATAAACTACAGCCTGCAGGCCAAATCTGACCAACCGCCTGATTTTGTAAATAAAGTTTTATTGGAACACAGCCACTCTCATTTGCTTATTGTTTATGGTTGACTTGCCTAGTTGAACAGTTGAGATAGAGATCATATTGCCAGCTGAAATATTTACTGAAAAGCTGAAAATATTCACTCTCTCACCCTTTACAGAAAACTAGAAACTTCTGCTTATCATATTAAAGGCATGTACCAACCACTTAATTCCTCTTAGATATCACCAAAGATTATCTTCTCTCAAAAAAAAGAAAGCTTTAGTTACTAACAGAACCAGGATCTCAGTGCATATGTGGCTGACTCCAAAGCCAATGCTTTTTCCATCATTCCACACCATGTGCACAGTATTTGCACTACTTTAAAAAAATTCTATCTATTCTGATATGGGAGGGAAAACAGAGGGACCAATGTATCACTTACATCAAATCATGTGAAAAATTTGTTAAAAATTGAAGCCCTTGAAACAAACTTGGAAATCTTAACAAATGATATAAGTGATCCATTCACACTAAAAAAAAGGAACAAAAGGTACTGGAATTGAGGACAGTTGGAAAAACTTCACATCATTATGGCAGTAAACTGAGAATCAGTGAGGCAGGGGGAAATAAAGGACTACCAAGGAGAACTAAGACCTTCATTTGAAGTTGTCTAAAATATACCTGGAATACATTGTATTCCAGCCCTTCCTCAGTTGGTTCTACTTTGGTTAATTATGATTCTCATATGACTCTCCAATCCAGAAATAATTCAGTTAAGTAGAAAACTTGGGAGGACAGGGCAATGTCTGCATGCTCTATATACACAAATGTCTGTTTTATGAATGGAATTTTCTAATAACCCACTTTTCCAAAAAGCATTTGGGGCAGGTTCTAACCACAACAAAAAACATGATACAACATTAACGTAGGAGAAATAGATTATCTTGGTGTATATCTATATTGTGATTTTTTTTTATTCAAAATGTTGAATATGACTTTTCTTTTTGTTTAGAAGTTTCAGTAAAGGACTAAAGCTAGACCAGTTGTTATGGGCATTCCATTTCCCAGGTTCAGGAAGATGTCTACAGTGGGCCCCAGCCTCTAAGCTGCTTGCTGAGAAGAGCTGGAAGCAGTCTTACTACCACTGCTTAGCTAACATATATAGGAGCAGTGTTGCTTTTCCACCCGAAAGCCATGTTAGGCACTGAAAATCTTTCATAAAGACTGGAGAGTGCCTGCCCAAAGAGATGCCTGGCATCTTGTCTTTCCCAATTCAAGACTTTCTGAGATACAGAGACAAAAGACCCAACTCAAACCACTATTAGAGAAGATTCCAGAGAGAAAATTCTCAGGATAACATTCTGAAAAGCTTAGAGTATGTTATACCATTCTCTTCAGTTGTTTTCCTTCAAGTATGAGGAAAAATTAGAGATACTTGAGATGCATCTTCTGAAATTTGAAAATAGAGACATGTTTCCTCTTATGGTAGAGAGATTTCTAAGGCCTGGAGGTCTAGTGGAATGGGCTATGGCTTCTGGTCTTCAAGGGGCCATGGCAAAATGTGTCTGGGAAGAAGATGGGACAACTTTATTGCTGACTCAGTTTTCTGCAGCTTTTTAAGAGTGTAAGAGAGGATCGTAATGGTTCTTGATGTTCCAAGCAAAGGAGCATGAAGGTTAGTGGTGGGCTGCTCAAGAGGTCATAGAGGTCAAGTGATTAGGCATCCATACCAGAGAAAGGATTGATGATTCTGTACCTTCGGCTTGTCAAAGGGAGTCAGGGCTGTCCTTTGGAAAAGGAAAGAAGTCTTCTGAGACAAGGTGAAAAAAAATATACCCGCACATCACCTAAGCATCATATTAACAGAAGATAGTAAGAGAAGAGAGACCAGTCAATACCAGAGTGAGGCCAGAGACACTTCTCTCCCACCCACACTATTGCTCCACCTTGTCCCCAAGAGCAGAGAGTAAGTGCCTAGAAAGGGAAAAGGATGAGGTTTCTTTGAGCTAGAACCTGCCATCTTACTCCAAGTGTTGTGGAAGCAAGGTTTTAGCCTGTGGTGGATCAGGAAAGGGGATGATCTTTGAACTGAACTGACATTAAAGTTTTTACGACAAAAAGGAATATATCCAGTACCGCAATAAACAAAGAGAAATCTTGGCTAATAACTGGAAATCATTTCTGGGAGAAAATTTCCCATGGGTCTCTTGCATTTCTGCACTGCCTTTTCAAGGATAGCTGTATAATGTATAGCACAGAAGACAGATACAGTGTCTCCTGAAGCAGAAGGCCAGTTTATAAAACTAATGTCTCCCTTCAGAGCAACAGTAAGCAAGTTTACTGCCCATAATAAACAAGTTGGGTTCTATTAGCTTGGAGTTCCTCTCCTGTAACATAACCTACTATGTGTGCGGGTGCAATATGGTCCTCGTTATGTCACCCTGTGAGAACTGACACTTAAGCAACTAGCATAAAAATGATAATTCTCTGTCAACTACTATCGTTAAGAGTAATAATAATCTATCTTTTAGTTCTAAGGACTCTTGTGCCTTCTACCACTATCAGTGAAACTGTGGCAGGCTAACTGATCTCATTTCTTATGGTTCTTGATAGGGAATACACAAGGGTGTGTATATCAGGAGATGTGGAGAGAAGGGAATGTTTGTGCCCTGGTGGTGGGAATGCAGACTGGTGCAGCCACTCTGGAAGACAGTATGGAGGTCCCTCAAAAAATTAAAAATACAACTATTATTTGATCCACTAATTCCACATCTGGGTATTTATCTGAAGGAAATGAAAACATTAGCTCAAAAAAAAAATGCACCCCGTGTTTATCGCAGCATTATTTACTATAGCCAAGACTCGGAAGTATCCTGGAAAGGATTCTTGGCTACTTTTCTTGAATTAGTGATCTATCTATTGAGTTCCAGAGACAAATGTAAAATTTTTCTCACCTGACTTAAGTGTCTTAATGCCACAATTTCCTGTTAATAATATCCATCAAAGGGATTACATAGACTCTTTCCAAGTTGTTACTCAGGGGAAAATGTATATCTATATGTTCTTATTTTGACTCATTCCTTGTTAAGACTTACAGTCTTTACACAGTTTCTTTTTCCTCTGAGAGCAACTGAATTATGAAAAAAAATGGCTATGAAATTGATTCCAAGAAAAGTAGCCAAGAATCTTTTCCAGTGGGAGTGGTAACTTCAATTTTTCAGATGGTTTTTATATCAATTGTCCCATTTGATTTTCACAAGAAATTAGATAACATGGCAGGCATTTTTATACACATTTCACTCAATTAATTCTTTCAGAATCTCAAGTGGGCTATTGTGGGGATTAGAAATAGAGTTGAGAAGGATCTCACACCCTTAATTGTTCAATAAATGGTAGCTGTTGTTGCTATTATTTTACGTGTGTGAGAAGTGAGCCTCAGAGCGATAATAGCTTCCCTCCATCTTCTGACGCACAGTCTGAAGTGCCTCATGGAGACCCCCAGTTAATTTTTCCCTTCCAAGAATAGGGATTGATTTACCAATAGAAAAGCAACAAGCATAATTGCTCTGATAGTATTCCACCTGCAGGACCTCAAGGCTTTAGGCTCAACAGTTACTTCTGGACAAAGGGGCTCTACCAAGTCCCTGATCCTATCAAACCCCCTACACTCCCAGTATTTAGCTTTAGAAGAGAAAACAGGAATCCTCTAGAAAAGGTCTTAGTCCTTTTCTCTTAAAGGTAGGGAAAACACCTTTTGAAACTACTCCTGTTGTCAAAGCCCAGGCCTTGATTTGTGAAGCCTGGTCTTGGAAAAGTACTAAATCAAAGTAAAATGGATTTACATTTTTAAAATTTGTTTCCCCTTAATGGGATTAGAAAGACCACTCACATTAAACAAGCAAGAACACCAGTTCAGCATCAAGACAGGTTAAGATAGTAAATTAACTGTACACAAGCTCTGAAACTCAGTGTGAACTTAGGCCTAGAAATTTTATTTTAAGACAGTTTGAAGAGTCAAAAACCTCCCAGAACCTATTCCTACGTTTTCACACCTCCTCTTTACCTGAGCCATGCGCATTGTTGGGGAAAGACAAGCCACAAATGCAAATGCAATGAAGTTGGCTGGAGAGCAGTTAAAAGACAGGTCTTCTAAACCTAAACTTCTCCAGATGTGAAGATGTAAGTGCGAGGATTTAAATAAACTCAGACACAGGCAACAACCTCATTGTTGAAAATCTTCTCAATATGCAGAGAAGAAATGCACAACATTTTCCAGAATATACAGCAGTAAAAATTTTCTTATTTAAAAATAAAACCATCTTAAGCATTCCCAAGTAAATTAGCTTTGAATATTTCAAGCAATAGGAGAACCTGGTAATAATCATCCATATGACCCATAGTCTGCTCACACGTCTAAAAGAATTCTTGAAATCTTTTAATTACATCTGTTTACATTTTTATCTGTCCCCAAAGAGGACTTAGTGTTGTCTTCACTTTCTGGCCTCGGTTCCCATTGACATCAGATTTCTCCCCGTGAAAATCAAGCAAAGCGTACGAAATAAAAGTGTGAAGTATATGATTTTTATCAATCTGTTTTGTCTTTGTGGCTTTGCCTATATAAGGACGTTACAACTAAATTTGTCTACTCAAGCGATAGTCTCATTTGAACTGAGAAAGATCATGTCAGGGCTTGAGAAGCCACAGGACAGGTGAGGTGGTTGAGTTGATAAAATAGGAAAAGAGGCCAATAGATAAGCCCATATTCTCATCCTAAAAGTTTAAAAAACTAAGAAGGCTCGCAGAAGCTGTAGGGTAAGGTCAGCAAAGAGACTGGGCAACTGGATTTGAGGACGAAGGCTAGGGAAGTGGCCCAAAGAGGCACAGACCCAAATCAATCCATCTGAGGAACAAAAAGGTATCTGGGCATAAAGTCTTGAGGGATCAGGAAAAACTAGTGTAAATTCTCTGTGAGTCTCCCAAAAGCCTTTTTTCAAAGAGTGGCTATGAAACATTAAGAGGAATTTTTAGGTGTGTCTGGTGTTTGAGCAAATATCTCAAAGTGTAGGTATCTAGATGTGTATTGTCCTGCATCTGAATCACCAAACAAAATGAATCTTGACTCCATGGAGGCTACTGTTAACAAGCTCAGCTCTGAAATTCCACAGCCCACTTAAACACCACACAGTGAGATCGATGATATCTTTCACGGAGAAGGTAAGCAGAATTTATGTTTATGCTTCTGCGTGTCCACTTTGCTTCCCAAATCTCACCCCTACACTCGCCATCGTCTCAAGTAAAGGGAAAAGAATAAATGAGCTATTACTACTGTTGTGGCAATCAGACATTTTAAAATAAAAATGTGGAACTGCTGGTTCATTTACCTCCTCAGATCACCAACAGTGGCCTCGTGAGAGTGGTGCAGAAGGATTCCTGGCATGGAATAGCTCATTCCCAGTAGGCATTAGAAAGTTCCAATAGTTACAAAGGGCTATATGGGACTGTGTCACATTGAAGTGATCTGAGTAACCCCAGTGAATGTTCTCCTGAAAAAATACACTTCTCATCCTCTTACCTTGGATGTCCCAATTCTATTGACTGGACTGCCATAGACCCTCTATATACTGGCACACTGGCTGATCCCTTCCCAGGACCACAAATAGAGAAAGCAAATTGATGCACACAGTTCTTAGCCCAATATGGACTGATTAAGTACCAGTGAGGTGTTACTGGCCTGAGACAGGGTCTCCTAAACCTCAATGCCTAATTTCACAGTACTCCGAATATATGAAATATTTTAAAAACTTGAGTATTCACTGTTCTCAGTTCTTTCTCATTAATATCTTTCCATAAAACTTCATTTGTAGGGATTATACCTTCTAGGATGCTGAACAATATCACTAGACCACCTCTCCCCAACACAAACACACACGTACACTCACATTCCTGACCAGCTGTTCTCATTTTTTATCATCTCCAAAGGGATGTACAAGGAGAGACAGTCACAGCAGTAATAGCCATTGGGTTGTGGGGAGGGAAGAGGAATCTCAGAATATGGCACCCATTTAGTAGTTACTTAGCTTCTAGACTGATGGTTTACTTTGGAAACAGGAAAAACAGCAGAGAGGGAAATTTTTATGTGCTTTTAAATGTCAAAGTAAGCTTGGAATACCTATTGTAATTTTCTATCCAATTCTATTTGTAGTTTATGAAAACTCTTCATGGATACTTGTAATGGGTTTATTGCCAATTCTGGTTTATAGTATTCTAACTTTTGTGATTTTCCTCTGCCTTCACAGATATTTTTGTGCAGAGTTGAGACCAGCTGGATCATGGGCTGCAAACCATATGCCATTTACACCAGAAACCTCTTTCCCCCTTGGTCCTGCTTGCGATTACTTCCATCTTCTGACTTCCTGGATTTTTGGCACCTCAGTCCAATTTTTACATCTGCTTCTTAACCATTTGGTTTGGTGCATATCCCTTTCCAAGCTTCTTGGACTTAGGTCCTGCACACACTTCTGGGATCTGTTCATTCCTTTGGTTTTGGTGACATCTATCCCCGACTCCCAACCTATTATCATTTCAGTTTTTGTACTGATATAATCACTAAATGGACTTGTCCCTCACGCACCCAGAACTCCAGCCAAGCACAGGGTAGTAATGATTATTTTGTAATACCACAGTCTATGTATAGTCCTTAAATCAGGGGAGCTTTTCTTCCTGGAGCATAAGTATTACATTATTATTTTGTATTTATTAATGTTTTTGGGTGTAGTCTATGGCCTTTTACCACTAAAGACAATTCCCCCATAATGTGCACTAAATACAAAGTATATTCATTTAGGCAAGAGTCTTTGTGGGGTTTGGATTGCCAGAGAATATGTTATGTTTTGAAAACAAACTCAAAATTATACATGAGATCATTTGAAGACCTATATAAAGAGCTGAAGCAAGACTATGAAATGTGATGTAACTAAAAATTATTGGGTTAAGATCTGGAATGCTTACGCTTACCGTATTATTGTAAACTTAATCTAATGAAACTAAACTGATTCAGAGGATGACTATCACGTGAGATAGATTGTATTAATTCTCATCTTTCCTTATCTTTTTGGAGTCAGAGATGGGAAGAGACAAGAATTTTGATGTGCTTTGTGCTCTTGCCCAAGCACTGAAGCAGTTTACAAGTGAAGAAAGGCTTGTGCTTTTGAAATCTCACAGTGGATCTTAAAATATACCAGTGAAATCTTATTCTAAAATGCAATTATTTAGTTATTAAAATGAAGCATGGTAAGTTAGCTGCTATTGTTGGCAGCTGAAAGAATAGCAGAACTGATTTGGAGAACTAAAGAGACTTCTTCAGATATCTTCCAAAAATCAGAAGGCCAGCACTATGAACAATGATGTCACTATCTTTAAGGTGACCATTCTAGTAATATGTTATCTGTGGATGCCCTGTCTCTCTAACTCTTCAAACTTTTATCATATAGTTAAAACATCTACATTATTTATATATTTCTATGGAACAGTATACATTTCTTTATTCATCTGATTTCAAAATCCTTTTTGGATTAAAAAAGGCATGAGATACACAGGATACTTTTGAGTTACTTAATTTGTTTAGTTACATATAATTTTTCCCTTTGTGAAAGGATTTTATTATTTATTTATTTATTTACATTTTTTAAAGCCTTTATTTATTTGGGAGAGAGAGCACGAGCAGGGAGGAGAGGCAGAGGGTGAAGCCGACTCCCCGCTGAGCAGGGATCCTAATGCAGGGCTTGATCCCACATGAACTGAGCTAAAGACAGAGGCTTAACCGACTGAGCCACCCAGGTGCCCCTTTATTTATTTTTTCTTTAAACATCTCTTTCTTATTCTTTGGAATATGAGGTCAACATTCTTTAAGATATTACGTCTTTGAATCTAAAGTCTTAATCTGATGTGACCTAGTTTCCCTCTACATTTCTAAATACCTAATTTTTAAAATTCATTTTGTTTGCTGCTATATAGAACATTTCATTGAATTATACTACTAATGAACAAAGATGATGAGGACTTTTTATTGTCTTTCTCTCTCTTTTTTTTAATGGCACTTTCTCTCTCAGAAGAGTCTGTATTTCAGAATATATAGTCTGCCAACTTTGATCCACTTCATTGTCACATTGATACTTCATTGTGATGATGTATTGGAGGGAATTCGTGTATACTGAAGAGGGGTTGCACAGAGCACGGAAGATGAGCAGACGACCATAGCAGATAATCAACAGTGAATTAGAGAGAAGAGAGCAAAAGCAGAACTTATGGAACTAGAAATAAGATTAAAATGCAGGAACATATCTCAGAAATTAGTTTTCGTTCAGCAGGACTATAGTTTGATTTTAATAAAGTGGACTCTGTGTACTGCCAACTGCAAGTTTTCACTGGCAACAAAGTCTTCTATAGGGATAGTATTCTATGCATTGCAAAACAGTAGTCACAATTAGTTATGAACAAACTGTAAGCTCTTTGATGGCAGGATCTCAGTCTATTTATTCTTTGAATAACCTAAAACATTGAATTATCTATTAAAAAACTCGGTGAATTCCTCAAATGTAGTAGGTAATCTTGTTCATGAACTGGGAAGACCTTGGCATTCAAGAGTTCAGTGTTCTAGGAGGGAAGGCAGAGGGTAAACCAGTAGTCACAGATCATTATGACCTGGTCTCCAAACCTTTGCATTTATACAATTCATCAATAAAAAATTTTAAGGCATGCATCCTCAATATATGTACTTTTATTCATAAATGTTTTATACATACCTCTATTAATGCTTAATATCTCAAGCTATAATTTATGCTAAAAGTTCATCATTAATGACCTTTGTTATAAATCCACATTCAAATAGTTTTCTTAATTATTTCAAATGTTTATCTGATTTCTTTAGATAATTTTATTAACCTTAGCAAATGCTTTTTTATATTAGCTCTGCCTTTTTCTTTCTTTCTTTCTTTCTTTTTTTTTTTGCTTACATGTGCTTGCATTATTGGCATTATGATTAATCCAGGGTTTCTTTGCAGAAACTTTTAAAAGCCATTCTTTAAAGGCTTACTGCAGGGGTGACTGGGTGGCTCAGTCGGTTGGGCATCTGCCTTTGGCTCAGGTCATGATCCCGGATCCCTGGGATTGAGCCCCACGTCGGGCTCCCTGCTCGGCGGGGAGCCTGCTTCTCCCTCTCCCTCTGCTTCTTCTTCTCCCTCTGCCTTTCGCCTCCCCTTTTTCTTCCTCTCAAATGAATAAATAAAATCTTAAAAAAAAATATAGGCTTACTGCAGAACTTTAACTTGATAAAATAATATATAAATCTAATAATCTGGGCACATGCCAGGTTGCCAGTGGGGTCTGTGGCACAGTCCCTGAGAGATGAACCATCCTAGCAAGCATTCATATGCAAGAAATCTCTAACATGTACACCCGACCTTCATGTTCCCTCCCCAACTCATGTGCAATGTTATTCTATGTAACACCACTGCTCACTAATGAACCAAATAAAATGTCGGAACACAGAACTGCATTTTCCATTTGAAAAAGTCTGTGAAGAAAAGTGCCAATGAACAATTTGATCAAAGAAAAATTTAAAGTAAAACCATTACAAAAATACAGAGTTTAAATATGGAAAGAGCTAAAATTTGTCCACATGGGGGAAAATAAGCAGTCCACCAAAATATAGAAGACGGATACATACAATAGTAGAAAGACATAAGAAGAGAAAGACATTGAAATGAGGTTAATGGAAAATTTATGAATCTTTCTTTTTTTAAAAAAAAAAGACTTTATTTATTTATTTGAGAGAGAGAAAGAGAAAAAGAGAGGGCACCAGCAGAGGGGAGAGGCAGAGGGAGAGGGAGAAACAGGCTCTCTACAGGGAGCCCGATGAGGGACTCGATTTCAGGACCACAGGATCATGACCTGAGCTGAAGGCAGATGTTTAACTGACTGAGCCACCCAGGCGCCTGAATCTTTTCATTTCTTAATTTTGAAACTTGATGATTTTTTTTTGTGTGGGGGGGGAGTAAAACATTTAAGTTCTATTCTCTTAGCAAATTTCAATGATATAATCGGTGTTATCAACTATAGTCATCATGTTTTACATTTGATCCTAAGAACTTATTCATCTTATAGCTGAAAGTTTGCACCCTTTTATCGACACTTGCCTATTTCCCCCAGCCTCTGGCTCCTGGCAACTACTTTTCTACTCTCTGTTTCTATGAGTTTACCTTTAAAAAAAAATTCCACATATAAATGATACCATGTAGTATTTGAATTTTCTTTCTCAGTCTTATTTCAATTTGCACTGCTCTCGAAGTCCATCCATGTTGTTACAAAATGGATTTCCTTCTTTCTCATGGCTGAATAATATTCCATAATATTATTATAATATAATATGATATAATATAATATAATATAATAATATTCCATTGTGTGATATATATATATATATATATAAAACTGCTTTATCCATTGACATCTGTTGACAGACACTTAGGTTATTTTCATATCTTGGCTATTGTGAATAATGCTGCAATGTATATATATATGGGAGTACAGATCTCTTTTCAAGACCCTATTTTCATTTCCTTTGGATATATACCCAGAAGTGGGATTGCTGGAAGGTCTGGCCATTCTATTTTTAATTTTTTGAGGAGCCTCCATACCATTTTCCAGAGTGGCTGTACCAGTTTGCATTCCCAACAGTGCACAAGGGGTCCCTTTTTCTCCACATTCTCACCAACACTTATCTCTTGTCTCTTTAGTGATAACAATTCTAACAGGTGTGAGGTGATACCTCATTGTGGTCTTGATTTGCTTTTCCCTGATTAGTGATGTCAAGCACCTTTACATGCCTTCTTTCGAAAAATGTCTGTTCAGTTCCTCTGCCCATTTCTCAACTGGACTGTTTGAAGCTTTTTGCTATTGAGTTGTAGTTCTTTACGTATTTTGGATATTAACCCTTTATCAGATAAATGATTTGTAAATATTTTCTTTCACTCCATAGGTTGCTTTTTCATTTTGGTGATGGTTTCCTTTGCTGTATAGAAACTTTACAGTTTGATGTAGTCCCACCTGTTCATTTTTGCTGTTGTTTCTTTGCTTTTTGTGCCAAATCCAAAAAATCATTGCCAAGACTTATGTCAATTACTGTATAATTACTATACAGTTTTGGCTTTGTTACCACACTGTGAACCCTTAACTCTAAGCAACAGTTTTGCAAATGAGTTTGATGGTTTAATCCAAATCCATGAATGATTTGAAATAAGTAAACACATATGTATATTTATTTAAAATCTATTAATGATGAGGGATCATTAAAATCAACTTTCTAAAGAAAAGGCACACACATTAATGGTTCTGAGGATTGTTCCTACATGTGCTCCTTTTTGAAAAAAAAAAAAAGCGTGCAAACCATAAGGAAAAAAACATTTTCTTTAAAGATTTTATTTATTTATATGAAAGAGAGAGAAAGAGAGCACAAGCAGAGGGAGAGGGAGAAGCAGTCTCCCTGCCGAGCAGGGAGTCCGACACGGGGCTCAATCCCAGGACCCCGAGATCATGACCTGAGCTGAAGGCAGACACTTAAACTGACTGAGCCACCCAGGTGCCCCCAAAATAACATTTTTAAGTAACTTCTGCACTGTTAATAAATATGTCAACCAACAAAAAGTTGCTTCTTGTCATCAAACTTTGATACAATAAGTAATAATAATATAATAATATAATGCAAGTAAAAAGAAAAAAAAAGGATACCTCATTTACTGAGAGTCATTTAACTTTTCATGCAGACCGCTTTCTGAAACACACATTCAAATAAGAATTAAGACATTGAAACACATCACACAGTTACTAATTCTTTTTTTTTTTTTTTAAGATTTTATTTATTCATTTGAGAGAGAGAGAACACAAGTTTCAGGGGAGGGCAAAAGGAGAGGGAGAAGCAGACTCCCCACTGAGCAGGGAGCCCCACACAGGGCTTGATCCCAGGACCCTGAGATCATGACCTGAGCTGAAGGCAGATGCTTAACCGACTGAGCCACCCAGGCATCCCAGTTACTATTTCTTAATGTACAAATGCTAAAACATAGTTTGTTATTAAAATCATCCAAGAAATGCAGATTCACATTTCTTCCTAGAAATTTCTTTTGCATGTAATTGGCAAAATGAAGAAATTTAACAACATCCTAGGTTTGTATGTGTATCTTTTAGCTGCCCAGAGAATGCAAAAATATTTTAAAACCCAGAGACGAAATGGATCTAATTTATGGTTTACTGTCTTGCTAAATTAAGTGGATATAGACAACATTCAGAATATACCTTTTTTAAAACTGAGAAAATGCCATCTATGCTATTTGTAACAGTTACTTTTATTTAAACAGAAAGACAAAAGCATTCATGTGATTCCTCAGGCCAGCACCGTTTTGATGTGACAAAGAGAAATAATCATCAAAATGCAGCTCCATAAGTAAGTGTCTGATTTCACACTTTTAGAAAACATGAAATCTTTCTGGTTGAGCCAGCAAGAATTGAGAAAGATTAAGGAAGTGTTTAAAGATGTTCATTAAAAAGTAGTTATAAAAATGTGAAAGAGACACGGCACCAAGCATGCCAAATAGAGTAAAACTGTCATCAAAAAGATTCAACAGCTATGAAAAGAGTTCTTCAAAATCTACGTTTTTTTCCTAGATAACAACATCTATCAATTCCAAATGTCCACATTAGTCATGCATAAAGGCACCAATGTTTCACAGAAAACAAACAAATCTATTCCAAGGAACCTTTGCTTTTTATCACATCCACCAGAGAGGCTAGAAAAAGTCAGCTTCTTGAGAGTGTAATTTTAAGTGAAGTTTTAGTTCTCAATGAACTTTTTAGATGTAAGATATTTTGCCAGAACATGAACATTATAGCTATTTGGTTTTGCTTAAAGTTTTTTAGTCACAATTTTTATTATTCTATTTTTATTTTATTTATTTTTCAGGCATTGCTTTAAAAATTATAGAAGTACTACATACTCATATTAAATTGGGAAATAATACAAGACATATAAAGAAAAGGTTGAAATTTCTTTTCCTTCTCCAAAATATCTACATTCATTGCCCTAGGAAATGTGCTAATAGCCTGATGTGTTTTCTTCCACATGGGTTTCCTTGCTCATAAATACTTATGAACTTATATATACATGTATATCCATTTTGATTTTTTTATTCTTATCGCATTGAATTTTTTAAAAACCAAAACAGTAATTCTGCAACTTACTTTTTAAATTGAACTATGTGTCCCTGCCACTCAGATCAATACAGTTGATGATTAGCACAATTGTTTTAATAGCTACATAGCATTTATAGTATGGCTTATTCAATCATTTGTGTGTGACTGTGTGTGTGTGTATGTGTGTGTGTGTGTGTGTGTGTGTGTGTGTGTAAAGGGTATTCAGGGATCTCCCCTCCCCACTACCAACAAGGCTGAAAAAAATATTTCTTAATTCCCTTTATTTAATGTTTGTATACTATTTCATTGATTTCTATTAATTTTTATTATGTTCCTCCACTTTCTTCGGGGTTTATTTATGGTATCTTTTGAAACTTCCTTTCCACAATATACATTTAAAGCTATGAATGTCTCTCAGGGTACAAGAGAACTATTCAGGTAGCTGCAGATCAGCCTCCTGAAGTAGGGAGCAGTAACGAGAGGAAAGCCAGCAAAGGGAAAATCCCAGGTTTCCTTGATTTCTTTTTCTTGAATGGATTCCCCAATTTTTTTCTTTAGTCACTTGCTAATACTTTTAAATGGATTATACTTATTATTGTCTAGCTATTCTAGTTTTAGATGTTTTTTTTTTAGTAGAAATCTTGGTTATAAATGACATATTCTACCATTACTAAAACCTGAAGTTTACTTTTATATATGATGTAATCTATGTTTTTTCCCCCAAATAAGGAATTATGTAATGTCATTAATTATATGAACCATCATTTTCCTCAGAATTAATGAATGCCAATTTTAATTATGAACTAAATGTTTGGCTTAGCAAAATTCACATTCATTTAATCAATAATTAATTCATAACCAAAATATAATATATAATGTAATCTCATATATATAAAACTGAATCGAATTCTGGTTTCTCTCTTCTGTTAGACTACTTATTTGTCTATTCCTTTAGCAGTATTTTTTATTACATTAGTTTTTTTTATTACATTAGTGTTATGATTAATTTGAGCATTCCAATTTTGCTATATCAGTATTAAAAATCATCTTCTATATGATTTCTTGGAGTACTTTGAATATTGTAACTTCTAATACCTAGTTAGTTTGCAGGATGGTGAATCTTTATAATGTTAAGTCACCTCATCAGTGAACAGGGTATGTTTATTTACTTTAACTCTTATTTGTGACATTAAAAAAATTTTTTATCTATAAGGGTCTTTTTTTGAGTCTTTTTATAGATAATCTAGTTTTGTCACTTTTTAAAAATGGTATACTATTTGCTTGGGAAGTTCTGACTATTTAGCTGTTGATTTTGTGAGGTTTTCTATGTGGATGATTTTATGAGGTTTTCTATGTGGATGTTTATAAAATACACAAATAATAATAGTTTTATTTATTTTCTAATTCTTACATATGTTTTTCTTTTCTTGAGCATTGGCCAGGATTTCTAATATAGTTTTAAATAGTGATAACGATATTGAACATCCTTGTCTCGATCCTGCTCTTGATGCCATTAAGTTTATCTAAGTATTATGTTTGTAGACATTTGTGTATGTAGCTTTTATAAAGTGAAAAAAGGTTTCTGTGTCTAGTTTTTTGAGCCTTTCAAGTAATAAATAGAAGATAAGATATTTGTATTGCTTTCTCTAAATCCACTAAGGGAATATTATTTTCCTTTTGATCCATTAAATAATGAAATACATTGAAATTTATCTGATATTGAGCCATCCTTTAATTTCACAGAGATCCTTACTTAAGAAATTCTTGATTATTATTTAAATAGTCCATTCCTTCTATTTGTACTTATGTTTCAGAAATTCCATTATAAAGACGTTGATGCTTCCTTCATTTCTTAGCTCTTAGAGTTCCCAGTTCTTTATTACTTTTTGACGTCTTCTGAAAAAAGTTATTCAATCTGATATTCTTACCCACTAATTCAGTATTTGACTATTCATCCCCTCGGATGAGCTCTTTACTTTAACAATTTCATTTTTCATTCTCGGATACTTTAGGTAACTTCTTGCTCCTCCTTCATGTTATCACTACCTTATCCTTGTGAGAATTTATATTTATTTTAATTTCTTCATTTGTTTCCCACAGCTGATGGCTCACAGGAATTTCCTCACTTACATCTCACTTGCATGACATAAGACAGTTTTTCTCATCTGTTCCCATTTGTTCCAAAATGGTTTTTAGTCATCTCTAAACTGCAACCACTGTATTTTTATTCTGAATAATTTTTGAAATCCACATTTCTCATATAATCCCAAACTTATCATTAAAAAATCATTTATTCAGGGATAGTCACTAAATCTACATTCAACCTCTTTCCTACCTTCTTTAATTCTGTCAGGTGAACTTTATAATAATCCCAAAGTAGCTTTGAGGGCTGTCATTTAAGGCTAATATGTCTTCCTCAAATAGAACATTGTTTTCTAAAACATACTGAAAGCCTGATACATTACTTGAGAGGCTTTGTAAGAACTTAAATCTATAATGATTCACTTGAGAGAAGATTTGATAGAACAAGAAACCCACACCTGCTTTACATGCAAGCATTTATGTAGTCACTCTTCATGCTTATTCCCCATAATTCTGAAATAATTGAGTCATTTAGGTTATAAATTCTCTCGTAAGTGCAGCTTTTGTACGTCTCCTAGGTAAGTTTTATTTTCAGTTTCTCTTTGACTCAGGGGCTACTAATAAGCGATTCTTAATTTCCAATATTTCACCTTTTATTGCTGATTTCTAGTTTTATTAGATTATCATTGAATATATGCAAGTGTTTTTTTTTTTTTTTTCTTGCCCCAGCAAACAAACAACTGGTAAACCCTTACCCTTCTAGGAGCCATGTGGGAGAAGTCTCTCTCCTCTAGGTACTCTCCTCGTGCCAACTGCATTCCTCTCCCATCTGCAAGGACTGGGAACAGTTGAGACCAGTAGCACAGGGACCTTTCCGTTCTGACAGCGCTGGCATGAGCAAACAATGCCACCAAGAGCAAGTCCAGGCGCAGCCCCTCTGCAAAGAAATCAACAGGATTCTGCCACTTGAAGTATTCATAAAAGATGTTTGCCCAGTTTCTGAGTACAGTCGTCTTCCCTGCCAATAGTCGCTTGGCTTCTGCCTGGTACCAAAGAGAACGAAGTCCTCCAGCTCCTCTGTCTCCCACGGATCTCAGAAGAGTCCCAGCCTGCTGTGTCCCTTCCAGGTGAGGGCAGCATGCCTCTCAGTATTTTGTAAATTCCTGGAGAGAGAGGGGAGGATGATGGCACCAAGGAATGTGGCCAAAATGTCATCCTCCTGGAATTTCTCCAGCTGGCAGCCAAGAAAGTCTGAATCCAATGTTTCAGTAGCAATCTTAAACACAGATGAAATGATCACATAGTCTCCGGTACAGGTTTAAATGGATGTTACAAATATGTTCTGTGAGATTTTAAGAGGTGATAAGTCAAGTACAGAAAGATTATCCAAATAAATGCATTTGGAAAACAGTTATATCTGAAAAGTTTTTCTCCTGCAAGATTTTTAAGAGGCTTGAGTATGTGAATATATATTATTGCTGTCTGAAGTAGAGTTCGTGGTGTTTCTGATTATTTTGACTGAAAAGCACTTTTTTTGTCATATTGTTATTATGGCTGTTGTCATTGTTTTAACGCCACTTCCAAGATGGTATTTCTACAAAACATACTTTGAAAAAAGCTGGCCTTTACTTTTCCTCCAAAAAATTACTGAATATATTATTATTTTCTTAATTTTCAAGAATTTATTATTATACAATTTTAATTATAGAATCATACAATTTTAAGTACTGAAAATAATTTATGTGTTTGATAGAAGTAATTAAATCATAAAAAATTATTTTACAATTTTAGGGGCTCTTGGGTGGCTCAGTAGTTGAGCATCTGCCTTCGGCTCAGGTCATGGGTCAGGGTCCTGGGATTGAACCCCACATTGGGCTCCCTGCTCAGCAGAAAGCCTGCTTCTCCCTCTCCCACTCCCCCTGTTTGTGTTCCCTCTCTTGCTGTGTCTCACTCTGTCAAATGAATAAATAAAATTTTTTTAAAAATTATTTTACAATTTTAATCATAAAACCATACAATAGGGGATAGAATATAGAATTAGTCTCTCTCCCATCCTATAATCCAGCCCAACTCCCCAGAAGTTAACACACACACACATATACACACACACACAGATTTTCTAATTAATTGTTTTTAAAAATTTATATAATTAGGCACATATTCTAATCCCTGTTTGGGCCATTTTCTTTTCTTTTGAAGATTTTATTTATTTTTTGAGAGAGAGAGACACACACACACAGTGAGAGAGAGAACACAAGCAGGGGGAGTGTGAGAGGGAGAAGCAGACTTCCCGCCAAGCAGAGAGCCCGATGCAGGGCTCAATCCCAGGATCATGACCTGAGCCGAAGGCAGACACTTAACCGATTGAGCCACCCAGGCGCCCCTGGGCCATTTTCAAAATAGTCTTAATTGTACCTTTGGATATCTCTGCATTACCTGCGTACTGCTCACTTTTAATAATTTCATGGTATTCCATTATATGGATATATTATAATTTAACTACTCCTCTATTGAAAGGCTTTTCGATTGTTCCAGTTTTTCACAATTATAAACAAAACAGAAGTGAATAACCCTTCAGATTATTTAGATACACTGAACAGTATAAATGTTTTGTAGGCTACATTTCTAGAAGGGGAATTCCTGTGCTAAATATCAAGCATATTTTTTAATTAAAAATTATCTACAAAAGCAATTACAGCAACTTAAACTTCTAACAGTGTAGGAGATTGATGGTTTATTCATATTCTTGCCATGGAAATCTCACATTTTAAAATTATTGCTAATCTTATCCCTGGAAATAAGGAAATATTGAGAAATGATGAGTAAGGCCAGGTATCTTATCACAAGAAGCTGTTTTCAGTTCTTTATTTGTGAACTCTATTTACTTTGTACATTATTCTAAAAAATTTTAGAGTTTCTTATTTAATTGTAAAAGATCATCTCTATTAAGGAAATCAGCTCTTTCTTACTCTGTTGAATAATATAAGTACTTTCCAAGTTTGTTTTTGTTATTGTATTGTCTTATTTCGTTTATCATGTTCTTATTGCAAAGAAGTTTGAACATATTTATAAATCAAATGTATCTCCTTTTATAGCCTTGGGTTTTGAGTCTTGCATAAAAAGGCATTTCCTATCAAAGATTTAAAAAAAGAAAATCATTTACTTCTAGTATTTGTGTGTGTATGTGTCTTTGTGTGTGTGTTTAAATCTTTGATCATTAGAATTTTATTTTGGTATAAACAGTCATGGAGAAATCCTCCCGATGAGCCGTGAAATGACTGTGAACCTGCCTTGACTAAAACCTTGGGAGAGACCCTGAACCAGGGGCACCCAGGTAAACTGCTCCTGAATTCCTGACGCACAGAAGCTGTGAGATCATAGGCACTGTTTTTTTTTTTTAAACTTCTAAGTTTTGGAGTAATTCACTATGTAGCAATAGATAATATTCATTTAATCAAGTTTTATTTAAGTTTTTAAAAAAATCATGAATAGATGGTGAATTTTGCTAAATAGCTTTATTTTTTGGTCATTCAACTTATTAATATGATGAATTACATTAACAGAGTTTTAAATAGTGTATCATCTTTATATTCCTGGGATAACCTCCATTCTAAAAAATATTAATCTTTAGATGCACTGTAGGATTATATATATGTGATTTATTTAAGATTTTATGTTGACATTCATAAATGACATATCTATACATATTTTGATTGTCGAAAGTTTTGGCAGTCTACACTCAGAAAAAAATTTTAAAGTATTGGAATTTTCCATTCTTTCAAAGTTTAATTAACTTCTCCTGTGACTCCATCTAGGACTGGTGTTTTTTAAAAGTGAATATTTGGAAATTCTCTCAACTCTTTACTATAGTTGTGTTTAGATTTTATATCTCATCTATGACAAAATTTCATACTTTTTTAAAGATTTTATTTATTTATTTGACAGAGAGAGAGAGAGATCACAAGTAGGCAGACAGGCAGGCAGAGGGAGAGGGAGAAGCATGCTTCCCTCTGAGCAACGAGCCCAATGCAGGACCCTATCCCAGGCCCCTGGGATCTTGACCTGAGCCGAAGGCAGACGCTTAACTGACTGAGATGCCCAGGCGCCCCAAAATTTAATATTTTTTAGAATAAACTACCGGAGGGGTGCCTGGGTGGCTCAGTTAGTGAAGTGTCAGACTCTTGATTTTGGTTCAGGTCATGATCTCAGGGTCGTGAGATCAAGCCCCACGTCGGGCTTGTGCTGGGTGTGGAGCCTGCTTAAGATTCTCTCTCTGCCACTCCCTCTGCCCTTCCCCCCCCCAAAAAAAAGGTAAAAAAAAAATAGGATAAACTACATGATATCTGTGTTTTAGTAACTATATAGAGTTGTGCAAAATACTTTTATTTCTTTCACATTTATAAATAACCCTGGTTATTTGCCCATTTTTAGCTCTCAACTTTTAACTTATGTGAGTTGGAGCTAAACACCCAGCTTCATGCTCACTCAGGTGGGACAACTCTGAGGCTTGGTCTGTGGTTTGCCATAATCCCTAGCTGGACAGAGCCCTGTCGTCCACGGCAGGAATCTATTCCATTTTGCATCACATCCCATCTGGTGATTTTTTGGATCACTTTCCAAGGAAGTTATTTGCACTGAAATCCTTGTCTCAGTGTCTAAACCCTGGCGAAAGACAACTTAGACACCAACCCAGAGAGACTCTTTTCCAGCAACTCCACAGAAAAATTCATTAAAGCCTTATTACCATCAATTCTGAGTCTTACTCTTTTCTCCTAGGGTCAGAAGAGAGAGAAATTAAGCACTGTGGGATGACAGTCAATGATGAGAAGAAAGGTGTTTTTAGGAATACTATTTTCAAATTCAATGAAGAAGGAACTAGTTCACAAAGAGTGTTGCTCATCATTTCATGATTCATTATGATTATTGAATAACAAAGATTTCTTATATTGGTATAAAATATTGTATTATGCTATAAAAAAGAACTGGTAAAGGAAACTATAGCTGTCATAATTCTAACTTGCGCTTCTTAATTAACTTTATAAAAAATCTGCCTTTGCCTAAACACTTTATCTTCAGAATCTAATGTAATGTTCTAAACTTTGAAGATTCACAACTCCCTCTACAGTATGTGCTTATTTCAAATAATGAAAACTGATGCTAAAGAAAATCAAATAGAATCTCAGTATTTAAAAAAGTAGTCACAGTACCAAAAAAGGACAAACATTTGAATAAATACTTATTAATCTGTTATTAATATAACAGAACTAATCTACCCTTAGAAGATGAGTTTCTCTTGTGATTTACCATAACCTTAGTTATACCGGAGGACTACTATTTTCAATACTGGTTGTGAGTCACTGGGTGTTTATGACAGCCCATCCCTTCCAGCTATGGTATTGGCTAAAGAAGATTCAGAGCAGTACTTAAGTGTTCAGATGAGCAAACCTTATTCTTTCTGATCATGACATACTTCCTGCTACTACGATGTGTCCTCAAACACATTTATATTATCTTACAGGGAGCTGATTGTCTCAGGAAGGCCAAAAATTCCTAGTCTATTTCAAATGAATATTCTAAGAAACAAATTTTTTGATGTGTTTTCCCTGAGAAGTAATTTACTTTTTCCATGGATCATTTAACAACTCTTTTTGATGTCATGTTATTCTTGTTAAATCTCCTTCACCCAAACTCAAACCTCTCAAGGCTGCTTGTGGATTTTGAAGATTGACTTAGCCTAAAAATTCATGTAAAGAATGCCCTTGTGAGCATATGTTTTTATTAATCTGAACTCAATTCATGTTTTTTCTCTACAAATTTATAATTTCACTCTCATAAGATAACCAAAGACAATTTTATAGGAAAAATAAAGTAATTCTTTTTACTTGTATTCTTTAATAAGACCTACATATGTAAGAGGAAATACAGTTTGAATGGGCTTTCAAAACTGCTATTTTTATTAACATAGATTTTCCTTTGTAAATTTGCATTATTTGCAAAAGTGTAATTCAGAAAAAACTTTTAGTAAAGTATGGATATAATCTTGTTAATAGGCCTGTTTTTCTTCCATTGGTCTTTAAAAATATGGCCTAAATTAATGAAAGTCTGCTGGAGGAAAATTTAAAGATGCTTGGAGGCAAAAATAAAACAAGATGAAATCAGAGAGGGGGACAAACCATAAAAGACTCTTAATCATAGGAAGCAAACTGAGGGTTGCTGGGGGGAGGGGTATGGGGTAACTGGGTGATGGATATTAAGGAGGGCATGTGATGTAAAGAACACTGAGTATTATATAAGACTGATGAATCACAGAACTCTACCTCTGAAACTAATAATATATTATATGTTAATTAATTGAAATTAAATAAAAATAATTTAAAAAAAAGGAAGGGACAGTGAAAAAAAAACAAAGAAGCTTGGTAATTACATTCTCAATTTCATCTTTTTAAAAAAGATTTTTATTATTTATTTGAGAGAGAGAGAAAGCGAGACAGAGCATGAGCAGGGGGAGGGGCAGAGGGAGAGGGAGAAGCAAACTCCCCACTGAGCAGGTAGCCCACTGCCCCTCAGGGTTCAATCCCAAGACCCTGGGATCATGACCCAAAAAGGCAGACGCTTAACTGACTGAGCCACCCAGGTTCCCCTCGACTTCATCTTTTTAATTAAATTGTGTTCTGTTATGAAAATTAACTATAGTGTTTAATGTATTTTTTTCCTTTAGATAATGTGCTAAGAAAAGTAGCTTTCTAGAGAAAACTTTTCAAATGTGATGGCAAATATAATGAGCTATTATCTAAGGACAGAGATTTGGTTGTTACTATACAAAATGGTGAAATAAGCAAAATCTGTCATGAATGCTCACGTACCACTTATTCTTTTGAAGGTAGGAGGGAGGGGACCCTGACCACTGTCCCGGAGCCTTGGATAAGTACCAACTCCATCCCCAACCTGGGCGGGGAAGATACCCTAAACCAAGTAGGACCGGGATGCCCACTGTACAGTTCACAAGTGAGTCAACGAAGACACAGAAAGGGCAGGTAATTCCTCAATTTCCACAAACAGGGCGCAAATTAGAAAAATTGTACATGTCTGCTGATTGTTAGTTCATGGGTCATGTTGCAATTCTGATCATAAAACTACTCATATCCAGGAAATCATAGAAATTATTATTGACCTTCTAGGAGTCAAGGAAGTTAATTGTAGTATTTTTTTCATTAATATAGTGTGAGAACACATTTAGCCCATATTCCAGGGCGACTTTTCTAAAATTTAACTCCTATTCATCTCTGCTAGCAAGCTTCCACATTATCCCCCTCGACTCAGTCCAGGATAGGTGTCCTTCCCACGTCCTTCTGCGGTTCACTTTTTCTATCATGATACTTTCCCTGCTTTGATTGCCTTATTTATTTCCTGTCTCCTCCAGTGAATTATGCTTTTTGAGTACAGAAACCACACTCATGCATCTTTATGACCTAAAATTATATTATGGTCTCCAATAAAATAGGTTCCCGTTCAGCTCGTATTTTTTCTAAAGGGATGAGTGAATGGAAATTCACTCTTCCAAGACCCTATTGCTATTGTCTGCCCCGATGACCTGCTCACAGCTTACTCTTGGCAAATCAAGATTTTAGCTGATGTAGGTTACCATGGTTTTCCTTTTAAGGATATTTGAATTTTCACTGGGGACACACTAGAGTCTAAAGAAATTCTGATAACGGACTTTCAAGAATGATAACAATCGGGGAAGTATTATTTTAAACGGGGAGACACTCTCCATATCATATTATGTAGATGGCCCATGCCATCACTTCGTAAAGCTAGCCTAGCTTTAATGTTATGTAGAAATGTACAGGTATGTATATTTGCAGAGAGAACCAATGAGTCTGATGGATGCTAGGATACATGGAACCATACTGCTGCAATTGAACCTGACTAGATGAAACTTCCTTTTAGTTTGCTTGGAAATGCCTCTGGTATCAGATGCAGTGAAAGAGGGGAGGGAAAATGTCCTGTCTTGTCAGGGGTGGTACAGTGGCTAGTTGGAACTTTAGTAAGCATGCATCTAACAGTTGCTGAGACATCCACCTTTTGCTATTTTGCTTCTCACCTGGTAATGATTCCAAATGTATGACATTTGAAAAAGACATAAATCATTAGTTCCAAGTTAGAACAGCAATTCTAAACCAAGCAATGTGTTTGGCATTTTCAGAAATGCTTTATTGGAATGATCAAGGGGTTGAAAAGCTGGAGTTAGGTATAATGATCATTTCCCTTAAACGGGAGAAGGTCATGATGAAAGTTGCTTTTTATCAGTAATTAGAGTTCTATAGCAGCAACATGTCCTAATTATGATATTTAGACCATTAGCAGATGAACAATGTTATTTAGAATCTGCTACGGAAAATCACCCCAGGCCATTCTTATGGAATGATTGAGTATAATGCTATTTGTGGTTTACATCTCACGCACTTACCCTACCCACCTCACATACACACTCCATCTGGACTCATTTATTAAGGGCACTTTAGTGTTCAACACAGAACTTGAAAAGTGGCACCTCAATGGGCTCAGAGAGGAAAACAAACATCCCTGTATCTTATTAAATTTTGTACAACATGGAAAACATTATGAATGGTGAGATAGAGTGAAACTTTAGTATACAATGAACAACTAACATTTATGAATGACCACAGTCCCCTTTGAATCATACTTTTAGAAACCCAGGCAAGGAAATCAGGAGGATCCAGAGTCAAAAATTAGACAATATCTAGAAGTTACTTCAAAATGATTTGCCCGAGCATTTTTTGAGGCGAACTGATCAGACCTATTCACACTCATCATTCACGTTCAATGTCAGGCACTGTACGAGGCATGAAGGATAGGAAGAATCCAGCTTTGTAGATGCTTTTGCTGAGATGAGTCTGAAATGTTAAAAAAAATTTCTGTCCAGTGAACTATGAACATGGATTGTTTGTACAGGTACCTGGACACCTTTGCACCTTTCCAGAGTGAGAAAGAAATAACCCTGGTTTGATGTTCCCACAGACGCAGCTGGGTGGTAAGCATCAGGGAATTTCCCTGGTCTAACTTGTGTTGTTGGTCCAGCTTGGCTTGCCGTGGGCTGGCAGTCGAGTGTCACTTGACCCAAGCAGAGCTCAATCACTTTGGTCACGGGACAACAGTACTTGAGAGTTTAAGAGCTCCTTTGTTTCAGGAAATTTTGCCAATTATTCAATCTAAGGTTTCATTTGCTTAATGACTTCCTCATTTTACCATCTAATGTGCTTCCCCATTCCTTCATCTTTTTGCCTTTTTATTTTGTTTAGTTCTTCTTTGGTCTAGCTATGGCTAATTTAATCTTTCCTCCTAAGTCAATGCTTCTAACCCCTGGAGGCACAAGGCCAAAGGCCAAATGACTTTAACTGCCAATGTATAAAAACTCTCAAAGCTTGGTGGGGTGGGTGTCATTACTGGGGACATAGAAGTGGGGGGATATCTACACCGTCAGTCATAGTAAAGTGTCAACTCTGAGCTGCAATCATTCAATATAAAGGCCTTTTATTGGGGGTGGTAGAGCTTTTAAAGGTCTTTCCTTTCGTGTTTATTTAGGCATTTTGTCCCATTAATTGGGTGGGAGGGATTGAGGAGTTTATAGGAACAAGTTCAATAAGGACGAAGGGGAGTTACCATCCCTGGGTGATGTGTGGCCACTTGGAGCTGTAAGAAGAAATGTGTTTTGTGGAAAATCCTTAAACACATTTCTATAAAATGTTTAACAGAATTTGTGCACAATATAATAATACTTTAAAGTTTTTACTAAACAGCTCAATTTCTCCTAACATACAGTATGACAAACATATAAAGCAATGGAAGAAATCTTAGAGGCTTTAAACATATCAGTATGTACCCATTGCTCCTTTGTCAAATCTGTGATTTTCTTTTCGTCAAAATCAATACCAGATGCATATGAGTACTCAATAAATGTTAACTGGGATAATTTTTACTTACATTCATCACAATTTTCTTCCTTTAATTATTTGTGGTTTTGTGTTCCATGAATTCTAATCTTGTCAGTCCTCTTCCCTTTAAGTTTTAATTTTAAGCTTTCTTTGTATTTCTTTCCAATATCTTCAGGTTTTGTTGTCAGAATTTATACTTTGTACTCTTTTTGTCACTTACTCAAGTTTGTCTTTGTTCCATTTTGGACATTTTTCTTTAGGATTCCTTGCCAGTGTTTGTTGCCTTTGTAAGTGACCTTACACTGATTTTCATTTTAAACAGCTTAAACTCTTCCAAAGAATTTTTCAAGTCCTGTTTTAAAATCTGTTTCATAAAATGGTTTTTACAAAGAAATTGAAAAATGTGTGGTGTTTGGATATTGTGTCATTTTTTCATTCAGTGAATGCACAACTATTTGAAAATCCTGGTTCTTGTTTCTAAGACAGTTTTTAAAGTCAGCATTTCATTAGCTGGGAAGTAATTCTCATTAGTTTATGCCAGTAATTTTCATATTTTATATTATATCTAGCACATAGTACCCATTCAATAAACGAAAATTACTTTCTGTTATCTGATATACTTTGGGTCGCAGGAAATAATTTTACATAACAAGGGAGAATATTACATTTGGATCAAATTGTCAGGGAAATAAGGTGAATCATCTCCTCCTCTTGTGAGTCAATTTACCTATCTTTTATGCTAACAATCGGTTTCAGAGTATTTAGAGGAATTTGTTGGTCCTTTTAATATAGCCCAAAGAACATCTACCAGCAAGTGCAAGAGAATTCTTCCAATGATTCTATTAGGTTAAATGGCTTCAGATATTTGAGGATCAGTATTCATGGAAAATACCATGTATGATGTTTCTAAATATAGATTCACACAAATTGATATTAAGTATTTCCAAGCAGCACAGATTGAACCAGGTTATCACTCTCTGTGCTTTCAGATATCTTAACAATTGATGTGAAACATCACATATTCCAATTAGTGGTAGCAACCATCAAAATAGCCAAAATTACTATACTGACATGCCAGGTCCAGTCCGGCGGTAACATATAAACATGATCATCATTAGCAAATATGGGCCAGATGTTCATCCTCTAAGAATCTATGGGAATGATTACTTGTGTTATGGTGTATAGTCAGTCTTGACATGAAAAAAACAAACTTAATTTAACATAGAAGAAAGTACAAAATTTCAAATGATCCTACTGCACCTCTGGAAAAAAGAAACTGAGACTTTCTTAAGTATAGTTGATATTTTTGGATAATGATACTATTATGTTGTTCAGCAAGAGTAATCTTTCCATCTATTCCTAACTGTAGTTTCCTTATTGTATCATCTGATCTACTTTATTAGAATGGCCTAATTTAAAAGAGTGAGAACTTTTTTCTTTTTTTAACTTGGGTATGCCTCTTTTCTTTCAGTCACTCTAATTTCATCTACTAACTTTGCTAAGGGAGACAGTCAATGGAGATTTATCTCTTAACCAGCCTTCCTTGTTTAAAAAAGTACTATTTTTTTTTTTTGTTCAATGACTACATTCTAGCACATCAATTGGCTTCAAGACAAAACTTCATTAATAATCCTATAGAATATGTCACTTGTCATATTTTGGTCTATTTTGTTTTCTTCTCATTAGCATGAAGGCCAGATAAAACTGTTGCTTTTTTAAATATTGTTTCTGTTCAGGGCTGGCACTTTTATCTTACATTATAGTAGAAATAGCAACTCAGTACTGTAGGCTAAAATATGGCTGCAAAAGTAAAAGAATACAGAAACTCTTTTGCAGAGATGTTTTCAAACACTGTGCTTGAATATCGGACTACAGTGAAATATAATGTGTGATTGTGAAGTATGTCATTGAGTCATGATTGTACAACCACAGACTATTACTTTGGGCGCATTATGTTACAAATCTACTGTATGAGCATGCATCAGATAATTTTTCATACATCTCAATTCCATGTGTTAATCTTTCATTGGCATATCTGAAGCAAAGTTTTTCTGTGAAGCTGGATGTAGATTGTCTATACGAACCACACTGAAAAGATCATTGAGACTCAGTTCAAACATTTATACTTGCAAAGTCACGCCACAACATGTTCATCACAACCTATATAGTTGTGCTGTCACGGTTTTAAAATATATTCCACCTTTAGAGTCATGGGTATATCTGAAGTTTGCCAAGTAGACAGGATTGACTAAGCACCGTCCAATGACTTTGAAAGAATTTGAAAGCATTTTGAAATGAGCTGATTATTATCTATGAATCATGTGAGTCACAGAGTCATGAACACTGGTGGATATTGAAATCGGTATGGACACACCCCTCATATAATGTCAAACTCCAGAATCCTGCAGCTAATGAATCAAAATGTTTAATTTTTCTTAAGCATTTTTAGGTTGAAATTAAATTAAAAGTTCTCTAGTGACAGTCTAATAATTACTTTTCACATTCCAATAAGATAGTGTTTAAAAGCATTTTAAAACTAAGCATTTTATACTTTAAATATACTTTTTAAAAAATTTAAATTCAATTAACCAACTTATAGTATACTCTTCACTATTAGGTCATTCTTAGCCTAATCAATCAAATATCTATCAGTGTGTACTGTGCAAAGAGCATATTGCCAAATTCTCCTGAGCTTGTTTTTTCATGCACATCAGAAATGAAGTTTCTACTCTATTGGAGCTCAGAAATTAGCCACAAGTCCTAAGACCACTTAAATGCGTCACATTTAGGTGTTTGGGGGAAGGTAAATCGACAGACTAAACAACAGCACTGACATAAACTTGAATTTCTTCTTTTGATTTTTATTAACATAATGGTATTAGATATACTTGGATTTCTCTTATCAATGTATTTTGTTAATTTAAGTTTCTTAATAAATGAATAAAGCCACACTCCCTCCTTTAACTCTCATTTCAACTCCTGATGTCCCAAAGAAGTGCCACTTAACTTTTTGATCTCACATTTACCTCTCTCTAACTGTTGTTAGTATGCTTTTTGACACTTAGCCACTTACTGTGTTTTAATAGGATTCTCAACTAATTTCATGCACATAACTCCTGCTAACATCTTTTCACACACTACTCTGATATTGGATATTTCTTTTTCATCTTCCTTACTTTCCTTTTGTAGCATCTAGTAAACTAATAATGTACAAAACTATTCTTTGAATTAAGATTAAATTTTCATTGGCATGTTAATGGATTTTCATAAACCAGTGAATTTCCATATATGTATATATATGTATACGTACATACGTGTACATAAATAAGATTTTCTGAGCGAGATAATTAACTGATCAGAAAATAGTAAGAAAAAAATATATTTACACACCTAGTAAAATGACCAAAATCCAAAACACTGACACCGCCAAATGTGAGCAAGGATGTGGAGCAATAGAAAATCTCACTTGTTGCTGGTAGGAATACAAAATGGTACAGTCACTTTGGAAGACAGTTTGGGGTTTCTTACAAAACTTAACATTCTCTTACCACGTAATCCAGCAATTATGCTCCGTGGTATTTATCCAAAGGAATTGAAAACAAGTTCACACAAAAACCCACATACAGATGTTTATAGCAATTTTATGCATAATTGTCCAAACTTGAAAGCAACTAAGATGTCCTTTAGTAGGTGAATGGACTGTGGTATATTCAGACAATAGAATATTATTCAGTGCTAAAAGGAAATGAGCTATCAAGCCATGAGAAAACATGAAGAAACCTTAAATGCATATTATTAAATAAAAGAAGCCAATATAAAAAGGCTACACCCTGCATAGTTGCAATTAAATGACATTCTGGAAAAGGCAAAATTATGAAGATAATAAAAAGATCAGTGGTTGGCAGGAGTGGGGAGAGGAAGAGAGATGAATAGGCAGAGCACAGAGGATTTTTAGAGCAGGGAAAACATTAAAATAATGGGTCTATGTCATTATACATTTGTCCAAATCCATAGAACATACAATATCAAGAGTGAACCCTATGGTAAACTATGAATTTTGGATGAATATGAAGTGTCACTGTACTTACATAAGTATATGCTTATATATATCTATATCTATATCTATATCTATCTATCTATCATCTATCTAATCTATCTATCTAATTAGATATATAACTGTAAGTAGGTAGCACTAATTTACCAAGGACAAGAAAGAAAAGTTCCATATCACAGAACTGAAAAAACTACCACCACCTCTTTATTCTTCTTCCTCAAGTCTTTCATTCCAAATGCCTTCCTTAACTCTATTTCTCATCAGGCTGAAGACAAGAAACAATTTTTTAACTATTTCAAACAATTCGTCCATGTAAAATAGCTTATGCATGTTTATTTTGAGTCCATAATGATGGAGATAATTAGAGGGTAGAAATTTTTCAAGGATACCTTGGAAAGAATAATGGTAGTTTCTCAGGTTCATGATTTTGGAAATAACTCAATCCAGAAACAAACCTGCTTCAAAATAATTTAACAATTTACTTTTCTCCATAATGTTTGTATATTTAAATTCCGCTCCCCCCCCACACACATCATGGTATTGGTAAAGTGAATATATATTTTTTCCCACCCAACATCTGAATTTACTTCCTTTGCTCATGAAATCACTCCTAAGGCCCACTTCCCATGACAGAAACTGAAAATGCCAGGACTCACATTCACAGCTGTGCAAAGATACATGAATGATCTGGGTTCTTCCAGTTAGAAGTATTCACAGCATCCTTAAGTAGGGACCAAACAGAAACCGTTCTGGTGAGAGAGACTATGACTACAGTGATGTAGCTTCAGTTTAGAGAACATGGTATTTAACGTTCCCATGGAGGACCCTGATGTTCACAGCTGCCTATCAGAGGACGAAGTCATGCTACTGAGCACAGACTCATCAGGGTATCTTTGGAGGACCACTATTGTAATGGGGTGTAATGGGGCTTTAAACTCTGTTTAAGGCTACTTGGAATAAAAGCCTGATGCTTCTGCCCTGCTGAAGATTCTCTAAGCTCTGAACAGGTCAGTAGAGATGTTCACAAATATTTTTGCTCTTTACTTCTGAGCACACAGTAGGATTGCTCTGTTCCACTTCCTTCAACGTATGTATGGCCATAAGATGTGTTTTGGCCAAAATAATTAGACCAGAAGTGATGTGGCAGGAGTTTTCAAGTCAGTGAGCAATTTGCCATATTCTCTTCCCATCGCAGCAGTGATTTTGAAAGCATATGTCAAACTAATGACTCCATTAGTCCAGTTCTTTGAGTAGATGCAATGAACAGAGAAGGCCATTGGCCCACCAGCATCTGACATGTAGAATGAGCAAGTAATAAACCCTTCACTCTTTATAGGCAACTAAGAGATATTATTTTTTTTCAACAATATAACCTGCCATGACACATCCTAATATAGTTACTAAATATCTTTCTACTAACTCATGTTTTGCTTAATTATCTAGTTCGTATGTTTCTTACAACCTGACTTTTAACAAATGACTTCAGATTAGATGAAACTTGGGGGGACAAAGCGGTGGCTGCCATAGAAGAGTTTAATGGCCCAAGGAGTGCAAGGCCTAAAGTGTGGAGGTAGGCAGGGGGAGATCATTGGTTCTAATCACATGCATGGCTTAAATAAAATGATTGACAAAAGTCTTCACATTTTAGTTTAAGTCCAAATGCCTGGGTTTTCATACCAGCATATTAAAAGTTTATCTCTTGTCTTATGTCCTCAGGGCTGCAACTGCCCAAACCAAACTTAAAAGTTGATTACACAGGTTGCCAGATTATCATGCTGATTGATTTCACCAAGCCTTTGATGTGGGGAAAATTGGAATTATGAAAACTGGAATGGGAGCATATAGAAGGACAGCAGCTTCCCACTGACAGTGGAATTGGCCCCTCTTTCCAGTAAACAGGTCTTATTCAAAGACACTGACTTCCCCAGGTGGAAGGATCATGCCAGCTTCTCATGTCACCTCACATTGCCCCCAGACCTATAATTAGAACCAGAATCAAGAATGTTTGGGCAGGGAGCCCACAAACAAAGCCCTGGGGCTGATAAGATTTTGATAATTTATATGATTTATATGGACATAGATGTGGAGAATATGTGTAAGAATGATCGGAAAATTCTAGATATAAGAGGGAAAGGAATAATTTTAAAACAAGTTGAATTAATCAATATAGATTCAATCACCAAGTTGGTCCCTGATTCACTGTGCTAGTTTGAGGCGTTGGGTATGGTTCTTTTCTTTTCCTTTCCTGTTTTTTTTTTTTTTTTTTCCCCAGTTTGGTTAACTTCATCCTAGGTATAATGTAGAGGAAAGAATCTAAACGCTCACAGATGAGTAAATGTTGGAGAGGACTGGACACACTGGACTGCTCAACTGCTCCCTAACCATGCTCTCTAAAGAGGCCAGCATGCATTCACTACTCCAAGGCTTTGAGAAATATCCCAGGGATTGGAGTCCCAACATCTCTCAAAGGTGCTATAAGCGGCGGTACTCTGGAAGAAAGCTTGTGCATGATACAGCACGTGAAAAGGGCTCCTTGAGCTCAGTGTGATACTAGATTCCAGGGTGTCCGAAGGTAAGGGATGGAACATAACTGCTAGGTTAATCGGGTCACGGTGACTCTAAAAAGCAGCAATATCAGCAAAAGGATCAGAATGATACGATCCATAAGGCCTTTTGTGGCGGTATATTGATCATGGGGTCCCTGAAATGAACTTAGAACTGAATAAGCCCTAGCCCTAGTGAGTGGAAACCTTACTCAAGCCATCAAAATTTATAATATTTCTTCACCCAGTTTCTAGACCTGGGTCAGTTCAAATATCCAGTGGTCCTTTAAACTGGAGAGGGATAGATAATTTTGCGTTTGGACTTTGTTATAATATTTTGAGTATATACTTTGACTCTCCCTTTTAATGCTTTCCTAAAGGAATCTGTATCTATTTACCAGAATAACTGTGTCTTTGGGAAAGACAATGATCAATGAATTGGCCGTGGTGTAGTTCTAGTTTGAGTCCAAAGGCCTGAGAAATAGCAGAATCAGTGGTTTAAGTTCAGGTCTGTATCTGAACCCTCATTTCTCCTGTGTAAGTCCCAGTCTGAGAGCAGGAGAAGACTGCTGTCCCAGCTCATAAAGTCAGTGAAAATTCTCTCCCTTCTTCCATCTTTTTGTTCAATTCAGGCCCATAATGGCTTGGCTCATGCCCAGTTGTGTTGGGAAGGGCAATCAGCTTTATTGTCTATCCATTCGAATACTAGTCTCATTTGGAAATACCTTTGCAGACACAGTCAGAAATAATGTTTAACTAAATACCAAAACATAATCAAGCTGACACATAGTTAACCATCGCAAGCAGATTGGGAGGACTGGTAGAAATCATGGTTTGTACAGATATGCCAAGTTTCATAAGAAACACCTTACCAGGGTGAATACTGTCATTCTTTCAAGAGACTGTGCACAGCAGGTGTTGGGGACTAGGAGCCAGATCAGAAGAGGAAGAACATAAAGACACATGCCATGTGGTGACTGTGGCCAATAGTCTGGGTTGAAGGTGACGCATCCTTTGGAGAACCCCTCAGAATAGATGGAGGGTACATTGTCAGTGGAATTAAGGCTTTGCACAAGTGGATGGGAACAAGACGAAGAACTTGTGGTTTGGGGATTAGTGATTTAATATTAATTTAATTTGTACCATAGGTAAGGTCTGATGGTATTTGGTTTATACGAAAGAAGGAACATATACTTTCTATACTATGAAGTGCTATACGGCTGCATGTTATAATAGTTACTATATATGTTCATTTCTGTCTTACCTTTAACACATTTCTAATCCTTTTTTATGTCCATTCCTAACTACTTTGTACACCCATTAGCTAGTTTCCTTTTTGAGAGGTGGGAAAAATAAAAGAATTTGTTTTAGGTTCCTACTAGCGTATTTTAAAACTACTCAATTTACAACATTCCATAAATATTAACTGATTTATTTCAGTAAGGATTTAAGGTAATTTACAAAGATACCTGTGAAACCACAAGATTAAAAAAAAATAAGTGAGGAAGTTCAAGTTAAAAAAGAAAACACAGGTAAGAAAATTAAATTAAAATCAGGATAAAGATTTACCCAAAATCTCTTGTATATTTCCTAGGCGTATGTTATACATCTGATTTTATGCTTCATGATAGCTGAGGTAAAACTGGAATCTTGATCCATTATATGCATCAGCATCCATAAAATAAAAGCTAATTTCTCTGAATATACATGGTTAATCCTTCTACTGAAACTTGAGGGAAATTTCTTTCATAAAAATCAGACAATGTACTATAGTGAGCATCAACCATATCGTAAATATGATGATGAGATTCTTAGAGATGTTTATTCTAAGTTGAAATGTAAGTGGAGAGGTTAAAGGAAAGCCAAGACTAGTAAATTCTAATCTTTGAGGGACCAAACAAGGTACCACACGTGATTCAACCCCCTGCAGGTCTGGCTTCTTCCCAGAATAACATTTAGAACATCTAGAGCAATCAGGCAATCTTAGGAATATCTTCTCTTACAACGACTATTAGATGTCATCAGCAGAAGTTTCAGGTTCTATTTCCCTGCAATGCCCCGGAGAGGTGAGGTGAGGTGAGGTGATTGTCAAGTAGACTCCAGGAAAAAAACAACAGTAACATCAACAACAATGTCAGCGTTGTCTTAATTATGAAAATTGTTTTTATTAGAATTGTATCAGGCAGGATGCTAAGATGGCCCTAGGATTCCTGCCCACAGTCAATTTCAGTATAATTTCCTGCACTTGAATGTGACCAGGGCACATGGATATGATGGATATCACCTCTGGGATTAGGTTATGTAACATGGCAGGCAAAGGTGAAGGGATTCGCAGATGTAATTAAGTCTGTAATCAGGCGATGTTAACATAATCAAAAGGAAGGTCATCATGGGTGGGCCTCACCTAATCAGGCAAGCTCTTTTTAAAAGACTCAAATTAGCAGCCGCAGCCAACGGGCTGCCTTTCCTGGCTTTGAACAAGCCAGTCTCCGTGTTGTGGAGAGGGTTGGGCATCTTGGACATAAAGGTGGCCTATGGGAGATGAGAGCTACCCCTGGCCTGGATTATAGACAATAGGCTAACAGAAGATTCAGTGATTGTTAAGCAGTTATGTTTTGAAAATTTTAAATAACATTTCCTTGAAATAAATTGATAGAAGATTTAGAGATATGTGGCAATGATAAAATGCCTTGGAAGCTTCCAGGCTTTCAAAATTAAAACAACACAGCAGTGGGTTCTCCTGAAGTTTCTGTTTAGATACTCTGGATTTTAGCAGTTGCTATCTCTAATAGCTGGCTGGAAACACTGACACACAGATGAAAAGAGTGTGGAGTTATTAGAGATCAACTAAACATTTTTTTTAAAAAATCATTTGACCTGATTTAGGGTACAAGCATAGTATGATGTACCAAAAATACATTTAGATGCATGTAATGAACATAGATGGCGATCACCATATGAACATTTTGAAGGATTCGTACGGGCAGAAGAGCCAGGGAGAACAAAGATAATTAAGGAGTAGTTCTCTGAAATATCCCAGGGTTGTTTTTTAAAAGGCAGGGTTGGGGGAGAGAATAAACGGGTGTCCAGGAACACAGCAGTAGCTGCTTAACGTAAAAAGCCAGACTGACTCAGCCCAGTTGTTGAGTAAATGTTGATCTGAATGAGACTTTTATTCATAATGGCTCATTAGAACCTAATTAAGTCTGTTAAGAGGATCTATTGACCTTAGAACTCCCTATAGTCTTTATATAACCTCCTGCCTGCTCTTCGGGAGGACGCAGATCTGCCCTATGGACAGCAGTCAAATGTTAATGGGCCATATGCACTGGTGAGTAATGCTTCATGTAATAAGGAGACTGCCCAGAGTGCATACAAATGCAAAACAAACCCTTTGGTGGCTGGCAGTCTGAAAAGTATGATTGTGAGCAGTTGCTCCTGCCAACAATAAAAACCCTCCGTGGGACCTTGCCCCGGCCCCCTGGAGCTGACCAGGCTGCCTATGACTTTGGGGCTCACTCTACTCTGACAGCTAATATAAACATGCTAATGCAGTTATGGAGGGAAAGAGAATTCAGAAGAGAGGCATGTGATAAAGGTGATCAAGCCCAAAAGAAGGATAAAAGAAGTAAAGAGGTAAGGCACATGTTCTTTCAGCCTTCTAAATGCAACAATCCACTTCACAAAGGGAATTAGAATGTTGTGACCATGTATTTTCTACTAAAAAACCAAATCTATCTATTATCTATCTATCTATCATCTATCTATCTATGATCTATCATCTCTCTCTCTCTCTCTCTGTCTATCCTTTTAATGATTAATTGGTCTAAGGCTTCAGTTGTGTGAAAGCTGTTTTCACAAATCTACATTATGAATTACAAGTTAGTATTTTTAACCAGTAATTATATTTAGCATGGAAAGGGTTGACTGAATCCTTAAGAGCTAATACCTGTCACCGTGTCAAAGAGTTTTACATTAAATACTTATTTTTTTCTCCATAAAACCGCCAGGTGATAAATAGGGCTAGCATCATTATTTTTATTTGAAAGACAGGATAATCAGATCGATGTGGTGAAGGCCCTCAGCCAAGGTGGTTGGGGAAGCTCGTGTGAGAGAAGCCGGGTTTGCTGCCAAGAATATGTTTTTGTCACAGGACTCTATTTTCTTGCTTAAACAAGAAGAAAGTATTATTATGGTCTGGAGAAAGCCATTCCCCAGGTATATCACTAATATCATTTCTAACTATAACGACATTCTTGTGATGCTGGCAATAAAACAATTTAGCTTTTTTCAGGAAAAGTAGAAAAAAAATTACAGACCAGGGCAAGTGATTTTGTAATTAAGAGTCACAGGTTTCAGACTTACTCTCCACCTCTTTCTGAGCAATTAACTCTTGAGGGTACTGTGTTTTTGTGCATCAAGTAGCCTCTTTTATATGGAGGGCTTTTTTGACAAAATGAATGACCACACAGGGAAATACACTGAATCAAAAACAATGTAGTTGATGTTGATATTTGCAGATTTTTGATGTTCACTTTTGACTATTTACAGATGAGCCTGCAGATTTCCGATGTGGAATTTGTAATGTCATCAGGCCCGTCTATCACCGGCTCAGATAACTTGGTAAAGCAGTATTGTGTATAGTGCTATATTCCTGTTGACTTTTTTATGACATAAAATCACCTTTAAGTGTCTTAGGACTATTATTATAAGTGCAGTTTTATAGCACTGCAGATGTGTAGAGGCATTGAATAATATAAATGCCAGATAAGCCAACTTTTTCCATATCAGGGAGAAATAGAAACAGCGTTTTAAATGTCTGTTCAATTAAGTTTTATGTCTTATTAGTATGTAGTTTAAAAAACACCATGTGTGTTCTTTCTAGGTCACCGAAGACGTGTGTGTGTGTGTGTGTGTGTGTGTGTGACTGTAAACCCCAAGGGCCTTTCTTTGTTCTCAATCTCTTTGCTGATTCTGTAGCTTTCGAAATTGATGAGTCCACCTTTCTGAACTACCTTACTCCATTGGCTTCTGTGAAATAATGTGCTTCTTCCTGCGTCCCTGATTAATCCTTCATTGTTTCCTTTGCTGGCGCCTCTTTAACCACTGACACTTCCACGCTCCAGTTTTTAGATCTTTGTCTTCTTTCAGATGTATTCACTTTTCAGCTATGTTGATGGCTCTCAAATCTGCATTTCCAGAACTCTTCATCTAATCGTTGGCTCCTTCTATATACCTTGCAATGTTTTTAAACAGGTTCTTTGGCGTTAACTGCAAACTCAACATGTTCAAAGGTGAACCCATCATCGTCACCACATATTTTTCAGTTCTTACCTGGGACTGAAGGTAAGAAATTATCTTTAATTCATACCTTCCTTTGACATATGTAATTAGGAAGTAGTCAAAGCAAATCCACGTTTTGGGGGAATTTTTAATCTGATTTTACTTCTACCTACATTGTTACAATAGAATTATATTTAGAGGAATCCCCTCTTGCAAAATCAGCACCAGCCTGGTCTCGACCCACCACTTTCATGAAGTCTCTTCCACTCAGAACCTTGCGATAACAATTTCCAATCAAAGTCAGGGCAGGCTCCTGGAGGTGGGGTTAAGACCTCCATTACGTGAGCCCACCTTACCTGTCCTATCGGTTTCTTTTTACTCTCTTATATACAGCTTTCCCTTCCATCAGGAAAGACTTGGTTTTATTTTTCTTCAGGGAGTACACCACTCTCATTCTGACTTCTGTGCCATTTTACTTTGTTGGTTGCCCTGCCTGGCATCCTCCCTCATCCTCTTCACCAATCGCCCATGCATCTTCCAAGTTCCAGACAAGTCCCACTTCCCAATGACAGTAGTCCTCCACAGACGGGATCTTCTCTGAAGTCGTTTAAAATATGATGTAGAGGGTATCTTCACAGGATACCACTGAATCATGTTATTAAATATATTTTAGACTGAGACTCTCCTGAGGCAGAATACATGGTTAATAAATACTATGTCAATCCTGGCTCCTAGAGTAATGCATACAAAATAGGTGGTCAATACTTAATTGTTCATTGACAAATCTGTTTGGTTTTTTTTCAGACTTTCCAGTATTTTATATTATGTTAATATCCCATCTGGTCATTTGAAGAAACAAAGTGGCACCTTACAGCTTTAAGGATAATGCAATTATGTTCTCTTGTTTAGTTAAGAATATAGTTTTCCAGTTCAACTTTGGGAAAAGATAATAAACCTTAAACCCTTGATTTTTTTTTAATTAATGGAAATAATTTCATGAGTCTGGCCCTACGTTTATCCTAATTTATTAACAGGAAACACCTGAGACTAATTGCTTTCTGGCCTACAGAATCCTGCTTTATTATGTTTTTAGACTTTTCCATTTAAATACAGATATAGCTTTGATAAATATTATAATCACTTATGTTTAGAAAATATAGCACTTTTTGTTTCTACGGCTGGCTGAAATTCTTTAATTAAAGGTGACTTTAATTTGGAAATTCAAGATGTTATGAATTAAATTCTACTGTACTTAAAGGAGAAGGGAAATATTTGAAGTGCTATTCTGGGTGTTCTGTAAGCTCTGGAAAAAATGCCCAGTATAATCTTAATATATTCATTAAACTGAAACTTGTGGATTTACAGAAGTAAATTTCTACTTTGCAGCTGTAGCTGAGTAGTATGTTCTAGATTTTTCCAATTAAAGTTCTGTTATTTACAGTTTTCAATTTTTCAGAAATATCTCACATTAAGTAGCATATCTTTTACACATCAAAATGAGTTTAAATTGAGATCTTTGTTTAATTCTTACTAATTCAACATAGGAGTAGAGATTCTAGCAGCCAATTGTTATAGGGTTTTGGGTGGGAATGATAAGACTTGAGGAAGGTGAAGGAAAAAAAACAGGGTAAGCCAGGTGTCATGGAAGCCACTTTTAGCTCTCTCATAAAGCAGGATAGCCCTCCTGATAGAATCTAGAGCTACGGAAGAGTGAGTGTGACACATTATCTGCAGGCTGTGACCTGACATTATTAGATCAAGTTACTGCTCAGTGGAAGGACGGCATTTTGGGTGGCACTTCAGTGCACTTCTCAGGATTTCCATTTTCCACTTGGCAAGAGTACACTCTAGATATACTCACCTAGTTTTTTTTTGCTTTGTTTTGTTTGTTTTTGTTTCTTTTTTCACAAGATTTAGTGGTGAGACAGAGTGAGAAGAGGGATGAAGAAATCTGAACCTTCCTGTATAAAAGTCACTTGACAGGTCTGATGTATAGTTCTAGATAATGGGACTCCAGTCAAAAATATGGCCAAGTTGCTCCTATCAGGAAGCATACATGTTAGTCAGTTTTTTTCAGTGCCATTTAATGAATAGGTCATTTTTTCTCCACTAATTTGAAAAATCACATTTATCACATTTTAAACACACACACACACACACACACACACACAAACACACACATACACACACCACAGATATATGGCGGCCATTGGAACATACCAGTCAGGTCTGCTGCAGAGCACAGTTGATGGGTAGGTAGTCCATGATGCCACCCCTCAGGGTCCACCCTATTCCCCTGGGCAACTCTCAATCAGTCCTGATCCGTGACTAAGCACAACAGTGGTACTAATGCAAGCTCATTTCTATCAGTCATGTCACCTCTCAAATGGGCAACTTTGGCTCAAAAGACTCCCAATTGCCCTGCCTGAAAATTCACCAGAACATGTATTAGAATGTGACTGTAGCCGAAAGATTCTACCAAAGTTTCCTTCATCCTTTCCTTTCACAGACCCACAGCCACATAAAGGCTTTCCCTGCCTACACTGGCTTCTTCCATTGTATTCTTTACGTGTGTTCCCTCCAATAATTCTCTTGCATGTCTCGTCCCTTCATGGTGTCTGCTTTTCAGAGGACCTTGGTTTACACAGCCGGAAAGGCTAATAGCTCTGCTCTTGCTGGTAGGGGGCAGCCGGGCAAGGATCATGACAGAGGAGCTGAGGAAACGCTGCTTGTTGGGGGGGAGGGGGTGTGCAACAGAACTCAGGGCAGTGAGGGGTAAGTTCAGGACAATCACTATGCACCTCTCCCTGCCTCTGAGGATATCAAATGTTCCCTTTCTATTAAGTGAGTGGTTTCTCATTATTCTAGAGTTATCAATGTCATCTAACCATACATAGAGTTATCACCTTGAAGCACCCCTTCATGCCGTGATGGTTGAGGGAACTCTCCACCTGCAGCAGGATGAAGACTGCCAGCAAAATGCCTTTCAAACACAGTGAATGAACTTTCAAATTATAATCGAAATTGATTTTATCACTTCTCTCAACCCATTTGTTCACAAAGTCCCACTAATATCATCCCTGAAATAGTTCTTGAATCTCTCCCTCAGTGGGACTGCCCTAAAACTGACATTTTTCCTTTGCCTGGACTATGAAAAAATTCCCAAACTGGTAGGCTTGCCTGCTGTCTGTTCCCCTTTTAATCCTTCCTCCTGTTTTCTGACAATCTTCTTTTAAAATAACAAATCTGTGCTTGTTTTTTTTCCTCAGTGGCACGCTATCTATGTCATAAAGCCCAGACTCCACTGAAAAGTCCTTCGTGATGTGGCCCTTGCCCTGCTCTCCAGCCTCGTTGTACAGGCTGTTTTCTCAGACTGAATGTTCTAGCACCAGACTATTTCTATTTCCCTAACCACAACATGCTGTTTCAGTCTCATTTGCACATGAAATCATCTTAACCTGAAATACTATCTCCTTATGCCATCTCCTAATGTCCAATAATGATATAACTTTTAAAATAGATATATGCATTATACTAAATCAAGAAGGGATGAACAGTGCATATGACAAATTAAACCCTATAAAATAGTGGTTTCAACTTTAAGGAACTCTGTCAATTAGTCGGCTTTCTTGCAAGGGTAATTAAAAATTATACCAATATAAATTCTAAGTATAGAATTATACTCTGTCTTCTCCATCATATCTCTAAGTTTCTATATGAAATAATACCATTAAATAAATACATTAGAGGAACTGTGGCTTACTATTGGAAAAGCCTGTGTTAAAATACCAGCCTTCTACTAATTCTATGACTCTACAGCTCAGTTTTCCAATCAAAAAATGAAGTTTTTTAGAGATATGGAAATATTAAATGAGACAATGCATATACACAGTGTGTACAGTGCTTTGTACAGAGGAGGAACTCTATAATATTACTCGATTATCGTTTTTATCTTATTTCATCCCCAGTCTTTGCAAGTGGTAACTTTGCACTGCATGAGCTACCCTAAATATCAACTCTTGCTGCTCTAGGTTCGGTTCTCAAACCAGCAACATGCAGCATCTCATAGAATTTTATGAAGACGCAGATTAGGCACCGCCAGTATTCCTGAGTCAAAATCTGCATTTCAGTAAGATCTCTAGATGATTTGTATGCACATTACAATTTGAGAAACACTAAATTTTAAAGCATGTTTTTATAAACCTTCTACTTTTTTGGTATGCGTCACCCCTCGTAACTACACTGAACTGTTCACCACATGCTTTCCTGACAAGCACTATCATACAGTTGTAATCATAGGTTTAAATATAGCACAATATGATCATCATATATATCAAATATTGAATGTAGATCACAGAAAAGCTGAAACCATGGGTGATGAACTGCTTGCCACATTCACCATCATGTCGGACATTAGGATCATTCTCTGATGTTGCCCTGGTTATACATCTTGTGTTCAGACTTCAGAGGCCCCCTGATTTCTGAGATAGCTAATAATTTCACCCATTTCAGGTTATTCTTAGGTCAATGTTGTATATGTCTTTTTAATACAGGTTACTCTCATACATCTTAGGACTTGTTCTGAAAAATTATGCCCTTAGTTACTTTGAGACACAATTTTCATACAGGCAAATGCATCTTAAAGGTAAAGTTCAGTGATGTGCAGGACTATATTTAGACACCCTCAAGAAGACTTGAATCTTATTTTCAAAATACATGTAAACATAATGAAGCCATTAAAGGCTGCAATAATATTGGTAGGAATTACCACATTATAAGTGGTGAATTGTAATTACAAATGATAAAACATCATTTCGGATCTAATTGGTGCAGAGGTTATTCTTAATCCAGGCCTAGTTTACAATTAAGTTTACCTGGCATTATCTTGAAGAAAGCATAGGGTTATTGAATAAGAGATTGTAGCCAAGAGTTTTCTTTTTTAAATATGAAAACAGTTATGCACTTTAAAATACCCATTTATCTGCCATGCTTTGGAAAATTATGCATCCAATCAAAGCCTTAAAGATCAAATAAAATTCCTTTTAAGTGGAACATCCTTGAAACTATTATAGCAATATAGTTTTTCCAAATATTCTGCCATAATTTAAATTCTAATAATTTAGATCAGTTTTCTTCAAATTACGATGGTTCATTAAGGTTTTTGTATATGTACATTTTAATATTCCCCTCATAAGTTAGCATTTGTAAAAGGTATTTTTTTCTTGTTCTTTATCTTTTGCAATACAGATTTTTATAAAGAAGAGGCAAAAAATATGTTAGGGATTAAGTGGCGCTCATGTATGTTATGTGCTTCCTCTGATTTTTGTGATTAAAGATGTGTTTTGAGGGGACTGTGTGAAATGAGAGACTGGGGAAAGATGGTTGAAGATGGTCCATATCTCCTTTTTAAAATCATTTCAAATACCAGAATGGCACCTTCCAGTGGACTGTGGTTTTCTTCTGCAGCAGCTGCAGCCTGGGGACAAACTGTTCTGGGTCAGCCAATTAGGGTGACCATTCTTTGAAAGACTCAGTAAGGATGTGCTTAAGGCTGTCACTGAGCATTCCATAAGCTTGCTTATTTCTCTCTTTGGCTGGACATCTGTGTTGTTTTGTTTTCTGGTCAAGTCGTTCTCTGTAACAAGGTAATGTTTTCTGACTTCTTTGTAACTTGCGGCTCTTATGTTTCTGAGATTGAAGCACAGAAAAAGTGGCTTTGCTCAGTGAGTGGCCTGTTTATGTTGGGAAGAGGCAGGAGATGGGGGGAAGCAAAAAGCAATGAAGCAACTCACTCAAAACAATGCCGAATGACCTTGAACTCTGAGAATTAACTTCGCACAGTACAGGGAAATAATGGAGACTTGATCTTGGTCTAACAAGACTGACAAAAGGGTGTTTGTTATAAAACAATAAGCTTTGCTATTCAGAAATTCCTCTTTAAGAAATCTTCCATCAACTAGTGGAATCCATTTTCCATTTGCAAGCACTCCTGTGACCACCTAGAAATAGACATGCAAACTTTTTTTTTAAAGAAATATAAGAATGTGTTTTCAAAGAAAGCACACAATACGAATAGAAAGTAAAGAATAAACAGAATTTTAGGCTATATAAAACATTTTGAAGAGTGCTTAGTTCCCTAGACATTGATATTAAATTAGTGGAATATTTTTTATCCTCAGATTTAAGTGGCACAGACATATTTTTTCTCTATTATAATACCTCCAATATATATATATTTTTAAATCATTTAGAATTTTTCTTTTTCTTTTTTTTTTTTTAAGATTTTATTTATTTTTGCAAGAGAGACAGCGAGCATGGGGGTGGGGAGGGGAAGGGCCAAGGGACAATACCAAAGGTTCATAAAAGCATAATGAACACTTTTGCCATATACATTTGTTATAAGTCTTCATTGTATTTCACCTATGTAGAGGTGATCTAACATTAAGCACATGAACTTTTTAGAAATATAAGCACATTTTTATAAATAAAAGAGTTCACATCTCCCTGCTGAGCAGGGAGCCCCATGCGGGACTCGATCCCACGACCCTGGGATCATGACCTGAGCCGAGGGCAGACGCACTTCACCGACTGAGCCACCCAGGCGCCCCCTCCAACATATATTTAAGTACTGTATGACACTTAAGATACTTAACCTTAAATGTGTCAGTGCTTCTTTGGCTATCAAAGTCTGGATTCTGATCTTAAAAGCAGAGAAAGTGTATAAAATAAAAAGCAGAAATAAAAAGAATTTATTTAGAGAAAGGATTTATGTCCTCCTAAGAAGGTAAGTATTCATTAGATGAAAATGTTCAGGAATCCCCCCAGGGAAGGAAGTCTACCAATTGCCACCATCACAAGGCACAGAGCTACTACGGAGGTTGGAGACAGTAACCCCAAACGTTCCGCACCTGAGACGTGAAACAATGACGTGAAGTACGGCTAACATATGTCCCGTGTTAGTTTCTTATTTCTAGTCACATGAAATCATCCCCTCTAAATCCAAGACCTGTTCATGATAGAATAGTTTTTGCCAATCTCAGGAGCCTCAGGGCCTACATTTAAACAGATGTTTTGGTTTCTCTAGCAGATGGTCCTCAACATTTTGTTCTTATTTCAGTTGCTGCTGCCACTTTAGGTGTTTCCTGAAGATGTTTAGCACACCCTTCTAAGGCTTTCATGGCACAACAGCCAGGCATCCAGGGCTTTCTAGTTGTGCTGGTCACATTGTCACATAAGATGTAATGAAATACAGACTGATACAAAGCACTGGAGATGTGACCTCTTTTATTTATAAAAATGTGTTTATATTTCTAAAAAGTTCATGTGCTTAATGTTAGATCACCTCTACATAGGTGAAATACAATGAAGGCTTGTAACAAATGTATACGGCGAAAGTGTTCCTTATGCTTTTATGAACCTTTGCTATTCTAAACAAGTAGCTTGATTAATGAGCTCATGATCCATCCCACCAGACTAGCAGTCATTTTCAGCTAGTTTACACTATCTATTGGTGGTTATATTGCATGAATACAATGTTTAATTTAGACTCACTTGATGAAGGGAGGGTACCATCAGTTTACTTAAAATGTAACAGTAGCGTATTGAGCATTGTGATAGCTCAGGCTTATGAAGGACAGAATAATTAAACAATCTAGTCTCAGATTAGTTTTACCTTTCTTAAGGTTTTGCTAATCCAGGCTATATATAGTTATGCACAGGTTTCTAGTTTCCTGAATTGCTCTCTTTATAGTAAGAATTTATAATAAGAATTCTAATCATGATGTGAGTTTTTTTCCCCCTTTCCAACTGTAGATATTTTGTACTTTTATTCATTATCTACACAGAGTTCAATATTGATTTAGAACTAAATATATTTAAATGCTTTCGGGGTATCAGAAATATGACTTAGAAAAATGTTAACTTTTGAAAATTTTTGCAAATATCAAATCATTTGAGATTTTTCTTCCTTTTAGCAGTCTATTTTTTTTTTAATTTATTTATTTGAGAGAAAGAGAGAGAGAAAGATCAGGAGAGTGAGCAGGGGGAGGAACAGAGGGAGGAGCAGAGGGAGAGGGAGAGAGAGAATCCAAGTGGACTCCACGTCGAGTGCAGAGCCCCACACGAGGCTCAATCTCACGACCATAAGATCATGACCTGAGCCAAAACCAAGAGTCGGACGCTCAACCGACTGAACCACCCAGCCAACCACTCTAAAAGACTACTTTTAGCAGTCTTTGCAAGTGAAGGGCCAGATTTTTGAATCAATTAATAGTATAAGCAGATTGGAGTTAAAAGAAAGATAATAGTGTAAAATATGCCATTAAGGGCAGAGCTTAAATGCCTGAAAATCAGGTCACATACAAAATGGCTCAAAGCAGAATCCAGACAAGAAATAAATGGGGAAAGAGTCAGAATACTGAAAGAAATAGTATAGAACCAAATATCGATTTTTTTAAAAAAATTGAACAATATTTTTGTCACAAGGAGCAAATAAATAATTAAAACAAAATAAAACTCCCTAAACCTAACTGGTTATAACTGAAAACTTTTATCATTTTCTTAGTTCCTCACTAGTTCTTCTCCACATCTACGATTTGCTCATAATTGTAATCACAGTGTGGATACTTTTTACTCTGCTTCTTCTCCTACATCTTCTATCACAAGATATTCTCAAGATGTACTGCTACTATATTCATACCCACTGTTTTGTTTCTATAGAAGAAATTGTTAAACTACAGCCCATAGGACAATTACCTGTTTTTGTAAATAAAGTTTTATTGGAACACTGCCAGAGCCATTTGTTTCTAAATTGTCCACAGGTGCTTTGTGTGTGTGTGTGTGTGTGAGTGTATGTGTGTGTGTGTGTGTTTTAAGATTTTATTTATTTATTTGAGAGAGAGAGCACAAGCAGAGGGAAGAGGCACAGGGAGAAGCAGGCTCCCCGCTGAGCAGGGAGCCTGATGCGGGACTCGATCCCAGGACCCTGGGATCATGACCTGAGCCGAAGGCAGACGCTTAACCAACTGAGCCACCCAGCTGTCCCCCTATAGGTGCTTTTGTAATGCAACAGAAAAGTTGACTATTTGCTACACAGACCATATGGCTTGCAACCTAACAGATTTATTAACTTGTCCTTTAAGAAAAAGTTTGCTGATGCATCATACGATACTTTTTTCTGCCATTGGACATTAAAGTTCTTTCCGAGTCTTTTGCATATTATTTAAAATCTCTGTATTTATGTGATTATCAATTTATCCTTTAAATTTTTTTTCCTAAAGAAACATACTGAGGGTTACTGAATGAAAACATACACATATTTTTGTTCATTACAAAACCGATTTCAGAAAGTTTTGTACAAGTGGCCACAGTCTAAATTGCCACAAGTAGTGTTTCAGTTTATGGGATTTAATAGAATTTAGCCAGTATTGAGCATTATTATGTATTTAATTTTTAACAGTTTTGTTACCATTTATACAAAAATTATCTTTCTGATGCTAAAAGAAACACAATACTTACAAATTCTTCAAATAAATTCTGATAAACTGATTCTAAAATTCATCCAGAAGAGAAAAAATACAAGATTAGCTAACTAAAAAATTTAACTGGGAGACGGATGGCAGGAAAACTTTACCTAATGTCAAAATATACAATAAAGCCACATTTAACAAAATGGGATGATACTGGCACAGAATTAAACAGATCAATTAAACACAAGACTTCTGAAAGACGTAAACCTTTATAGTCTTGATAATTTTGTGTATATTGAATGCAGTTTTTAAAATCTGTGGGAAAATTATGCACTGTCCTATGAATGATAGTCTAATAATTTAGCCTGTCCATTAAAAAAAAGTTAAATTTTTACTTCTCACTGTACACAAGGAACAAATTCTAGATGATTAACTAGTTACACATTTTAAAAACTGTAGAAATATTTAAAAATAATTATAAGGAAAAATTAACTTGGATTGGTAAAGGCCTAAACTAAATAATGAAACATAGAACACAAATGCCAACAAAAAAGACTAAAAGGTTTTCCAAATTTTAAAAGAAAAGAAAACTTCTCTATGGGAAAATAATCATACTCAGAGTTTTAAAAAATAGTAACAAGGAGAATTTATTTGGGACCTAGTTATAACATATACAGATTAAAAACTAACGTGTGTATGTATACACACACATACACACACACATTAACTCAGCACGGATAGAAATTTAACAAGTTGTTAGAAAAGTATTTAGAATTGCATTAAAATGCAAGTGTCTACCCTTCAATTTAATAATTCTTCTTCCAGATACCTATGCTATAGAAGTATTACACATGAAAACATAAAAAGTCTTGTAATAATGAAAACTGTAAATAAACTAGATCAGTATGCAACGATTAAATAAATATAGTTAACATAGCCATAATATCAAACTCAACTAAACACTTCAAAAGGGCAATGTAGATTTAGATAAACTAATGTGGAAACTCTCCAACATACAATGTAATGCAACAAAAAACAAATTATCAACATTATTTAGAATAAGATCCTACTTATATAAAGCACATGGACAACAAAATTACATGTTTATATGATGTAGGTATATTTCAGGAGTTATTCCCATCATTCCCATTTTTAGATGCACATGTATACATACACACATACTTAAAAGCATATACAAAGCTATTCCAAATGGACTAGGAAAGGCAAACCTAATTCTGCTTTTGGATTAATTATGCAAAAGTGCTGGGACAAAAAATCCCAGTGTTGGAGGTCTAGGACTTAGAAGAAATATACAATTAAGGACTAATGAAAGAACATCCCTTTCTCCCACATGATACCTGCAACAAGTACACATTATCAAAAATATTCTTTGTGTCTCTCCACCTTGCGGCCTTAAAATGCCCATTAATGACTTTTTAGAATTAATGTAAGTCTCTACTGTCCTGTCGACCACTGAATTGTAAAGCAACTAGGATAATGTCTGGTGCATAGGAAGTACACAGTATTTGTCAAATGGGTGTAGCATAAAATTTAATCTTTAAATTACTAACATAAAATCATCTTTAAAGGCAGAATTTATAAAACTAAACTGCAGTTTGGACACTGAATATACTTCTTCATCAATCCATTTGTTCAACTAATATGTATGTACATATGTATGAATGTACTTATTACATCCTTGTTATAGATAAGTCAATCATGGTTTCTGCTTTCAAGACACGGCATTGGGGAAAATAGATAAAAATCAAATAAATCATTAGGAAAAAAAGTAATTATAGTGCTTTATGGTAAATCACGTGGGATAGATGGTGGGGATAGTGACTGAGGGGCTACCTTTGGTTGAAAACTAAGGAAAGGCTTCTCTGAGAAAGTAACATGAAGACAGTGGTGTGTTGGGGGGCGGGGTAATTTCACCCCCAAGAGGACATTCGGCAATGCCTGGAAACATTCTTCTCATTACAACTTGGGGGTGAAAAGAGGTCTGCTACTGGTATCTAACAGACAGAGAGTCCTGGGATAATCCTGAATATCCTCCTCCATAACAAAAAATTACCCAGACCACAAAGTTAATAGTACAGAGATTGAGAAATCCTGCATGAAGCTAAAATCAATATGGCAAAAATTGATCAACCTTGAGTTGCCTGCTGGAAGAACATCCTAGGCAGAGGAAATGGCTATAGCAAATATCCTAAAATGAGAACTTGTTTAATGTGTTTGAGAAGTGAGAAGAAACCTATCTTGAGAAAATGGAAGGAGAGGTAGAGAGGAAGCTGGTAGACAGAGTTCACAGTAAGGGATTGGATATATTATGAGTGCAACGGGAATACTAGGAAGAGACTTATTCTATGATATATCACAACCTGCCTTGCCTTGTTTTTTTTTTAGAGAGAGAGAGAGAGAGAGTGCATGCAGACACTAGCAGGGGGAGGGGCAGAGGGAAAGAGAGAATCCTAAGCAGGGGGGCTCAATCTCATGACCCTGAGATCATGACCTGAGCCGAGATCAAGAGTCAGACACTTAACCGACTGAGCCACTCAGGCACGCCACCTTGCATTTTTAAAAGATCACACTGGATGCTGCTTGGAAGAAAGAAAACAGGGAGAGAGCCACAGGGTTAAGTAAGTGACAAAAAGAAGTCATTCCAGGGCAACAGACCACATTGGTCACTTGTGTGGAATCTGCTAAAAGTTCAGTCATTTTGTAACATTAACATTTTTGCTTTTTTATTTGCATTATCTAGTGCTACCATGTACTGAGTTCATCTAGTGCTGAACGCTGTGCTGAAAGTTGTACATACATCATCTAATAGAACCTTTGAACAACCTGGCAAGAAACGTACTACTATCTCAATTAACAAAAGAGAAGACTGAGGTCAAAAGAATTTAAGTAATTTACCTATCACCACCCAGATAATAAATGGTAGAGCTGATTCAAACTCATATCTTACATTTCTCCATTCCGTGCTCTTTTTTTTTTTTTTTTTTTTTTAGATTTTACTTATTCATTTGACAGAGAGAGGAGAGCACAAGCAGTGGGAGTGGCAGAGGGAGAAGCATGGCCCCTGCCGAGCAGGGAGCCCGATGTGGGGCTTGATCCCAGGACCCCGGGATCATAACCTGAGCCAAAGGCAGATGCTTAACCAACTGAGCCACCCAGGCGCCCCTTCATTCCATGTTCTTAAACACTATACTCTGCATGAACTTCTAAGTAAGCTTTGTATTGCTTTAGCAAGGATTCCCAGACTTCTCAAAATGACAGTTTGGTCTCAACCAAATGAGACATAATAACAAGTTTTAGCATTTTAGTTCTTCAATCGGATCATACAGTGAGAAAACCTGCATTGTATGATAATCATTGGTCTTCAAGGTTCCCAGAATTTTTCTTCTTTCCACAACTTCAGTAGTATAAGTATTGCTTTCAAGTAGCTGTTTGATCATTTTGTCTCCCCTGGTGTCCCACTTGACTCTTTCTATTATTGTTCTCTGGGTTCTCATCTTTATTATTTTCCTCCCCACCAACTCCATGATGTTACCTCTCAGTGGGCCATGCCTTTAAGTAGCTACAGCTTATTGGAACAGTCTGTCCTTTGTGAGTACAAAACAGAGCTGGATCCTGACAATGCCTCATTCCCCATTTTGAATAACTATAAGAAGTTCCCCAAGGAACAGGAAAAGGGGATTTGAGGAAGCCCACCCATTGCTGTAGAAAAAATGTTTTTTTTCCCCCTGCTAAATAGGAGTCAATATCTTCTGAACATCCTTTACCTCCAGATAAGTTACTTGCTATCCCTGGGTACCATCTTGCTCTTCCTACCCCAACTGTACCTTATGCCCCCTTTTTTTTAGAGTGGCTTTCATGGCTCTTATTTTATTTACATTCATGAGTCTTATTCCCAGCATCTCTGAGATGTGGTCAGCATTCATGCATTTGTCGAGATTCTATTTCATCACATCTGCCTAAATGTCTACTAAGTAAACAAGGAATCCTAGGGGCCTCCTGATGTTAAAAATTGCTAGCAAGATTAACAGAACACAATAAAACAAAAAAATGTAAAACTATTAAAAATGTATGAAAATTAGAAACTCCCTGTGATCTATATCTCACTAGCGATTAACCACTAAAAAATAACATGTTAAAATAGTAGCCATTAAAAGACAGAATATGATTAATCAACAAAATTAAACCATATTCTGGGGCACCTGAGTGGCTCAGTCATTAAGCGGCTGCCTTCAGCTCAGGTCATGATCCCAGGGTCCTGGGATCGAGCTCCACATCGGGCTCCCTGCTAGGCGAGCCTGCTTCTCCCTCTCCCTCTGCTGCTCTCCCTGCTATGCTCTCTCCCTGTCAAATAAATAAATAAATAAATAAATCTTTAAAAAAATTAAACCATATTCCAACACTATCCATTTCTATAGATATTGATCCTTATAATAAGTATTTTCATTGTTACTCAAGAAAGTGGTAGGATACAGGTGACTATAAATATTCTAAAAGTTTTTTTCAAGATTTTTATTTATTTGAGAGAGAGCAGGGGGGAGGACCAGAGGGAGAGGGAGAAACAGACTCCCCACAGAGCAGGGGACCCGCCATGGCGCTCAATCCCAGGACCCCGGGATCATGACCTGAGCCAAAGGCAGACGCTTAACCAACTGAGCCACCCAGGCGCCCGACTGTAAATATTCTAGACAAATTTCCAGACACTATGAAATCTGTTTCTGATGTTGCCACATCATTTAAATTTACATAAGATTTAGGGAAAGTTCCCAATAGTTGCATGATCTGTTTCTTTTTGGTTTTGTTTTGTTTTGAAACATTTACCTAACTCTACCACAGAGATAACATAGTTGAAAGTGTTCTAAAGAGTACAAAAATAAAAATCAGGTTATTCTAATCCGGGAATGGAAAATAGCTTCACATTTTCAGATGACCTATTTGCAGTGAAGTCCTAGTAAAGGGCCTGTATTTGTAGATGCTATGCATTTAACATTTGTAAGGTAATCACCATCTAGTCTCAAAAGACAAAAGATACCACTTTCTACAATAAGCATCCTCACCTAGCAGAGATCAAGTTCTATTCCAACCAGTTTGGCACCAATAGTAATCTCTGTGTTTGATGGTGGCATTCTATTGTAAACATCAAAGTTTTACAAGAATGAAAGAGAAAAAAAAAATCAGACATTGATTTACCTGACACTGAGGCATGTATAAATAGACTAAATTCCCAGTCTCTAATAAAAAGGCTGATGCTTTGTTCTCAAAAGCATTCATAATAAGATTCCTCTTTTCTCGAATGCTGAAATGGACAGAGGATTGTGGAGGAAAATAAGAGATTAAAGGCCTTTATTTCTATATTGTTAAATTACAGGAACTTGAGCATATCGTTTGGTTGTCATCTAATTGAGAAGGTCAGTCAATGGAAGTGGTATCCAAATTCACCTTGACACCTGATTTGTCATGGAAGATAAAAATCTAACATAGTTTGGGTCAGTTTTAAGAACCTGGATAAAAAGGATTTCTGTCATATCTTTTTTGATTTTTCCTTGCTTACAAAATTATACTTCTCTACAGTGAGGTAAGTAATGATGACATATGAAAGTTCTTCCCTCACAAACCTGATTATCTAGTTTTTCCCAAAGGAATTTCTTTGATGTTGCATCATGTAGAGGGTGGCTAGCAAAGGTTAAATACATGGAGAAAAGTCTTAACATTTCTGCAACTGGAAAAGAAAATTTGATGCAAAATTTTGTACCATGATCACTAAGCCTAGAAAAGCAATGGAATGAATCATTTTGTAACCCTTGTTGGTAATTTTTTAAATGAAATTTCCTATTTCTTTATCCAATGCTGACAACAATAAATAGCTTAGCTTTTTCTGTCTTCATTTTTCAAAGAGTCAAATTCAATAGATACAGACTGGGCCTTATGATATACCACATCAGAATATGCAACTCTAACTCTTTATCAGTTGCACCATATAATACGGACCAATGGATTTAGAAAAGGCCATTTCAAAGTTGTAATTGATGGACTAACACTTCTCAGTGGCAGCTTCATAATGGCATCATAAAATGATCCTGGCTTATCCTAATTTAGAGCTATCTAGCTTAGTGAATTTAAGGTATGGCTAAAAGAATATGTTCAGTAAAAGCACTTGCCAATTTATTTAAGATATTCTATTTAATGTGCCAGTTTTAAAACATTTTAATATAGAGTATATAATATGAACTTTTCAATCATCCATGAGGTAACCTGACCAGTGGATGAAGAAACCTAGCTATACTGAGTTGCAAGGTTATGAGCCCAGAAATGGATATGGCGGCATCCCCTCATCCTGTCCTATTTAGTGTCCATACAATTTTAGTTGCTTTTTTCCCCTCAGAATGCTGTGATGGAGGATTTCTCTTTTATAATATTCACTTCCATATACAAACTATACCTTCCCCTCCACCCCAACTGGGGCAGCTTCTTTTTACATTTGCATCCATGTCTCCTTCCTTCCCTTTTCTACTTTTGTTTCCTGGAGAATAGATGTGGAATGTCCTGCTGAAACTTGAAGACCTGGGCTGAATTGCAGTCTGGTTCCAGACCCTCCCTGAACACCAGTTGTTACACTTGGGGGATGCAGCAATAACCCTACCTCACAGGGTCCTGATGAGGATGAAGGGAGTTAGCATAAGTAGGTACCTCAGGCAGAATGTAGAAGGTCTGACCCAAAAAATCACTCCTCATACTGACTACAGAACTTATATATCATTTGAACTTGCCACAAGTTAGTTGTTTCTTATATGAAATACCCTATATTAGCAGGTGGATGGTATGCTCAGAGATGAGCTGTATTATACACACGTTGAGTATCCTTCATCTGCCAACAAAGTGTTTTGTATACAGGAGGTAAAGAAATGAATGGACCATTGAGACGAATAGATCAATGAATAAATGTCCTTGATCCTCATCCTCATCCTCACAGCGCCTGCCACGTGGGAGGCGCTCTGCATATTTGCTGGTGCATCCATTTTAGGAAGCGAAATATAGAGATTAACTGTGTTTAGGATGACCAAGATAAAGATGTTTCCTGTGGGGGTTTACAGGGTGCATGAATACCTGGGACTCTTTGGGGTTTTTGAACCAAATACCAAGTATATATTTTAACTGTCTTTTCACACTCGTTTCTCAACTGATTAGTTGCTGATCCCACTTAAAAACATTAGCAAAAACAATTCCCTGAATAATAAGCCCAACCAGCTTTTACCTGGCTCCAAATATCTACTTTTATATACCTTGCAAATTGAGGACATTTTTTTAAAAAATTCACCATGTCAATTTTCTTTCCTCTTCATTTTGCCAAAGGTAAATAGCCAGGTTATAAATATAGCAGAGAAAAAAACGGCAAGGATTGCTTTTCTCCCTGACAACACAAACTTAAGATACATATGTGTCTGTTTTCCTTCATCTATTGCATGCCTTATACAAGGCATCCTTTCTGTTGCCATTCGGGATGTTCCTGAGCCACCCTCTGAGCCAGCATTTGCTTAACTTGGTCTTGTGCTTCCTTCTGTTAGTATCCTGCCCATGGCAAAATGTCTCATGGCAAAAAACAACGCAACACCAGCAGCAGCAGCAACAACAACGCATAATAATAACGCCCTACCTTCCGAAGGGCAAAAGAGAAGATTTTTGGATTATCCACTATTCAGGATAATCTTCACTCCTGATCTCCCCCATCATTAGCGTGCATAATTGAGAATTCCCTGCATGTAACCTGACTTCCTTGCAAGAGAGCCATAAAAATCTCTGGCCCTTAGAGCAGTTTCAATGAATGAAATTAATTAAGAAAAAGAATTTGAGGTCCTGGGATGGGAATCATTACAAAGCACTTTCAAATTATAGTGTCATGACTGGATATTGGAGTAAATTCTTTGATCTCCTTTCTCGTTAACAAGATGATATGATATTTTAAAGGCAATCATTCCATTTTGAAGGTCTGCTGACATCACCAACCATCAGAGCACAGTATAGAAATAAGATACCCACTTCTCTCTGCTTCCTCTTACTGATTTCATGCAATGACCTTGCAGTTATTAAATATAGGCCAACTTGCACTCTCAGACCTCAGGCAACCTCTTTTTTAAGTGATTGCTTACTCCCCAACGTTTCTACTAAAATTTGATGCTTAAAGATCACTTAATGGAGGTAACCAATTTATCCCTGTCCCTTGGGTGGTCCCCCAGGGCAGTTTTTGCTGTTTCAATACAATTACAAAATGCTTCCAGGCTCTGTGAACTTGGTTATACAAGAAGGTTATGGCAACAAAGAGTGTTTTCTTTGGAAAATTGTTACAAAGTGCTGACCTTCCTAAAGTATATAGCATTCTGAAAAGCCTGAAAGCCCAGATGCTTAACACTGTGAGAGACAGTGCCAAATTCTAGAACCGGAGGCATGAGTTAAAGTGCAGGATGCGCTGAACCAAAACAAGAAGGAAGAGAACTTTCTTTCAGGAATATTTATTTCATGTCCTGTAGCCTGGATTCAAACAAAATTCCTTTGTTGACTCTCAAGTATGCTTAGGAGAATCTGACCTAGGAATGGCTTTGGGTCTCATACATGGATCAGAGAGTTGTAGCAAAGCCAGGATGATTTTGCACGATTGTAGTGAGAAGCAGGATCTCATTTAATGAGTAGCTGCCTTCGTGTTAAACATCAAGTGCTTGATTCAAACAACTAAGTATACAATCCAGGCAAGACAACAAATAAATAAGATAAAAAGCACTGGTTATGGTCTCAGGTTTTGTATATATTCATTACAGGGCATCCACATGGAAGTCACATATTATTTACTGAAAAAGGCATATTTCCTAACTTTGCAGACAGATGTGAGGTAGGATGTCTGCTGGGGATGCGGAGGGGCTGAGAGGGGCGGGAAGGTGGGTGAGAGTCCTCCCTCTACCCACAGAAGCAATTACTGTGACAGCAACAGTCTCCCCACTGCCCCCCTTCTCAAAGGCCAAACACTATGGAATGCGCTGAACACTGTTCAAATCCACAGGGATCTTCCATTTCCATTCAGCCGATTGAGTTCTATTCTGTCATACGAGGAGGGCACCTAAGTGAGTAAGACCATAGGCCTTTCCTTGAGACCTGAGGGTCTCACAAAGCACCTTTTCAGAAACCAGTGGCCTGGGCAATGCTGCAAGCAATAGCCTTAACACTAGAAAGTCAATATTTATAGTGTAGTGATTTTGTTATAAAAGGATTTTGCCAGAATTTTAAAATGCATTTACAGTAATTTAATAAGTGGTTATGGTATAACCAGAGGACTAGAACTGCATTCAGTTAATGTTCCACAATTTATTTAACCATTGTCTTTTAGTAGGCATTTACATTAATTTCTTTCTGGTTTATTTTTTTATATTTTCATATGTACAATGTGAATTGCATCATCCTCCATTGATCATTTTTCTTGTGTGCAGTGTTTGTAGGGCAAATCCCTAGGACAGAGTTATGGGGGCAAAGCACATAACTACTTCCATAGTTCCTGCATATATTTACAGAGTCTAGTGTTAAAGAATAATGGAAAGATTAGCAATCTTTTCGATTGCTTCAATTTCCTCTTGAGTACATTTTCTACCTACTGAAAAACTAAATATCGGTAAGATGTTATAACATCGCTAAGATGTTATAGTGTTAGTAGTTCTAGTGATAATCATCTACCCTGTAAGAGAGGTTGACCTCTCAAGGTACGTAGAGAATTGCAAAATAGATTGCTGAATAACCGTCTGTTCAACTGTTAGGCTTGTGAAGGGATCACAGAAGACTGGAAACCAATAAATATCATCCTTGTGGCCACAAGGCACGAGATTTTAACTTCTTTTCACTAGAAAACAAATAATTTGGGACTGAAGCAAGGCATGATGTTAGAACATTCATATTAATTTTACTGCATATATATGCAAATATGATATTATATATGTATATATCACATAATGGTGATATATATTATGTGAAGTATATACTATTATATATATTATTTATTATTATTATATAATGGTAGGCCTAGGATCTGCTAGTATGTCCCATAACATAGGATCCGTCGCAGCTCTGTTCCAGACTGGGGTGGGCCGCTGGTGTTCTTTAAGATCCAAGCACAAGGGCAGCCCCTACTGGGACAGGCCAGTTTTGTGGCAGGGGGAAAGAGAAAGAGAGCTGATGGAACCAGGCAGGGCCTCCTGAATATCTGCTCAGATGGGGTGTGGGTTCCATATCAGTGGGCAAGATGGATAATGATGGCACAGGAGACAGTCAAGAGTTAACAGGATATATAACCATCCTACAGCAAGCACAAGTCAATGTTTGGAAACAAAAATGTAATCCAGCACACTTCATTAATTTAATTCAACAAATACATACATACATACATATATATATATATATATGGCACAGGAGACAGTCAAGAGTTAACAGGATATATAACCATCCTACAGCAAGCACAAGTCAATGTTTGGAAACAAAAATGTAATCCAGCACACTTCATTAATTTAATTCAACAAATACATACATACATACATATATATATATATATATATATGTATATATATATATATATATATATATATATATATAAAGATTTTATTTATTTATTTGAGAGAGAGAGAAAGAGAAAGTGCACAAGCCAGAGGGGAGGGGCAGAGGGAGAAGAAGCAGACTCCCCTGCTGAGCAGGGAGCCCGATGCAGGCGGGACTCGATCCCAGGACCGCAAGATCATGACCTGAACCGAAGGCAGCCACTTAACTGACTGAGCCACCCAGATGCCCTAACAAATACATTTTGAGTACATCCTATGTGGTAGGTATCTCACAGAGATTCAGTAATTTAACTTTGATCTCAAGAGGTAAGGCTCCTACTCCAGGGATCTTACATTCTAGAGTGGTAAGTATATGTAAAATTAATACATTCTGTAAATAGCTATATAATTATAATCACGATTTGTGCTAAAATACAGTGAAGAAAATTAGAGAGGGCATGGTTTTTGTTTTAAAACATTTGAAAAATTGTCCATTGGGAGAGCTAAGAGACTGCGTCTATATGCTCTTAGAGACAAAAACAAGTACAAATAAAGATGGAAAGTATTGGTAAATAAAATTGGCTCAATATAAGAAGAAACTGTTGAACGCTTCTAAAGGTGGAATGGGATGCTGAAAGAGGTAGTGAGTTTCCTATCACTTTAAATAATCAATACCTTCTTAGTGATATCATATAGGATACTCATGCTGTGGGGCAAACAACTGAAATAGGTATTTGAAAAATCTTTTAGCACCTTAAGGGTTATATACAAATGTGCAACTTTTAAGTAAATAAAATAATTTCAAATTGAGTTCTCCATTTAAAAAAAGTAAAATCATATAGCATCTTGGAGTTTCCAGGTTAAAACAAAGCTACCTGATTTTTTTGTATTGAAAACTGTATGGAAGAAAGCTACTGGATTTCATTTTCAAATGAACATCGAATTTAATATATTTCTATTTTCAGAGGCTTCTAATCATTTCTGTACCTTTCTATCAAATAAAGATATGTAAAATAGATTAGAAAATATGAATTGTGCTTTTGAGTAAAATATGTTTATAATTTGATGCTTTTAATGATGTCCACTAAACTTGCCAAGTAAAACTCCAGAATTTTTTTTCTTATGATGAAAAGGACCCTGAGAATCTGATGGACCCCAATTTCCTGTAGTAAATAAACATGTCCATACTTGAACTTTTGAATGTGTAATGCAGGAGTCAAACTCCATGTAATTTTATTGTGCAGAAACTGCTAAATGAGCCAAATAATGTGGCCATTTTGTGACACAAGTTTACTTTTGCAGCGATCACTGAAGACCTATAATGCATATTTAATTTGTGATCTATTGATTTTGTTTTAAAAAGATCATCCAAGGGGTGCCTGGGTGGCTCAGTCATTGGGCGTCTGCCTTTGGCTCGGGTCATGATCCCGGGGCCCTGGGATCGGGCCCTACATGGGGCTCCCTGCTCAGCGGGAGGCCTGCGTCTCCCTCTCCCACTCTCCCTGCTTGTGTTCCCTCTCTGGCTGTCTCTGTCAAATAAATAAAATCTTAAATAAAATAAAATAAAACAAAAATAAAAAGATCGTCGAAGACAGAGCAGAATAAGAACTCAGCCTGGATCTAGTATGGTAAAAAGAATATAGAGTTATAGGGGAGAAAAATCAAGTTTCAATTTTTTGCTCCTTTGCTTGCTGCTTATGACCTAATAGGCAAGTTGTAGAAACTCTCTGATATACAGCACCTGAGTTAGAGGGAGATTTCTACCTGCTTGCCCTTTTAAGACTTTTAAATTTCAAACACCTTTTAAAATTACTAAGTAAGTAAAAGTTCAAAAGGAGTACTTCATAAGGTCAACAGTATAAGATGAAAAACAACACAACTGAATTTCAAGTATCCTTTCTTATGTTTCTGTGCTTTTTAAAGAAGTGCCCAGTGAGTTACCAAAGTACTGTGCAAAAGTATTCTGTAAATTGGAAATCACCTTGCAGATGTTAGCTATTACTATTACTACTGTGCTTCCTATCTAGGTGTTTATACTAATGAGACACGGTCAAATATTTTAATCCCTTGCTATTATGTGAACATTTACTGGTACAGTCTCAATTTCAGATTTTAAATGAATGATAACGTAAATGAACTAAAATACAGAAAACATTGTCAAGCATTTTTCATTAACTAAATAATATATTTCTATTCCTTCCAAGCAATGAAATTCATCTACCCCATTAAGGAGAAAGGTAGGAAATTGAACAAAAATGTTCTCAATCCTCTCCTCTGTCACTAGAACACGAGCTGCTATGATTTGACTTCAGGACTTAGTTTTGGAGTGTGGTAGACATGGAATTAAACCTTGGCTGTACATTAGCTGTGTGATCTACACAGATTAATCTTCCTGAGTCCCAATTTATTAACCTATAAAATAAGAGCAAGAACACTGAATTCTCATGGAATATTGGGATTCTGAATGAAAAAAAGTAGGATTAAGTAATGGGAATAAATTTTTAATATGGTGCTTGACATTGTCATTACTCAGGAATGCCATCCTTAAGGTGTCAATATGACATTCTAATTACTCTTTTTTCTAAACAAAATTAGAAGATCTTTTTAAAATGGTGATGGTGTATAAACCTTCCTACCTTCCTAAAACAGAAGATGAGCAGCTATAACCACCAAGCTGCCCAGTGGATAATGCTGACAATCGAGAATCTGTTTTTTACCTGGAAAACTCAGTTCACTTACTCCCTTTAAAAAAAGCATTAGAAAAAGTAGCGGCAAGCCATTGACAATACATTGTTCTAAATACAATATCTAAAAATACATACATACATAAATATAATACATGGAATTAACTTATAATGAATCCCAGTTGAGTCATAGGCCTGAAATCTAAAGCCTAACAAATTTCATAGGAGTTTGCATGTATTTAGTGAACACTGGGCTTTTTCTCTAAGGTGAAAAGCAAATGTTTAGACAAATCCCACATAGATTCTAGGGCTGATATAATGTCATATAGAATGTATATATGGAAATAGTGTTAACTAGTTAAATTCATGGGAATTCTGAAAACACTCTGCCAAAAGCAAAATACTGAGTAATAGTGCAGTTCATTCCTCTTGCTCCTAAATTTTAAAGCAGCAGTCTACAACAGGACTGACCTTAAGAAAAATTTATGGGGAATTTTTAAACCTCCCCGGAACCAGACCACACCCAAGACCACTGTGATCAGGCATCAATGATTTTTCAAGTTCCCAAATGCTTCCAATGTGTATGCAAGGACGAGAATCTCTGTTTTAAGGCAATTTAGTCCTTGTTTTTGCCTCCAACCTGTTTTATGATAAGCACATGCAGATAAAATTTGCGGGAAACCAAGATAAAGCACTTTCCAAGAGGAAAGGTCCCCAATGGAATGTTTTAGAATCAGCCCTTTCAGAAAAGCTTATGTAAGATTCTAAAGGCATTAATTTTTTTCAGGAAATAACTGGTGGATAGTAAGGTGGTTTCAACACAGATTTCACATGATGTCAGCATCGCCCCATGTCACCACTCTAAAAGATGATGGCATCATCTGCTTCCATTTTTCCACTGATAAAAACCTCATGTCAGAAGTGGAGCCTGATGACTTGAGCCCCATTTAGCCATAAACATGGGGAACGACAGGCAATCCTGACGGATGTTTAAGAAAAGCCAAACCACTATGTGCAGCTTTCTTTGGCCTCAGTGCAAATAAACAAGGATTCATTTGTGCCCGGTTGGTATCTGATGGGCGCATCTTGGAACGCTCTCAAAATGTGTGCAGCATGAAGTGCAGTTGCCGTCAGTTAGCTACGTTGGTTGGAGCACAGTACAAATGAGGCCGAGGTTGTGGGTTTGGCCGGTTTGAATTCCTCTGTTCCGTGGCCACAGACTTTACCACTAGCCTCAGCCAGCTGTCCAAAAATATGTGCCGTTGGCCACAAAGCAGAGTGGGTGAGAAAGTGCAGACCAACCAATTCAAATCTCTCACCACAACTGCTCAGAGCACATGCCCAGCTAACTATACATGCATTGCGTCATCTTCATGCATGGTGTACGGCCACCGTACTCCATCGGGTTGTGACTTTTTTGGCAGCCACGTCAGTATTGTCCGTAGGCAGTTTATACTGTATCTGTACTGTGTGTATGCTTTTCAAAGATGATCATGAGCAGTAGTTACAATTATGTAGTAAATCTCACTGAAAACACAATTTACAGGAACAGAAGAGTGACAGACATTTCACCTTACTTCATCTTAATCTTTTCCCTTCTGCCTTTTGCTTGGCTGCAGAGGTTGAATGGCCCCAAGACCACTTTCTACAAATGCATCTTGAACTAATGACCACTGGTAAGCTCAGGAATTTCATCTCCTTAGACCATGATTTGGGTGCATGTCTTCTCCCTCTACCTTCTTACAGGATGCTTTACTTTGGCACCCTAGCATTGCATTCAGTTTGAGCATCTTCTGAGTCAACTCGACTTTTCTATGATGGGAACAAATCTCATAAAGCAAATTGCATATTGGTAAATTAATCTGCTAATACTTAGGATACTTATATTGGATTAGTGTTACTGTTGTAAAGACCACTTCAAGTTCACATTTTCATATCACACAAATCACACGGTCAGTGCTCCAGAGGAATATAGTCTGACTTATGCCCAGAGAAGGACAGAATAAGCGGGCAATTTTTAAGACATTACTCCTAGCTGTACTCCATACTGACTTTTAAAGAAGTTCAATAAATACACAGGCACACACACACTATTCTATTTCTAATATAATTTAAGAAATAAGATGGATCTATAATGATTTGGATAATACTCTTAAAAATGAGTGAAAGCCCTATGGTTTATGTTTTGTGTTACATGAGCATATGGGTCTACCTTTGCAAATTTCCACAATAGAACACATCACAAACAAAAAAGTAGATTGAATTATTATTACTCATAATTCTAAATTAAAAGATAATAACCTTGTTATGAACATTAACTATAAAAGGAATTGGATCTTATTTCTTTTGCCATCTTCCAGAGTTTCATTTATAAAGGATGAGGAAATCCAATTAGGCAGCCTGTTTGTTATTACTCCTATTTTCCAAAGTTGCATTTCTACTGAACTTTGTAGTTTGATTTTAATGGGAGAAATGCTAGAGATATTAAACTGAAAAAAATGAGAGATATGGGGTGAATATAAACTTGTGGATGGTTATGTAACTGTAAATTAGCATGAGTATAAAATAGTTTAAGACTAGTAAAAATTTTAAGTCATGGCAAACAGATGAGCTTATCAAAAATGTACTCCCCCTGATTCAACTTGTAATCTCTTATAGGCCCACTTTCATTATTTACATTTCCTTCAACAAAATGTTATTGAGCAGCTAGTACGTACAATAATTCTGTCATGTGCAAGAAATACAAGCTGATTATGAAAAGGTCTCTTCCTTCCATAAGTAGCACTATCCAATTTAAAACAAAACGCAATTCGGCATGTTGAGTCCTACAATAAAGGTATATACAGGGACCAGTGGTGCTCCCAGGAGTACTATTTGTCTTGCTAGGGTGATGGAGAAAAGGCCCTACAAACGTGATTCCTGAAATGTAATTTCTAAGACCAAGCTGTAGATAGGTATTGAAAGCTCGAGTCAAAACTGTATAATGGTTCAGAACCCAGAATGTGGATCCATATACCTTGATTCAACACCTGGCTCTCCATACTTCCTAGCTGCAAGGTCTCTCCCGTCTTTGCTGTGTTGTCACTCATTCTTCCAAAGTAATATTCTTTATAACCATGGTGTTAATGACCATGTCTTCACAAGGGATTTACAAATCTACATCTCCCACCGATTTCCCTTTACTGAACTCCACACTATATATCTGATTACCCATTATACATTTCCACTTAAATATCCCTTAGACAAGTAAGCTTAATATGTCCAAAGTGAAATTTATCACCATCCCCAATAAACACAATTGTTTTTCCTTTCCTTCTTTTCCCCCTCACTTGATAAAGGAGCCTACCATACACCCAATCACATAAGCAAGAGGCCCGGGATCATTCCAGTAGTTTTCTTTCTTCACTCCTTACCACAGAGTTTTTCTCTGGATTCTGTCTCACTCATCTATTTAATATATATACTCCTCTCCTCTCTTGCCATTTAAACCTTAGTTGAGATTTTTAAAGGGTGGAGGGGGCAAAGGTAGATTGTTGCAATATCCTCTGTTGTTGGCCTTCTTAAATCTTCCTTGTTCCTGTGTGGATATCTAGAATAGCTTCCAAGTTTTCTGCCTCTGGCCTACCCTCAACTCCAATGTTTTCTCTTCATTGCTTCCAGAGTCCCCTTTCTAAAATATCAATTTTATCATGTCACTCTTCAACTCACAATCCTTCCTGTGTGTTTGCAGATGAAACTTGAACTACTTTCTAAGATCCTTCATAACTTTGCCCCTGACCTCTTCTCCAGCTTCACCTCTTTATTGTTCTTCCATTAAACATCTTTTCTCTGGCAAGGGAGAATGACTTACATTTCTCCAAATGCACCAGTCTCTTGCATTCTCACCCTGTCTGTCTGTCTCTCCTACACACACACATACACACACACACACACACACACACAAAACACATTTCTGCACCTGCTGTTTCCTATACATGCCCTACAACCTGTTGTTAAAAAGTACAGTATTCTTCCCACACCCTTCTAAATTGATTAACTCTTCTTTGACCTTCATCACATTAGTCAATCTTCTGGGCAGCCTTTCTTCTTGGCTTCTCTCCATTCCTTTCTGAAACAACTGGGTTAAGTTCCCTTTTGCAGTTCATACGTGACTATAATTGTTTCTTTTCCTAATTCCTCTGCCAGACTGCAAGCAATTTAAATGCATCACTGGTCTAAATATCTATAGCAATAAACACTGCACTTAGCACATAGCACCAACTTAATAAGTGTTTCCTGAAATGAAGTCAAAGACAACTACTTGGTCACTGTATCTTTCTCATAGGAATTCTTCTCTTTCTAAGTCTCTCTCTTGGTTCTTCTCCAACCCCCCTCATATCTTCTTCAGTCCCACCAGATATTCCTCCTCAACAACCTTCTCTGCTGCAAGCTTCTTTCATTTTCCCTTTGTCTACAACAGTGCTTCTCAGATGGGGATGGTTTTGCCCCCTAAGAAATACCTGGAAAAATCTGGAGACATTTCTTTCTTTCTCTTTCTTTCTTTCTTTTCTTTCTTTCTTTCTTTCTTCCTTTGTTCCTTCCTTTCTTTTTTTCTTTTTTTCATATTCTGGACACATTTCTGATTGTCACAACTGAGATGTGTGCTACTGGCATCCAGAGGATAGAGATCAGGGAAGCTGGTAACCATCCTACCATGCAGAAGACATCCCCCCACAACAAAGAATTATCAGGTTCAAAAGATCAATAGTGCCAAGGCTGAGAAACACTGGTCTGTAGTAGATGAAGAAATATGCCAACTATCAATCTGCATGTCTCTGAAACATGCCCTCAAGTAACCCGGAAAACACGGCTACTAAAAACTGACTACCGCTGGTCAGCTGTCCATCTGCTAGGCTGTGACAAGCAGAGCTAGGACACTGGTCTCGGACTTCAGCATCATCCCATGTGCTCTAGAAGGCAGGGCCCCAAACCGGCAGTGCCAGTGCCCGGGACAGAAAGGGCAGATTCCACGTGAGCAAAGTGAAGAGAAAACTGCTGGTCTTGACTTTGCAGCCTACAGCCCAGTGAGGCTTCCCATAGCAATGTCTTTGAACACAGACATTAGGATTTTAAAATGTTCGTTAGAGGTGAAATAACATCTCTCCGGCAGGAAGGAATTAATGTGTCTCCGTGACCGTCTCCCCAGGGAGTAATGCAGGCGCTGTAGAAAATGATGCTCAGTAGTCTCAGGAAATCATTTAGGATTGATTAGTTCCTAGCTCCATAATTTGAAATTTACTATAGAATTTGGAATACAAAGGATTTATTGACCTGGCTCTGTTTTCCAACCCTTTTTTTGCTGAAATCATTTTAAAGTAAAGAGAAGTAACAGGGACAAAAAATATTGGATTTTATTTTTTGAATTAACCTTAGCCAACATGCATTTAATAATAAATTGGGCTATAGATTTACATGTTAAGTTCCCAAGTATTAGGTTTGTCCTGGTTTCTTTTTGAAGAAAGAACACATATGCTGTTTAACTAATAAGTGAGGCAGTGGGAAGCAGCCTATTCAACACTGTGAGGGGCAATAACAAACAAAGCATTAGGACATTGTAAAAATACATGTTTGTTCTGGGAATCGTATAGTTGTCAAAATCCACATTGCTAAAGTTGGCATCTGAAGTTTTGGGGTAAGCAATGTTAGCCTGCAGAGGATTGAGCCTCCTGGGATTTTTCCAGAGCATCAATTTTATAACATCTGCTTTTACTCTGTGTGTATTTTATTTCCCCTGCTTGTGTTCCCTCTCTCGCTGTGTCTCTCTGTCACATAAATAGAAATTTTTAAAACCATAAATTTAACATAAACTGACCCTTTTGTAGTTTATTTTTAACAACTCTCAGATAATCATTGATTTCAAACAGACTTTCGAAGATTTTTTTTCTTTTTCTGAGTGACAATGAATTGCAATGTAATCTTCTAAAACCAGCTTCAAAAAGTTAAGTTCCATTAATTTAATTTACTTCAGTTTCTAGCATGTGCTAATTTGGAAATCACCACACATCTAGGTAAACCTTATGTCAGAGGAGCTCTTGAAATGGAAGGATCTAGTCATTTGAAATCTAAAAAAAAAAACCTTGGAAGCTAAAAAATATCCATCAACCAAAAATTCATGGCTTCTTCATTGACAAAGAATCTAAGTGACAAGATACCAAAAAGAAAATTGTAAAAACTGAACAAGCAGGGGTGTCTAATGTTAAAAAGTAACAGATCTATGACTTTATTTTGAATTTCCCAAGTTTTTTAAATATTAGTAAAAAAAAATATGTTGCTAACAATACTTCCTTCCTCCTCTGTTAGCAATTTCTCTGGCAAATGTTGATTTCTCGTAATGCTAGTACTGCCAGCCTCTCCCCAGCTCCCATCCTATGTGCTCACATGCTACCAATTGGCTGTCTAGATGCCTATGATTTTCAGACACTGATAATGATTACTGAAGAAGCCATGTTTTCCACCAATCACCTTCTCTATACCTAACAGAGAACTTCCCACACTTCCTTGGTGCTACCAAAAAAGAAGCTTTGGAGTTCTTGTTGGACTAGCCAATTCTAACTCTTTGATTAGACTCTAGCTCTTTCCATGAAATAGTGAAATAACAAAGATTTCCAAGAATTACTACTTTATTGACTTCATTGTCAATAGGATCATTGTCAAAAGGATAGGCTTACCATAGCCCATAGGGTTAGATATATGATTTTCCTTAAATGGTCACATTCTTCTATCCTCTAGAGCTCTTTATAAGAACCTGCTTAGAATATATGGTACTTCTCTATGGAAAAAAAAAAAAAGCCAAAGCCAGCTTTTGCAGATAATTTCAGGCTTTATCCCCTGAATCCAATAGCACTTGGATATAATGCAAATTGAATTTCTAATATACAACTAGGAAGGATTAAATATCTAGGGAGATTATCAATAGTGAGTTTCTAAATATTTTATCCACTTTGAATTCAAGGTCTTACAAGTCCTTGAGACTAAAATCAAGAGTATATTCAAAGTTAGGATAAAACAAATTTTTCATCTTTCCACAAACTTTCAGTTTCAACATCCCACAAAAGATGATTGACTATGCTTTGTAGATTTGTTACACCTTACTCTGTAACAAAGACCAACTCTAAATTGAAATTCTGCCATGCACTTTTACTTAGCAAATCATTTGAGTTAAACTAATTTATACCCATCATTATTATTAATTAATGAGATTTCACTCTTGTCTGTAATGATTAAATCTAATTCCCAGCAAAAGCAGTCTAGAAAGCCCCAGCCAGGCAGTTCACAGATCAGAATAGATTATGTGACTCTGATATTTATGTTTATGGGAGGTAGAAATGATAGCAAGTCCACTGTTACGGAGGTAGAAGTGAACTTAAATGGCAAACCATGCCCAGGTAGATTAAGTCCTACAGAAATACCTAGACTAAATCCAGTATATAAAATGCGAGCATCAGCTGAGGAAACTGGGAGCAGATGCTACATCTGCATAACTAAGGATGTTAAGAAAAGAAGTAAGAAATTATATATATATATATATATATATAAAATTATATATATATATATATTTCAGCATATTTGGCAGCAGATTGAGTGAGAATCTATGAAATAATACAAAAAAGGTAGATAGGAGCCAAATGATCACAATAGGAAATTTTAGTTTTATTCCAACTAAATGGAAGTCATAACTCTTTTAAGCAAGAGACCACCATGATCTGACTTACAATTTTAATAGAACAGTTTCCTATGTATAAAACAAATTGGGAGGGCATGTATATAAGCATGGAGATATGCACACCAGTTGTCCAGATGAGAGATAATAGTGCCTTGGACTAGAATGGTGGCAGTAGAAAAATTCGTGGATTTTAGGTATATTTTGGAAAGATACACAAGAACTTGCTGAAAGACTAATGGATCTGATGAAAGATGGTGAGAGAAAAGGAGGACTTTTAGCTTTCTGGCTTGCTTGCTTGCTTGAGTAGATGGTGATGGCATTAACTGAGGTAAGGGCGACTGGATGAGAAACAGATTTTGTAGGTTAGTACATTTTGGACATGATAACTTGGAGTCATCCATCAAATGGACAGTTGTATATACAAATATGGAGCTCAGTGGATGATCTGGCCTAGAAATAATCAACATAAAATGGGAAAATTATCAGCATTTGATTGTATTTAAACTCAAGAGGCTTGATGATATCATCTAGGGAAAGAGTATAAATGGAAAAAAAAAAAAAGAATAGAACTCAGGAAAGAAAACTGAGGAACTCCAACAGAAAAAGCCAAGATTGAAGTAGATACAGGAGAAGTCAGATAAATTACAAAGGAGATAAAAAGGAGTGGGTGGTGCCAAAAATGACAAAGAGTATTTTAAGGACTTGACTTTAAGTAGTTGACTGTGTGTACCATCACTGAAAAATCAGGGGAGATAAAGACTAAGATATGTCATTGGAATTGTAATAAGATGGTTTTGGTGACCTTGAAAAGGAGTTTCAATGGGGAGTGGGATAAAAGTGAAAATAAAATGGATCAAAATCTGAAAGGAAGGTGGAGGTGTGGATATTACAAGTGTAGATCATTTATGTAAGAGACTTTGCCATGAAGCTGAACAGAGAAATGACCAGTAGCTAGAAGAAAAAATGGCATGAAAGGGAGGCTTATTTTTTAAGGACAGAGCAAACTAAAACATTTTAAACACTGATGAGAATAATTCAATAGAGAGGAAATAAATACTAATGCTGTATAAAATATAAGAGATGATTATAGAGGCAAAATCCTTGAGAGAACAAGAAGGGATGAGATCCACAGCATCAATATGGGGGATTTCATATGACAGGAGCATTTGCAAGTGGTAATTTCAAATAAAACCAGTCAACCCATCTATATCATTTTATTCCATAATATTCACAATAAAGAAGACAGAAACTTGGATCCAGAGAGGGTTAGAGTGTTCCAGAAAAGGGAACTCAGTGTGCTCACAAGTTAGTATTACAATAATGACTCATGGAATCAGACAAAAGTAAAGACAGGAGGGAATGACAGCTATTGAAAAAGAGATGAAGTGAGTGGATTGGAGGTCTTAATATGGCAGAAGAATTGTTGCAGCAAGCTGAAAATAAAGAAAGTAGTGATCAGGTTGGTAAATACTTGAAAATGAGGATTTCAAATGCAGTGCTGTTACTAGTGATAAAGTAAACCAGGACACGGCTTTGGGAGTGAGTGGCTAAGGCTACTCTAAAGATTGTGGCATGCAAGACAGATAAGGCAATGATTGACTAGTGTAATGCATATCACTCCCTTGGATGCTAGAGTCATCAGGAATTGAGGTGGAAAAGAGCATGAGAAGCTTCAGTCAGTGGGGAAGAGTGACCGGCGGGTTTAGAGAGCAGCTATATGAGGGGGAGAGTCAGATGAAATGAAGGTTAAAAGACCTAGGGTTTTGGAAGGAGGGAGAAAGGAAATGAAATGGTTTCAAAGCAGCAATGAGCAGCAAGGGGTCACATAACATAATCTAGTTTTAGTTAAGGCAAAAAGGAGAAATAAAGATTTGGAAGAGAACGAGGATGTAGGAGACTGTGTTGATCACAGATGGGGTGCTTCAGGGAGCACAGGAAAAGGGTCTGGGGTGGGGGGCTGGAGGCTGGGTCAAATTCAAGGATGGCAATGGCAGCATTAGACCAAGAAAAGGCAAGCCAGCACGCACCCTACAAGGCTCAGGATTCTCATTCTGCCACAGGGAAAACTAAGACGTGACCTGTGATGATGTTAGTTCTGAGAGCGAAATCACACAACGGGAGCCCGTGATGCCACAGGGACCCGGTCGCTGTCACCTCCTACAGTTCCAGATATCCTAAGGATCTTAGGCCACATCAATTTTATATTACATATTGCAAAATTAAACAATGGTAAGTCAAACCTATCAGCTGGAAGCAGGTTAGTGTCAAAAGGTATCTTCTTTCATATGTCACCCTTTTTGAAAAATGTTAAACCCCTCCCTTTCTTTTATAGGATAGAGGAGATTTTTAAATTTAATCAAGGCTCAGACTCTGGTGTATATTTTTGTCTCCATTTGTTTTTATTTTCCAAATGAAACTACCTATAACATACTTCTCTCCTCAAAAATTCTAGTGGAGAAATGATATTCTCATTTCACTTATTGAGTCACCCTGAGAGGTGATTTAATATACTGATGCCATGCCAGTTATGTAGGTTTGGAATTGGGTATCTCTACAATTTCATCAGTGATGCTGTCCCAAGACTATTGATTCCTCTCAGGAAATTTAAATCTCTGAACGGCAACCGATGGCGCTAGGAAGAATTGCGCAGTCAGTAATCCATGAGTTCATCAAACGTTCTAGTCAGAGCACAGGCTCGTTTTTCCCTCTAATGCGGATCTCTTTTTACTCATTTGATATTAGGTCAGACTCCCTACCTCAATGAATTGCACAGCTTCCCATTTGTGCACGGAACATAGGGAAAAACCAATTTCATTGAGGCTGTGACTTGAAGGCAGTGGGGGCTTGTACGACAAATGGTTGACTCACATGAACTCTCAAGAAAATTACATATCTCCAGTCAGAAATCTCTCTTTCGTTTATTTAAATATAGAGTGATATGTCCCTTCACTATATCTCTTCGTTTGAATCAGCAGCAAATAGACACTCACATCAAACCACGAAGGTGGTGCCACTTGAATTGGGTCTTAAAACATGAAAAGGAGCTCTGAAAACATAAGGGAAGGTTGACACAGTGTCTGCAGATTTACAGGTACCTGAAAAAAGATGACATATTCAGGAACGAACTGTAAAGTTCATGTGGTCATAGTGAGGGGTGTGTGTTTTCGTTCTGGGAAAGAGCAAAGATATCTGGAGGCAGAAGTTACCATACAGAAAGTAAATTTCCATATGTCAAGTTTATCACATCAACTGGGTTGACTTTTTAAAAAACCAGCTCATCATTTGATTATATTGACAAGTTGATTGGGTTAGAAATGCAAAACTCGTTGAGAATGAGGACATCAACAGAGTTGACTTAACTCGGATTATGACTCCTCGATGTAGCATTAATTTCTTTATGGAAATAAAGGAAATAACACCTTCTGCCTCTTTCTAGCTTTTGGCAATTTGTACTAATACTTCTTGGATTCAGTCTCTAAGTGTAAAGGTAGGGATCTGAGCTGGATAGATCTCTACAATATATGCAGCTGTTTTACTGAATTGAGTAGTCAGTCCACACACATGCACCCACACACGTTATTAAGTACATACATATCACTAATCAAGCTAATTTTTCAACCTTTTTAGTATAATTCCTCTAATTGAATTTACATATGTCATTATTTGAGATAATGGGTAATGAAATTAGAACAGATTTACAAAACAAATTCTAAATACTTCATACTTCTAATTTTCACAAGTTTGGATAATTTCTGCATTGATTTTTCTGCCACAGAGGTGAATGTCCCAACTTAGTCTCACAGACATGTATTTCAGGGCGCCACTTAAAACCCACCAAACACCTTCATATTTGCTTTCTTCTTATCCAGATGTTTTTTTTAATATATAAAAAACTAGTGATTCTAACATTTTTAATATGTAAGCCCTAAATTTCATTTGCAAATAGTAAAGATTTCTTTAGAATTGAGTAGGTATGTTTAAAGAGTCGTGATTTTTTTCCTGGTAAATTGTGAGTAAAATATTTATCTAAAATCATATCGGGAATTCTCAACTTTCTCTCTTTTTTTTTTTTTTTCTGTGAATAACTGGCATACTAACATAGCCTTAAAATAATTTTGGGAACTATTGGTTTTCTGAACTCCAGCATATTTGAGAAAGGAGAACCACGAGATCAGTAATCAACAGGACACTGAGATAGAAGGTCAGGCATTTGAAGGCTGCAGGTGTGAGAAGGTTTGTGACAGGTGAGGGTAGGAAGCCTGGCCTCACACCAACTAAACTAGCGAAAGAGACCCAAGTTTAGGACATGAAGCGAGAATGAAAGCTAGTGCAGTTCTGTGCTCACCCTTTCCCACAACCTGAATGCCCAAAGGCCACAAGAGAGCAGAGCAGAAAGCCAGAGTACCAGCCACAGAGTCATGGCCTGACAGCCAACCCTCACCCTACCTACTACTGACTGGCTCCGTGGTTGGGAGAAGTTTCCTTAGTCCTCAAGCCCCTCTGTTCTTATGTGTGTAAAAGAGATAATAATGAAACCTAACTTTTTAGTAAAATGTGAGGAATAAATAATATAATCCAGTAAAGTGGACACATGGTAAATGGCATGTAAATTCTCAGTACATATTAGAACTGTATTTTTTTAGAGGGGAGAGGAGCGGAGGAAGGGAGAGAGGGAGAGGGAGAGAATCTTAAACACGCTCCACATTCAGCACGGGGCCCGACACAGAGCTTGATCTTACCACCCTGCGATCATGATGTGAGCCGAAATCAAGAGTCAGACGCTTAATTGATGGAGCCACCCAGGCGCCCCAGAGCTATATTAGGATTATGATTATGATTACTATCGCATAATCTAGGAGGGTAGCATCAAAGTGAGAAGGGATAGTAAGTCTATTCCTATGCAGATGGAGAAAAATAACCCTCCTGTATTCATTAGAGCTGCCTTAACAAAGCACCACAAACCGGGTAGCTTAAACAACAGGAACTTATTGTTTCATATTTCTAGAGACTAGAAGTCTGAGATGAACATGTTAGCAAGTTTGGTTCCTTCTGAGGACTGGGAGGCAGAATCTCTCTGGGCCTCTTCCAAGCCTCTGGTGGTTTGCTGGCAGCCTTCGTGGTTTTCTTGTAACATCTTCACCCTGACCCCTGCTTCTGTGCTCCCTGCATGCACGTCTCTGTTCAAATTTCCCCTTTTTTGTAAAGACACCAGTGATATTAGATGAGGGACGCACCTTATTCCAGAATGGCCTCCTCTTAACTAATTACATCTGCAAAGACTCTACTTCCAAACAAGGTCACTTTCTGAGGGCCTGGGGGTTGGAACTTCACCATATGAATTTTGGGGAAGCACAATTCAACCTCTAACACCTCCCTCTGGAACACTCCTCCTAGGTAGTTGCACCTGCTCATAGTGTCCTCGTGACAGTCTGTTCTTCACACAGCTTCTTTTTATGGTCTAGTGGCCAGGGCTCCCTCCTCCTGGCATCACAGGTTAGACCACTAAGTGAAAAATATAGGAATATGGAATGAAACTATTTTCTCAAACATGTAAATGGAAAAATCCTAACTGCCACTGAAAGGTACTTAGGCTCCATGCCAAGTGTAGGAGATGGAGAGGATCTACATTACCCATATCATTTGTTCTTAACCTCTTTGAGAGTTTACTGAAAGCTAAGGATGTTATTTCCCTAGAATACAAGTGCACATGAAAACACGCACTGTTTTTTTGTATACACTTTCTGAAAATTGTTAGATTACCTCTTAAAGTCTTGCTTAGTCCCCTAGAGGTCCACTAAACCCAGATTGAGAATCTTTAGACCAAATCAGTCTTGCTACAGTTGAAATTTTGGGCCAGATAAGTCTCTGTTGTGAGAGGTTGTCCTGTGCATCGTAGGATATTTAACAGCATCCCTGGCTGTTAAATGCTAGTAGCATCTCCCAGCTGTGACAATCAATATCTGCACACCTTGCCAGATTGCCCCTAGGGGGCAAAATCACTCCATTCGAAAACCATTGGTCTACACAGAGGGTTGATCCTTGCCCTCAAGTCCGTTTACGTAAACATTTGGTAAAAGCTACTCTCCACTGCCAGGAACAGTGTTAAATAAATAATAAGAAAAACAGTTATCACTAGACTGAGGGTGTCCAGGAAATACGTACTTGCATGTTTGTTTGTTCATTGTTTTATCTTCAAAGGATAAAGAATGCATGGCACTCTGTGAGTGTCCAGAAAATACTTGTACGTGTGTTGTAGTTGTTTGTCCTCAAGCCATTCACAATTAGTGGGTGAGACAGAAAAATAAGCATCTAATCATAAATGTTGCCCAAATACTCTTCCTTTGGGGGATGCTGGAATAACCTGAATATTTATGCATGTGGTAATACTGTACTACTTGGATGGAAAGGTACTATGAGTGCATAGAGAAAATTACTTTGTCTGCTCAAAGCTGGAAACCTGTTTGTGAACCTATTATGTATGTTAGCAGAGGAGGGTGTGTGAAGGGATATATGTGTGTCAGATGTCCCTCTTTCAAAGAAAATTTGACATAAACAAATTTTAAATGGTATTTTTTTTACCACTAAAACAGCATAGATTATTATATTTAAGTTTCAAACCTAAATTAAATCAGGACTACAGAAATATTTCCATATGATGCTTAAAAATAACAATGTGCCTTAAAATAAATATGACATAGGTAGAATATTGTAACATTTTAATTTCCAGGAAGTTAATTACTATCACATAGCACTGCCTAGGTTTGGAAGCTAATGGTACATTTAACATTCTATAATTATCTATTATTAAATAATTTGAGTTGACAGGGATAGTTGTTGCTCTAGATTCTCACTCATAGAACTTTCTGTAATAATGGCAAGGTTTTATCTCTGCACTGTCCCATGCAGTAGGTATCAAGCATTGAAATACAGCTAGTACAACTGGGTAACTAAATTTTAAATGTTATTTCATTTTAACTAACTGAAATTTAAATGGCCATAGGTGTCAAGTAGGTAACTCTAAATGGCTGGGAATATGTGCTCAATGAACAATTTCATTTTGTCTGATCTGATCTATTGTAAAGGAATGGGATGGCTTACGTGATGAGAAAAGGATAACCAGAACACAAATATGCTAAGAAAAGAAAGAAGGGAGGAAAACAAAGAAAATAATTTCACAAAAACAGATAAAAAGGATAAAAGTCCAGGCTTTCAGAGCCTTTCTTTCTTTCTTTTTTTTCTTTTAAATGTAGGCTTCATGCACGTGAGGCTTGATGGGCACCTGGGTGGCTCAATTGGTTAAGTGTCTCCTTTTGGCTCAGGTCATGATTCTAGGGTCCTGGGATCGAGTTCCGCCTTGGGCTCCCTGCTCAGCGGGAAGTCTGCTTCTCTCTGTACCCCTTCCCCCTGCTCATGATCCCTTTCTCTCACACACTCTCTCTCAAATAAATCTATGAAATCTTTAAAAAAAAAAACAAAAACAAAATAAAAGCAATGCAGGGCTTGAACTCATGACTCAGATCAAGACCTGAGATCAAGAGTCAGATGCTTAACCGACCGAACCACCCAGGTGCCCCTCAGAGCCTTTCTTGATAAAAGTTATTATAATTTGGCTAAGGCCATGGACTCCCTCACTTTCTTTGTGATTCTTGGGATATTAAGATTCCAACCACTGCCCTAGTAACAACTTAGTGCCTAGCCTCCACTCAAGAAGTACTGTCCCAAGTCACACATAGTACTTCTAGAAAAAAAAGTGTTCATAATTGTTGGGATCCCCAAGTGAGACCTCCATTAGTTGGAGGCACAACATGATAGTGTCCCCAACATAGTCCCTGGCTGGCTGGTAAGCTTTGGGTTCTCAAGTCAGTTTGAAAAATCAAATTAGTTTTTATGTTTTTTTCTTTTCTTCCTTCCTTCCTTCCTTCCTTCCTTCCTTCCTTCCTTCCTTCCTTCCTTCCTTCCTTCCTTCCTTCCTTCCTTCTTTCTCTTTCTTTCTCTCTCTCTCTCTCTCTCTCTTTCTATCTTTCTTTTTTAGAGAGGGAGGTGGGGAAGGACAGAGGGAGAGGGAGAGAATTTTGAACAGTCTCCACACTCAGCATGACACAAAGTTCAGTCTCACAACCCTGAGATCATGACCTGAGCCGAATCAAGAGTTCGATGCTCAACCAACGGAGCAACTCAGGTGCCCCTAGTTTTTAATCTAAAAGGGGCTGCCTGAGGGCAGCAGGTCCAAAATGTCCTGTATGTCCAAACCATCAGCCAGGGGTCATTCATCTGTACCACAAAATGAAGGAGCAACAGCTATAAGAATAGATGTAGGAAGGATGTCTGGAGGTGGCAGGGGCTTAGCATAGGAAATAGATGAGCTAGAGCCAACCCCAGGTTTTTCTGATGGACCACTCGGTAAGGTCAAGAGGAATGGTGATCAGATTATGGTCAATGTTGTCTGGCAGGAGATGAAAGACACAGATCATTCTTACCAGCCCTCCCGCATACCTCCTGGGGTGTCAGTTATTCCTTCTGTAGATGTGGGGGATGTTGTTCTCCATCTACCACCAAGAAATCAGAATGTCCCATTCTACTACATTTTTCCCCCAATTATCTTCTTCTTGCTCCCAGAGTGTTTATCCAGAAGGGTCAGGTGCAAGAGGAACAAGAGAATTTTTATGAACTTACAGGGATTCATTATGTCTTCCACTTAGGCTCATGCAGAAGGACCTAATGAGAAATACATTCCACCAAAGAGTCACTGCCCTTATAATCTAGGACCAGAACAACCCAGCAAGAGAATCCAGATGCTGAACTAGATTTAAACTGGAAATTTCCTGGCCCCCTTTTGGGTGAGCTGTCACCTGAATAATGTTCCAACTACACTTGTGACTAGGGTTGCTATTAGGGGAAAGTAAGAAACAGCAGACCTAGGAATAGTCAGTGTGGAATTCCACTTTTTCAGAATAGGTCTATATAACCCTCCATTCCTTTAGTCCTAATCATTATGCAGAAAGCGGTCGAAAGGAAAGGATTCTTTTCAGAGGCCAGTCAGACTCTGTGCCTGGAGACACCAGACTCCAGCCCTCCTGCAGCCTAGATCCCCCAGCTGTGAAGCCCAGCAGCAATCACTGGGCTGGGCGGGAGGAGGGGAACCCAGGGGTCAGGGGGGTCGGTGGCTGACAACTGGTCCAGGGAAGTGGGCACAGTGGGAAGTAGCCTCACCTGTGAGCTCAGGCTCGGGCCACTGGGGCATACTCTATTGTCTCAGCAGAATTCAATTCTAAAACATAAACTCAAAGACAAAATTATTAAGCGTTTTAAGACAGTGACCACAGAGCATTAAACTTCAAGCAGGAGGCCTGTCTGATGGTTGGAGCTGGCCCTCCCTAACCGATAATGCTCCCCCACTCACACCTCGCTCTCACATCGTCAAACTCCCCCGTTAGTTTCTGTAAAACCTTCCCTTGATCCGGATTACGTTGTTTCACTTGTTCCTCAGATTCTTTATTTTGTATTAATTTTTTAAAGATTTTATTTTTAAGTAATCTCTACACCCAATGTGGGGCTCGAACTCACAACCCCGAGATCAAGCGTGGCATGCTCTACTGACTGAGCCAGCCAGGCGCCCGTCTCTTCAGTGTCCTTTAGGATTGAGCCTAGGTGTTACCTCTCTCACGATGCGTTCTTCTATCTCTGGAGGTAATTGGCAGTAACTGCTCCGTGTTTTTGTAGCGACACTTGTCTCCTCTATCACAGCACCAGTGACCGTAATGGGATTGTCTGTTCATTGGTCTGCTTTTCTTCCTAGACTGTAAACCCCTGTAATGAGACATACATAAGCATTTGCTGAATGAGTAGATCTGTTGAAGGGTCATTTTTCTGATAGTTAAACTGCTAAGAGCCTGCAGAACAATTTTTAACATCTAGTCAAACCCTTATTTTGTTTGGTGCAGCAAGCATTATGTTCTATACAGATAATTCACTAGTGAATTTCAATAGCTTTGTCAGTTTTTGGTCTGTTTAATCTTAAATTCCAAGTGGCATGATCACTTCAAGGAAAAATAACTTTCTACTGAACATACCCATACCCTGGGTGGTATGTTTTTGGAATCCTTACCCAACCAAAAATGTTTGTCTATTGTCATGAAATGATAATTTGCCTGGTCACAGATTATGCTTCAAAACTTCATAGATTTTTGCTTCATTAGCTTCTGGCTTTCAATGCTGCAAAGGAGTGTGAGTCTTAACCTGAATGTCACTTGTTTGTACACAACCTCATTTTCTTCCTGCATGCTTCTTGAAGGTTTACCTAGCCTTGAAATGAAAATTTCCAAATGTCTTTTTATCTGTGGGTCTGTATTCACTTTCTCTTTTCTGAAAGAAGCAAGTCCTTTCAGTCTTCATACTTAAAATATTTTTTAAAGGGCAGTTTTTTATATACACTAATGAGCACATTGGGTATTAATTCTCTTCCAATTTGTATAATTCTTCTTTAGGATCATTTATAATTCTGTTTGCTGTACTACTACCTTCATTTCCATTGTTTTGATCCTTGTCTTCCTTTCCTCTGTATTCAGACTCAATGTGATTCAAATTTTCATAATGCTTATTATAGTCCTTATATTTTCTAATGTGAATTTTATTCTAGTATTTTGCTTTTAGTCTAGATACCATCTTTCTTTATCGTAGGCATTTACTTTTTGTACTTTTGGTTATAATTTAATCTCAACTATTTCCTTTTTTATGGCTTTCAGCTTCATAAGTTGCACGCTACTTCACACAATTCCTAGAATATAATCATGACTTAATCCCTCAATAAGTGGTGATTATTATCATAAGCAGTTCTCAGTAATTGGCATCAGAAAAGATCCTAGAGTTGCCGTTAGGCAAATACTATTCACTCTATAAAATTCAGGCCCCAAAGAGTTAGAAATGAACTTCCTGGAGGTCACAAAGATAGTTAATAGTAAAAGGATATATTCAGTACAAGTCTTATTAAACTAAGAGTCAAACATATTTCAAGTGTCATATAACAAACATAGGATCCATGTTAAGAATGGAAATGAAGTATGTGACTTGACTCCTTGCACTTATTAGTGGAGATTTCATTCACAGATGTATGAAATAAAACAGGACAACTTCACAGTGAACAATTTCACAAGAAATATATCTGGGTTTTGGTGTTCACGCTCACTTCTGAAATATCTGGACCTCCTACATTTGTTGATTATTTTCTTAATAAAGATTTGGACAATCCAATAACTCTGAGTAATATCCTTAAGCACTAAACATTGCACAATGGAAACAAGACACGCCATTCTCACATTAGAAGGGGCTGTATCTTTTTCTTTCCATTCTTAAGAGATACAAAAAGAAATGGAGAATCAATGAAGCAAACGTTGTGGCCTAAATGCAAAATTTTCCCTTATATTGCTCTCTTTCAACTATGAACTTTCACTGGAGGGGCCACATTATATTGGGTTGATTGACGTAAAACTCCAAAACAAATAAATCCAAACAACCCCCCATGCCTACTGCTTCCCTCTAATTAACTTGCTGGAACTCACATTGTTGGTCCACAGCTACTCCATGGGTCAGTTAAAGCTTTTGGCCTCACCTTACCCAGAGCCCACAACTGGGCAAGTATTCCATTGAGCACATGGGACTACATATTGGTATGAATAACTTCAATAACTTTACATCATAATTATCAGGAATTTTTTTTTCATGGCTGGGATTCAAATTGTTTTACCTGATAACTGAAATGGACTAACTATTCTGAAGAATATTAACATTTCCCAGAAAGCCAAAAGAGTCTTTTAATACTTAGATGTTAACAATGAAAGTTCTGAATACTAAATAAAGGACATTTTCTACATTATAAGAGATTCTTTCTTAGGTAATTATGATATAGCACATTTTTTCCTCCAATGCTATTGACAGCGACTTGGGCTCTCAAGCAACCCCTTTCTGGCTTTCGGGTTTGCCTTCTAACAAGCCTCACTGGATACCGAATAAGGCAAAATGATACACACAGGTAAGACAAAGTGATATTCATTAGTGAGTACAGACAAGTGAGTAGGCTCCTGAGGGCTAAGCCAAAACACGTGGTCTGATCTTTTGCTGGGAAATTCTGAAATGCTAAAATGAGAAGATTAAGGATGTCACTAAGTTCACCAAACTTTTCTATTACTTCTCTTACAGGGCATTTCTTTGTTCCAAAGAAAGACCTTTTCAAGGATAATACTGTATTGAAATACTGAGAAAAAGCAAATGCTTCTAAACTCTGAAGAAGCTCCATGTCATCTCAACATCAAAACTTGCACAGACTGTGAAGACCAGGTCTTCCCTCCTGAGTGTCATCACTCAGGAGCAGGAGACAAAAGCAAAGACAGGACCTTCTTCCAGTGGTCTCATATACGCATATGTGTGTAAAATATTTTTACATTGTGACATATGCCATCCACATAGAGTAATGTGTAAAACTTATATGTATATTTCAAAAAAAAAGCATAAACTACATATGCATGTAATCACTACCCATATTAAGATCTAAAACATTCCTAGCCCCTAGCCTCACTGTGTGCCCTTCTCTGCCCACAATTCCATCTTTTGCCCTGAATTAACCATTATTCTTACCTTCCTTTTTCTTTAAATTTTTACCAGCTCTACATGGATCTTTTATAATATACTTAGTTTTGATTGGTTTTGAACCTTTAAAAGGTAAAACCACACTCTATATTTTTCCATCTTTCTCTGTAACATTCTACAAGCTAAATGTTTATTTGTAGATCTCCATTCTGAGATATAATGGAATAACTGGTATTGGACTGGCTCTCCCACGATAGACAACTAGAAAATGACACAAAATATATGAAACAAGTGTTTCCAGGCATTTTACATCAGACCATATAGGACTAAGATCCCTAAGATCAAGGGTGCAAACAAAGTGAGCCCTATAAATTCTTCAGAGTCCTGACTGTAGGTGCTTGCTGGACTGTGAGAAACCATGGAGAACCCAAGCAGAGCAAACTAGTCTCACTGCAGAAGACCAGAAAGAAGAGTGCTAGGAAGAGACAGAGTTCCAGAAATCTGCAGAGATTCTTTGAGTCTACAGCTGAATATTGAGCTGTGCTTGTGTAGGGTGAAACTCCATGAGGCCAGGCAAAAGGTAACTACCAGAGAAAGAATAACTGCTTGGGAGCTGTAGGCTGATCACTTTCTACAATTCACATTGGTGAGGAGACGCTTGAGTTCTGACCAGCCAAAGTGAAACAAACTTGTTAAACATACAGGGTACATAATAGTAGCCCTAGTAGGCTCTAGCTTTAATGGTAGAGCTAAACTAAGAGTAAAGGCTATTCTAGGCATCCCTGCCCCGACAAAATTTACAAGCAAGCTTCAAAAGGCTCAAGCTTATCTACAACTCACTTAATTGCCTGTCAAAACAAACTGTAAGGCTCTTTAAAGGAAAACCATAAAATCCAGAAATGCAACAAAGTAGCAGTCATAATGTTAGGATCTCATAAAGTATGACTACACATGTGTAAAAGTAGGAAAATGTTTCCTATAAACAGTGGAACTATCCATCAATCAAAACAGACTCAGAAATATTAGAATTAGCAGACAAAGACTTTCAAAGAGCTATTTTACATATGTCTAAGTATTTGAAGGAAAATTTGAACATAATAAAGAGATAAATGGAAGATATTTATTTTAAAAGAACACAATGAACTTCCAGAGGTGAAAAAGTGAAAGGAGAAAAAGACATATGTAAGTTTCAGTTGAATATCTAAACACTTCTCTCTTAGGAAGCAAGAAAATAAGGAGACATAAAAAGTTGTAAGAAAAACGAACAACAAATTAGCCTAATTGACATTTGCAGAACACTACACATACACTAATGTTGAAAAACATACTCTTTTCAAGAGCACATGGAATATTCACCAATACAGACTATACAGCAGAACATAAAATAAGCATTAATTTAAAAGTTGAAATAATGCAGAGTATGTTCTCTAGCTATAATGAATCTATTCATAAATCAATTTAAAAAATTAAGAAACTCTAAAATATTTTGAAATTAAACAATATACTTCCAAGTAATTCATAGGTCAAAAAAAGAAATACAAAAGAATTAGAAAATATTTTTAATTGAATTATAATGGAAGAAAGTTATCAAAATTCAGTGTGTGTAGCTAAAGTGGTATTTTCAGTAAATTTTACAGATTTAAATGCTTGTATTAGAAAAAAATAATAAAATAAATCATCTAAGCTTCAAACTTAAAGGGTTGAAGAGAAAATTAAATCCAAAGTGAGTAGGAGGAAGGAAATATCAGAGTGGAAATGAAAGAAATTAAAAAATAAACAAACAGAAAAGAAAGGCCATGAAACTGGAAGCTGATAGTTTGAAAAATCAGTAATTTTAAATCTCTAGCTAGAACAATAAAGAGAAAGGAGAGAAACCCAAATTACCAATATCAGGAATAAAAGAAAGATTATTACCACAGATCTTAGACATATTTAAAAGAAAATAAGGGAATATAATAAACAATATTATGCCAATAAATTTGAGTTGACATGGACAAAGTCCTTTGAGACACTAATTTCCAAACTGACACAAGAATATAATATATTTTAAAAATTTGAATAGCTTAAGATTAAAATAATAAAATTTGCAAGTAAAAATCTCCCTTCAAAGAAAATTCCAGGCTCTGATGACTTCATAGGAAATTTTTTCAGACATTTAATATTAAAAAATACCAACTTCACACAAATCCTTTCAGAATATAAAAGAGGCTGAAATGTTTTCAAGTTCATTTTGTGAAGCCAGCATTGTCCTGAAATCAAATCTAGCAAAAACATAACAAGGAAAGAAAATTACAAAGATTCTACTTGAACAAAAAAAGGGGAGGTAGAGATTATCCCTGAAATGCAAGGATAGTTTGTCATCAAAAATCAAAGTAATTCACCGTATTAGCAAAATAACCACATGTAATTACCTTAATATATGCAGAAATATCGTTTGAGAAGATTCAACATCAATTCATGATAAACACTCTCAGCAAACTAGGAATAAGAGCAAATTTTCTCAACATGATGATGGCATCTATAAAAAAACCTAAAACTAGTATGTAATTAATGTGAAAGAATTAACACTTCTTTAAGATTAGGAAAAAAGCAAGGCTGTCTACCTTCACCATCCCTATTCAACATTATACTAGGGGTCCTGACCAGTGTAATTAGGTAAGAAAAAGAAATCATAATAGAGATAGATGGAGAGATTGATAAGTCAATAGATGTATAAATATATTGGAATTAAAGAAACAAAATGGCCTTTATTTATGGACAATGTAATTATATATGTGGAACATCCTAGGTATCAAATATCCTATTGCAATTAATATGTTAAATTAAGAAATAAATGGAATAATATACCACAGTCATGTTTTGGAGGGCTCATTGTTTTTAAATGCTCAGTTCTCCTTAAATTCAACATAGAGCCATCAAAATACTATCAGGCTGTTTTTGTAGAAATTGAAAGATGGTTGTAAAATTTATATGAAAATGAAAAATAGGGGCGCCTGGGTGGCTCCGTTGGTTGAACGTCTGCCTTCAGCTAGGGTCATGATCCCGGGGTCCTGGGATCGAGTCCCACATCAGGCTCCCTGCTCAGTGGCTCAGCAGGGAGCCTGCTTCTCCCTCTCCACCTCCCCCTGCTTATGCTCTCTCTCTCTCTCTCTGTCAAATGAATAAATAAAATATTTTTAAAAAAGAAAAAAATGTAAAATATCTAGAATAGCCAAAACAAATTTGTAAAGGACAAATTTAGAGAAATTCCACTATCTTATTTAAAGACCATAAAGTTACAATAATCAAGACAGTGTAGAAGTAGTGTAAGGGTAGATATATAGATTGATGGAATAGAAGAGAAAGCCCAGAAATAGATGTATAAATATAGTCAGTAGGCTTTTGACCAAGGTGCCATGGTAGTTCTGTTTAAATGATAGCGTTTTCAACAAATGACACTGAAACAGTTGGCAAAAAATAATGAAACTCAACCTTGTATCACACCAAAATAAAAAATTAACTTGAAATCCATCATACGTTTGAAAGTAGGAGCTGAAACTACAGACTTCTGGAAGTAAGATTTTCTGGTGAAAATCTTTGTGACCTTGGAGTAGCAAATACTTTTTAACAGTACATGAAAATCACTAATAATTAAGAAATGGATAAATTAAACTTTATGACAATTTAAAATTTAAATTTTAAATTGCATGCAAAGTAAGATTTTCTGGTGAAAATCTTTGTGACCTTGGAGTAGCAAATACTTTTTAACAGTACATGAAAATCACTAATAATTAAGAAATGGATAAATTAAACTTTATGACAATTTAAAAGTCTGCTCTTTGAAAAACTCCATTGCAAAATCAAAAAACAAGCCATGGACTGAAATAAATTCTTCACAATGTTACATGTATCTTACAATATAAAGAATTTCTAACTAAATAATAATATTAATAATAAACCAATAAAAAGGGCAAAATATTTGAATAGACACTGCACCAAAGACAAATAAAATACATGAAAAAATAACCAATGTTATTATTCATGAAGGATATGTGAATTTAAATCACAATGAGGTACCACTGCACATCTATTAGAATGACTAAAATTTTAAAGACTGAAAATACCAAGTGTTAGTAAGGATGTGGAGCAATTTAAAATCTTATAAATGGCTGTTAGGGATGTAAAGTAGTAAAACAACTCTGAAAAACAGTCTGATAGTTTCTTGTGTTGCTAAAATTTTACTTATCATATGATCCAGCAATTCCTCTCCTAGGTATTTACCCTAAGAAATGAAAACATATGTCCTCAAACAGCTATGTATACACACACATAGCAAGCAGTCTTATTCGTGATAGTATATAGCCAGAAGCAATGCAACACAGGCGTACAACAAAAAGTGGATCCGTAAGCAAGTTGTGCAATTGTCATACAATGAAATTAGTATTTAGTAAGACAAATGGAACAAACTACAAATACACACGACATGGACGAGGCTCAAAAACATTATAATGAGTAAAAAAGCAGACACAAAAGAGAACATGCTGGATGATTTTTGAAATCTAGAAGAGGCAAATTTAATCTATAGCATAACAAAGCAGTTCCGTGTTTACCTGGGGCTAGGGATAAGGGGGTGGGGTTGAATGCAAAGAGGAGTAAGGCAAGTGGGGGGGGGGGAGATGGACATGTGCTAAATATTTATCAGGGTGGTATTTATATAGGCATATGTTTTTTAAAGCTTATGGAGCTGTAGACTTAATATAGGTACATTTTATTTTACAAACTTCATACCTTAGTAAATCTAATGTGAAAAAAACAATTTTTATGTCCTAATCAATAAATTAAGAAAATAATCCACATTTTCCAAGTTTTACTTAATCAGAGATGAATCTGACCTGATATATCCTTCATTAAAAATAAGACAAAATTGCAAAGTAACCCACATTTACCCAGTAAATATGCTCCTTGGAAAGACGTCTCACTTTTTAGGCATTTAGACTTTCCAGTCCTATGTTGTTATTTTCCAACTTGCTTCTTTGTGTTAATGAAGCTAGTTTAAGATAAGCCACCGGCCAACAGCTGTCTACTTCTTTCAGTATAGTGACAGGGGAAATAAACATTTCTCATTCTTCCCCTACTAATGCCAGACTACATTCAGCAAGCTCTTTGGTTACTGTCATAGGTAGCAGCCTGTCTTTTCCAATGGTAAGAATGCATTAATCCATCTGATAAAGGGCAGTTTGAGAAAGGTGACCACAACTCAGAGCTCTTTAATCTGTCAAGTCCTATTTTCTTTTACCCTTGAAATGTTCCAGAATCCCCTTTCCAATCTGTCATAGGCAAGTCTAACATCCCACTCTAGAGTTTACATTAACTTTTAATAATATTATTGGCAGACAAAAAACCAATTTACAAAGATGGTCTTCTATGTTTTGTATTATTAGTATCTGAATTGTATTATAAATTTACCTTTCCTGTCTTTGTTAATGGAAACTATATTCACATATATACTATGTACTATATTTCTAGGGTGTAGAGAGAAGAAAATAAAATGCTTTATGGTGAATAAATAAAATTATGTCTAAATTATTTCCTATTTGATAACAACTTATAGGCTATTTATAATAGGTCTTCAGTTATTGGATGGATAGCTTGTCAAGAATGTGGTAAATACTCTATAACGAATGAATCCTCCTGATACAATTGGGAATAATAATTTTTCACATGCATACAATATTCCAACCATAAATTGCATGCTTTAGTATATGGATTAGAAGTTTCCTCCTTGAAGCTCTATGCTTCAAGAGAAATTTATGTGCAACTAATGTAATTGTTTCAGTGAATTTTAAATCTTCTTTAGATATTTCCTGTTAGATAAATCTCTAGTGAGAATTTCATTCCACCATCCCTGGCAGCTTCTCAAACTCAGTATAATAGAATTAGCTACTCAGATGGGACCATGTTACTGGAAATGGCAATATTTTTAACTTGTGCTTGGAGGATATTTACCAGTACAGCTGAGGACATATTTTAACAAATAATTATTTCTTCCTTCCTCTGTACCCACAACTTTCATCCTCTATACCCCAAATAGTTACTATTTGATTCTCATAGGCAACTCTTAATTATCCAAGGTAATGAGCACACATCTAAGAACATTTGTATGTCAAAAGTACTAGTCTTTAAGAAGTCTTGACCTATGTCAACCAATGGGTAAACAGGTGTGTTCAACATTTACCATGCATCCAACACTCTGTTAATATGACATGGTAGAGCATAAGAACATATATCCTCTGCCTTCAAATATCTCTTTTTCAGAAATAAAAAAAAAACAACTTATACACAAAAATTGGAGGATAGTAAACTATAATATCAAACACACACACAAAAAATGTAATGGCTGTAGATGTATGTCTACAGCTGCTTCTATCATAGATGTATCTACAATAAATGTATCTGTCTGGCTATGAAAGGAGGAAGACAGAGATTATGAAAATAATCAGAAGAGAAGACCTGGCATTTATTGAGTACTTCCACTTGCCAGGTCTTACTGTTAGAGACTTCTGTCTTACCTGATATTCACATATATGAGGTAACTATGATGCCCTCATAATAGTTTCACTATTATGAGGAAACTAAAGCTCAGAAAGGTTCAAATACTTACCCAGGGTGCATGTCTAGAACTACAATGTTAGATTCAATCCATTTCTAGATTTCAACGGTTATTTGTTGGTATTGATGCTGTTAAGACATTTAACAAGGGGCGCCTGGGTGGCTCAGTTGGTTAAGCAACTGCCTTCGGCTCAGGCCGTGATCTTGGAGTCCCAGAATCGAGTCCTGCATTGGGCTCCCTGCTCAGCAGGGAGTCTGCTTCTCCCTCTGACCCTCCCCCCCTCATGCTCCCTCTCTCTATCTCATTCTCTCTCTCAAATAAATAAATAAAATCTTTAAAAAAAAAAACATTTAACAAAAAAGCTGATCCTGCATCCTTGTGGGTTTTTTCACCATTCAGAAAAGAAATGCTGAATGACATACATAATTAGCCAGAGACACCTACAGAACTGTGAATTAATGGGGTCCTTCTTATGCCCAGAAATTTAAGAAAAGATGCAAGGTACAGTTAAGATGAAAAAGTGAGTGTGAAGAATAAGATATTCCCATCATAAAATGTTTAACTGTCAGCAAGTAGGCTATAATCAGATCCAGTATCATAAAGACTGTTAATTTATCCCATGAGTGTAAAATGCTCAAGTTGGATGCTCAGAGGTTATAACCAAAAGAGAATCCTCTAAGGACAGCCATAGGTTTTCTGACTGGGTGTATTATATCTTTTTTATTCTTCTAAATCATAGCTGTAATCTTTCACAAGGCATTCGTCTAGGAATAACAGTTTATCTACAAAGTTGATGCATGCTTTTCAATATACTTTACATAAGTGGTTTTGATTAAGCTACAAATAATCTTTCCTTTTGAAACTGCAAAGTATGTTTAATTCCTTTTCTAAGTGCATTTTCATAAATATTAGCAAGTATAAAATTTCAATCAACATGAGTACATATAAACTTACCCCATTAAAAACTATGTCTCAGTGAGACATTACTGTTTCAGATTTCATAAAGAAAGAAAACACAAATTGGCTTTTTTTTACTATTAAAAATTTAGATCAGAAAGATTATTTGTATTTGAAAACATAAATTGTCTTTCAAAAGGTACACATCTGTCTTTTGAAATCCATATTCTGTGTACTGTTTCACCCTCTCTACTCTCTTTCCTAAAAACCATACAAAGGAGAAATGTCTAGTACTTAAAATATGGGACATAAAGAGAAGTCATCAACAGTACAGACATAACTGTTATTATTATAGATAAAGAACATTTCAGTCTTCACTTTATCCAGTTCTTTTGGGAAAAGGTGGTAGAAATTATATAAAATTTCTGAAAGTAAGAATGTTCACAAGCATTTCAAATATTATTTTCCAAATTTTACTCTTTGACAAAATTGTTCTTTGAAGCAGAACTCCAAAAGCAAAATTCTACACTGAAACATTCATCACTCTTGCTCAGCAAAACACAGGGCAGAAGATAGACGTTTACATGCAAAGCAAGATATTTCATGAGACCACTAACATTTGTAGATTAAGAATTCACTTCCAGATTTCAAATGAACCATGTCAAAGTTCTGACCTAGTTGTAATAGCATGAAAGATAAGAGATGAAATAAATGTTTTGGCAGCCAAGGTTCTGATATATTTGTGAATTTTTAAAAATAAATATCCAGACCTTTTTTTTGTTCCACACAATAATTTACTAAATGCCTACTATGGGTATCCAAGAATATTGTTACAACTTAATCAATTGTCATTTTTACTCTAGCATGGTTATTTTACTGAGCAGTTGCACTTTGAATATGAAGTTTATTATGCACCATGTTCTCATCTCACTTATTAGTGTACCAGGATGTAAATTCTAGAATTACTTCTATTACCTGTAATCGCTATATAGTAGTGACACATTTTTAAATGACAGATTTACTTGGTTTTTGTATTTAATAATGGCTGGCACATAAGAAAAAAATATCAGTAAACTTAAATAGTAAGCAATTAAATTCATATATGATGCTCACATTTCATGGCCTGGATGGCAGGCACAGAACTCCCCTCCAAGCGGGGCTTGCTGTTATCTGGAAGAATTTCTAGTGCTCAATCAGTAGATCTTTGCCATCTGATAGCCTTATCCTTCCAACCTAACATGCTGTCACCAGTTCTTACAAGGTGTAAGTCCTTTGGGTGAATAGTTTTGTTCAATGAAAGTTGGAGACAGGAATCATTGCAGTTGAGAGACCTTTTCCTAATCTGGCATTTGCAGAATTCCAGCAACAGGGCATTTCAGGGAACTAAAGAGAAGTCTTGATTTGACAGGACACGTGACTTAAGCTGAGAAAAATACTTAAGTTAATGAATTGAGATGGCTGGATAACTATGCTATAAATCAATCAAGAAGACCAGATGACATTGTAAACCACAGACATAATGCTCTTGTGGAAAAGCAGTGCTCTTGTGGTTTACAAAAACATTCTGAGCCTTTGAGATATTTCAAGGTTAGAAATCCATCCCTAGTCATCCAGTGCTATTTATAAAGGGGGAGGAGAAAATTGTTTTTGTTGTTCTTATGGTTAAAATTTTCAGCACAAGACAGCAGTTTAAAAGAGTCACTTAAGAAATTAAAAAAACAAAACAAAAAAACCTCTTATGAATAGTTGTGTTACACATGCCCAGAGGTTATTCGAATATTATGGCATTGGGCTTCCAAATTGTCAGGTTAGTTTTACTATAATGCGATTCAGTGATTATGAAATCGCATCCCGATCACAAAAAGAGCATCTTTCCACTGAAAATGTTATAGAAGATCACACTAGAGAGCTGTACTAAGCCATATAAATTTCTGCAAATGACAGCAAAGAAAATTAGGAAGAAAATTGTCTACTGCCCCACATTGACCTTCCTTGTTTCTTCTACACATATTTTCCCCCTCTCAAACTCTTCTGTTTAAATGCCAACTTTTTATATTTTGCTTTGTTCTGGAATGAAGTTATCCCTTAATTCCCTCATATTTTTGTGCAACTCAATTACCAGGATAAATAACAAGAAATGTGTATTTATTTATTTTTACATGCCCTATGGTTTTCCAAAAAGAATATCAAGCAGCTTTCACAAATTCATAAAATTATACAAGATTGCATAAATTAAATGGGAGATAAGAAATATTGTAGAAGAGATAAAAAGCGGAGCCAGTAACAAGGCTAAAAATGCTCCCTGCCTTATTATGGTCAGGTCACAAACTTGGTTTTACAGCTCTCACAGTCAATGTCAAGAGAGAAAACTGATTAATTCTCAGAATTCATAATATAAAAACAAACCACTTATGGCAAATAATAATAATAGCAAATATCTAATATAGTAATTGTAAAATGCTGGGTGTTATTTTAAGCATTTTACATATATCAACTCTTTTAATCCTCATAATAGCCCTATGAGATAGGCTCCTTATTTTTTTATCCTTATTTTTATCTTTATTTTTTTATCCTTATTTTTTATCCTTATTTTTATCCTTATTTTACAGATGATGAAATTGAGGCAAAAGAGATTAAGTAACTTGCCCAAAGTCACATGGCTTGTAAATAATGACATTGATATATTAATATATGCAGTCTGGTTTCAAAGTCTATGTTCCTGGGGCACCTGGGTGGCTCAGTCAGTTAAGTGTCCTACTCTTGATTTTGGCTCAGGTCATGATCTCAGGGTCATGAGATGGAGACACCCCCCCCCCTCCACCCCTGCCGTGCTCAGCGGGGAGTCTGCTCTCTCTCTCTCCCTCTGCCCCTCCCCCTGCTCACACTCTTTCTCTCAAATAAATAAATATTAAAACAAACAAACACCTACTTCACACTCACAGAGGAAGAAATGTGCCTTTTAGCTAATATTTTAAAATTGATTTTGATTATGTATAAAGACCTTATTGGACCCAAGAGAATATTTCATTGTATATGTACAGGTGATAAAAGACCGTAAATTTGTAGGAAATAGCTTGAATGTTTGTAGAGAATAATGGAAAAGATTGGCACGGTCAAATGAAAGATATTACTTCTAAAAAAAACCAAAAAACAAAAAACAAAAAAAACCCAAGCAAACAAACAAACAAACAAAAAACAAAGTCTATGTTCCTAATTGTTCTGTCATACTACCTGCAGAAAAATACAATTTATATGGGGGAAATCATTCTGATCCTCATAATGACACTATGTGGTAATGTCCTTGAGAAAATCCTTATAATAGACTCCACAAGAATATGAAAGATATGTTCCTCAAATAGACACACATATCACACCAAAAAGCATATTACTGAAATCATTTCTACAGCAGACCAATGCCTGTCAGTGTAGGGGGGGTTACTTTCAGCTATAATGATCATGGAGGTGGTGGCATTTGTTTCAACTCAAAAGGATAAATAGGTTTCTAGAGGAAGTATGGGAAAGATGGGAATTATTTTCAGACAGTATTTTTCAAATAGGCACTAATAGTTGGCTACAACAGAGGAATGAAAACCTTTAGGAAAATGGGACTGCACATTAAATTGATTGTATTTCAATTCACAAACTAGTCACAAATTACATATATATCCTGGCAAAGTTTGGCAGAATTCCCAAACATGTCTGCAGCCCTTATAGAAATATAGATTCCCAGGCTCTGCCAGACCTACTGAGACCAAATTCCTGGGTGAAATATGCAGATTCAGAAAACTCAGATATCATCTCCAATGCCCACAAGGCAAAGAACTGGACCCAGGTATTTCAAATTGCAACAAAATTCATCAGATCCATGTCATTTGACACAGAAGACTTGAGAACTAATCTATGACTGTTAAGATATTTAAAGCAGTGAATTAGCTGGGGCACCTGGGTGGCTCAGTCGGTTAAGCGTCTGCCTTCATCTCAGGTATTGATCCCAGGGTCCTGGGATCCTGGGATCCTGGGATCGAGCCCCGCATTGGGCTCCCTGCTCAGCACAGAGCCTGCTTCTCTCTCTACCTCTGCTGCTCCCCCTGCTTGTGTGCACTCCTCTCTATCTGTCAAATAAATAAATAAAATCTTTAAAAAAAATAAAGCAGTGAATTAGCCAATAAAGGAATAATTCTCACTTAGGTCACCTTTTATACTTCATATTCAGATTGCTGTGGCATTTCTACCTGAATTTTCTTTCAGTAGAAAGCTTTCCATTACTTTTTCAAAGCACTAACTTGGAAAGAATATGTACCATTACACCAAAATGTGCCTGACCGTGTTCATTTTGTTTTGAAAAACAAATTGTGTTAATGTGTTAAGTTTTTAGAGAGTAATATTTTACACGTTAATTGAATTGAATGCCTATCTTCACATAAATGTAATTGACATATATTTTGCATAAAATCTCAGTTAAAGACTGAGTTGAGTCTTGAAACTCACATATTCACCTAAAACTAAGAGGACAGACCATTTATTTTATTGCTGGGCACTTGGATAGCTAATGGTCTGTAAAACAGCAAATATAACTTGGGTTTTATTCAATTTGTCCACCAAATTTGTCCACTTGTTGGATTTTCTCAAAAAAAAAAAAAAATACTCAGCTGGTCCTGGGTTGGATGAACAAGACATTCCCTTACTTGCATCTAGAAAAAAAGTCCATGAAAACGCCCCCACTTTTTCTTCTTACCTTGGACTATAGTGTAAGTCTGAAATCAGATAATGTTTTCCAGTTTATGTCTCTCAAAGTGCTTAAGGACTTTGTGGGCTCATAAAAGCTGCAGAATAAGATTTTTCCTCTTTTTTTTTGGATACCTTTGCCAGCCTCCTTTTTTAGGCATTACTGCCCACCAGCTGGCTTTCTTAGAATGGAAATTCTAGGCAATATTTCCTCAGTCACTAGCTTTAAATAAAAACATTTAATTGTGGATTATATGATAAATGGTTAGGAAATTAAAATTTTATCAAATAAAATTTTAAATACAAAATAAGTGATCAGATGGATGGATGAATGGTGGAGAGACAGATGGAGAGGTAGGTAGATAGAAGCTTTAAAGAAATGAGAACTAAACAAAACTGTCCTTCTCTATAACTTTGTATCTAAACCCCCAAAATAAATAGTAATACCCATTACTTAAATTTCAATATGTGTAATAAAAATTTTTAAGACTTTAAAATTTATTACTCTTTCCCCAAATACCTCTAATGTTTATCCCACTCATTTCTCTTTCTGATCGCTTTGTTCACTAATTGCCCCTAAAATAATGAGTTAATCTACAGGAAAATTGAGGATCAAATGACCTTGATTTATTTCAGTGATATGTCTTCCAAGATTTACATTCATCACTCCTTTTAAAAATGAAACACACCAGGCAGGAAAAAAAAAGAAAAGAAAAGAAACACACCAAGCTAATATGCTGTCTCCATGTCGTTTTTAACCTTTGGAAAGCAAACAGCATGCTACCAGGCATAGAGTAAATGTCTAAAACAAACTTGCTAAATTAAACTAACTATTGCTCACACTACACATATACTGCAGCCTTGAGAGAAGCAATATGTGAAAGCACACTTTGTAATGACCCAGTTCAGTTGGGCAGATGAAAGTCTGGGGCATAGCGTTTCCGTGGCTTGATCCATCTGCCACCAGTCACTTGTGGGAAGAGGCTTCTGTTTCTCGTCAGCCAGCAATAGGAAGCACTGCAGGATTTAGTAGCTGCTGAAGAACCAAAAGAAAGGGCACCCACCAACCACAGCAAGTGAGGGATAGGATCTTGGTTGCCTTATCCTCCCCATCTGGTAAATAAACATTCTTTGCACTGTGTTGCCTCAGATAATACCTCACTTACTAAGTCAGGAAACAATACACTCACTTAGTAAGGAGCTCAATAAACCCATTTATAAGAATAAAAATATAGCCCTTGATGTTTTAACTCAGAGGCTTTCTATAAATTGAAAAAGTCAACCGTTTGGTGTGTTCAAATTTTTCCTCAACAACCTCTGATTCATTATTTGATATAGTCAGCCAAAGTGAGATTTTAACGACATTATTGAGATACCATTTCCAGTTTCAAATTCACAGCCTGCACATAGTCATAGCCAATGTGAAAGATGAGAGGCAGTCACCCCAGTTAAACTACAAATGGTTTTCTTTCTTTCCTATTAAAAAGAAAGTGGAGTACTGAGATACTCACGATTTGACATTAGATTCAGCGCTAGGGGCCTGCCAAATTGGGGAATCTTTGTCTTGAATTAATGGCCATAGAATTTAGAGATACGAGGCCATATTAGCAATGTTTGCTTTTTCTCTTTCTTTCTTTCTACCTTCAGAGCAGTCCTTTGTCCAATACTCACAACCTCTCTTCTGATTTAATTTGATGTGCAACCACAATGAAGTTTAATACTAACTGAAACGAAAAGCAAACCCATAATATTCCACCAAATAGAATTTGGGCAGTAAAATATCCTTAGAGAACAGAGCCTTGCTTGGGGTGGGGATGGTGGGTGGTGGGGCACGGGAGATGAGGGGAGGGTCCATCCCTCCGTCAGTGTCTCTGCGCGGAGAAGACACATTGGTGTGCACTAAAGATCCTCTGGGAGATTGCAAGTTTGACTTTCTTCCATTCCCCAGTTTTTGAGTATCAAGACTCCTTGTTTTTGAGGAGACAATTGAGAAAAACAGGGAAATACATATGAAAGTGGTTTTTGTTTGTTTACTTACTTGCTTTTTAAACTAAAATTTTATTTGTTTGTAAAGGTTTGAAAGAATACATTTGTTATTAGTCAATGAAGTGGGGCATTAAAAAGTTTCCTTTGTATGAGCTGCTGCAGACTATTAGCTTTGTGACGGGCCTGCTAATAAAAAGACAAATGCCTGTTTAGTGAAGAATAAAGAAACACGAAGGCGTTGGACTATTCCAGTGATCAGGCAACTTTCAGTCACCTAAGGAGACACAATAAACCTGACTATTTCCCCTTCTATAATTCCACATGTTCAAATCGTCAGCCAGCCTAAGAAAGGACTTTTGTGTGATGTTTATGGTGCTTGGTTTTAGAATAAACATGGCAATTCTCTTTAGTGACTGTCCAGTCTTTTCTGGGTAAATTAGGACAAATTAGCAGGTAGATGCTAGAAGGGAGTTACATTACTTAGAGATGGTTATGGGGTGACTTCATTAGGCTCCTGTGCTCCAGTTTCCTTTTCTCCCATCCCCACCCCTCAACTCTGGTTCTGGCCCTCACCCCTCAACTCTTGCCTAAACTGCATATCCTTGGCTTGGTCTCTATTTTCTCATCCAGTATTTGAACAGCAGAGCCACATGTTTAATGAGTCCCCTGAGGGCCCACAAATAAAACAAACGTGATACTGTATAAGCATAATGTTACAAAAGGTTCAAGTTTCTAGTTTCTCCTTACGGTATCAATCAGTGAGAACATTTATGCATGACCATTACAGCCTCAATGTCTAGTACATGTCTATGTTTTACTTTGGTTATAGCACCAAGAAAATTCTGAATCATACAGACCATTTGTTCAATTAAACAGACTCAGAAGCTTAAAAGAACATTTGAAAGTAAAGTTTGTTTCTCAGAGTCCATAGTCTCTCATGGTTCCTAGAGGGGAGGGGGGTGAGGGGATGGGTTAGCCTGGTGATGGGTATTAAGGAGGGCACGTACTGCATGGAGCACTGGGTGTTATACGCAAACAATGAATCATGGAACACTATATCTAAAACTAATGATGTAATGTATGGGGATTAACATAACAATAAAAAAATTAAAAAAAAAAAAAAAAACTAATGATGTGGGTACCTGGGTGGCTCAGTTGGTTAAGCGACTGCCTTCAGCTCAGGTCATGATCCCAGAGTCCTGGGATCGAGTCCCACGTCGGGCTCCCTGCGCAGTAGGGAGTCTGCTTCTCCCTCTGACCCTACCCCCTCTTGGGCTCTCTCTCACTCTCTCTCTCTCAAATAAATAAATAAAATCTTTAAAAAAAAACAACAACTAATGATGTAATGTATGGTGGTTAATATAATAAAAAAAAGTAAAGTTTGTTTCTAAGTCATACTACAAGGTTTACAAGTTCACATTTCTCTAGTAAGTATCCAATTTGGAGAGTGAAGGAATAGATTCCTTGGTTGGCAATATTTGCTATTAGGCAGAAAATAAATTTTAAATGTATTTGTAACACTATGAAATAGTTAATTATATATATATATACATATATATTATATACAATTTCAGATACATTAGTATTTATCTGCCAGATACCCATTCAATGTGTTGAAACAGTCATATTATTTTGCTTTAATGTTAAATTCAGATATTTCAGTTTCATTTCTGACACAATTTCCAGCCATAAGCGAAGCTTTGCCAGATTAAATCCATTCAGCTCTTTAAAGATATTGGTAAGATATGCAAGATGATAAAATCTTGTTTAAGGAGTAATTAGCTAAAGGATTAACTGTATTAGGAAACAAAAATAGGTGTGTTTTTCTGTCTCATTTGAAATACTTGATTCAGTACCTTGCTCAATGGCATTTATCAAATGAAAGTGGAAAGGCTAATTTCTGGAATTTATTGCCAACATGAGTACAGGAAACTGAAAAATCTGCAATTTAACATCAATGAACTGAGTCAGATTTAGAAAATAACTGTAAATGTTCATATTCATCATCTTACAATGATAGCAGTTTTGTATTTACATATATATCTACTGACATGATAAAAAATGTTATGTGTATATACAACATTAAACTGTTCAGTAAATGATTAAAGAAGGTAAGAACCTTATTTTCATGCACTGAATGTTTTTTTTTCAAAATAACCTTGTAACTGCAAGGATTATAAAAATGTTTACCAATTTCGCAACATAAAATATATCATGGACTTAGGCACTTTTCGTAACAGAAAATGTGAATTCCAATGAATTACTAGAATCTACTTTCTTGTCGTCCAGACATTTTCTGTGAGAATTACTGACACATTCTTTTAGGAAGCAGCATAGCATCACAGTTAAGAGAAAGTACCTTAGGACATCAGAGCCAGTTTTCTCTTGTAAAACCGAGCTCACTGGTTACGTGGCCTGAGGCACTTGACTAACCATCCTGTGCCCCGGTTTCCTCTTCCATAGAGTAGAGAAGAGGATAGTAGCCACCCATGGGATTATTGTAAGGATGATCTGAACTAAGTCACATACAAGAACACCTTGATATTTGCAGGACCTGAAACAAGAATACAAATGAAGTCTCAAATATCGTATTTCTAAATATTTACAAGTTATTAAAAGTGATAATAAACTATTAAATGAAATATGTTCCACCTCTAACCTTGCAAACATATACCCTCATAAGGATGTGGATGGCTGGGTCTGAACTTAGGACTCTGGACTCCTCAGAGGCCTACCCTGGCACATGGTGGCATGAGAAACACTGACTCCCAGTCTGCAGTGACCTACTTTTCCACCCATCCCTGCCTTCATTCCACACCCTGAGGGATCTTTTCATGGATGCATGTGGTCACCTTGGCTGCATGTCAAAGCTCTGTAGATATCCAGTAGAGTCACCCCTGGGCTGCCCTGTTGTACTAGGGCTGTACACACACCCCAGCAGTTCAGAAGGCTGGAGCCAGGTAACATCCCCATGCAGGGCCTGGAAGTGGCTGGAAGGCAGGGAATTCTGGGAACAAGGATACCTAAAGGATAATCTGTGGGCTCCAGTTGGGCTTATCTTTTTGATTCCAAGGACTCATGTGTTCCATGGAGAGGGATGTCCCCATAGAAGGACAAAAATAGGACCCCCTAAGGAATGGGACCCAGAGCAGAGGCCCTGCTTGCCCAGATCTAAAGGCAGCATGATTCACATCCCAACTTAGGGCAGTTAGAAGAAAATGAAGCTCTCACCATCATGTTCCATTCTGTTTTCAAAGTATGAAACAGTTGCAAAATTAGTTTATGCTATAATTTATCATATTTTATTCATCCTAGTCATTCTCATCATAGCCATCAACAAATGCTATTTTTAACTTTCGCTTATAATAAAAAAATCCACTTCTGGTTTTAAAGGTGATTATTTAACCTTTCCCATAAAAAAAAAATACATTGTTGATAGAAGTTAGACCAAAAAAGAAATCACTTAAAATGTCCAGTAACATTGTCCATTGTTACTATAAAATAATCAAATGTAAAAAATAAAATTTTAAAAGTTTTAAAAAGAGAATCAAAATTTAACCTAAATGCAAAAGAAACTACGATATTATATCATCTCCACACTAGGCCTTCTGTGTTCACTTGTCCCAGGACGGCTGATTGAAGAGGGCTGAGTGCCTGCCCCCAGCTGATGCTCCTGAACCTTGCCAGGTATGTGATTGCAAAGCATGGGTCTGGAAACAATAGCCTGACTTGAATATTCTCAGAGGGTTACCCAAACGAATAAACATCCACAACAAAAACAAAGAACGAGCACCAAATCAAAACCAGTATAGCTCAAGAAACCCTGATCAAATATATTTTTGTAAGTATTTCAGAAAAAATGCTCAAAAGCGGCCAGAGGAGATTTGTTCTCAGTTCAACACAGAATAAATGAGTTAATCCAGTAGCACCTCTTACTGACATGAAGTCTCCAATATTTAAAATATCTTATTATGTGCATTTTTAAAAAAGATTTTTTATTTATTTATTTGACACACAGAGAGAGAGAGAGAGAGAGCGAGTACAAGCAGTGAGATCATGACATGAGCCTAAAGCGGAAGCTTAACGACTGAGCCACCCAGGCGCCCCTATTATGTGCGTTCTTTAAAAGAAGCACTTCCACTTTGCCCTGAGACCTGTCAAGAAGCTTAGTGACCATCACAGGAAGACAGTGTTTTAGAGTGGGTAGCATAGACCTCCCAGGAAACCGGGCAGGACTCTCACAGGTCCGGTTGTCTCGGTGATGAGACAGTTGGTGCTGACCCACCCAATGACTGTTCATCTCAGGGAACATGCAGTAAATCTCACATGCTGAGAATTCATGACAGAGAGATGAGTACTAACCTGGTTTTATTCCGGCAGGCTACTTTGAACTTTTCTGCTCTTAACCTTGTTTCTAGCTTAGAGTGGTGAGGATAAATATTTATTCCATTGATGGGCATATTAATTAGAAATTTTACATGTTAAATGATCTTTTTAAATTGCATTGGAATTAAACACATGAACATTGCCCTTTGCACCTCCAACAAACACTGGTTCCACTGAAAAGGTTTAAAACTTAAGTTTTAACCCACCACCCACGCTTTTTTTTTTTTTAATTTTATTATGTTATGTTAGTCACCATACAATACATCATTGGTTTTTGATGTGGTGATCCACGATCCATTGTTTTCGTATAACACCCAGTGCTCCATGCAGTACGTGCCCTCCTTAATACCCATCGCCAGGCTAACCAATCCCCCCTCCCCCCTCCCCTCTAAAACCCTGTTTGTTTCTCAGAGTCCATAGTCTCTCATGGTTCATCTCTCCCTCCAATTCCCCCCCCCCCACATTTTTCCCTTCCTTCTCCTAATGTACTCCATGTTATTCCTTATGTCCCACAAATAAGTGAAACCATATGATAATTGACTTTCTCTGCTTGACTTATTTCACTTAGCATAATCTCCTCCAGTCCCATCCATGTTGATGTAAAAGTTGGGTATTCATCTTTTCTGATGGCTGAGTAATATTCCATTGTATATATGGACCACACCTTCTTTATCCATTCATCTGTTGAAGGGCATCTCAGCTCTTTCCACAGTTTGGCTATTGCGGACATTGCTGCTATGAACATTGGGGTGCATATGGCCCTTCTTTTCACTACATCTGTGTCTTTGGGGCAAATACCCAGTAGTGCAATTGCTGGGTCATAGGGTAGCTCTATTTTTAAATTTTTGAGGCACCTCCACACTGTTTTCCAAAGTGGCTGTACCAACTTGCATTCCCACCAACAGTGTAAGAGGGTTCCCCTTTCTCCACAACCTCTCCAACATTTGTTGTTTCTTTCCCTGTCCATTTTTGCCATTCTAACTGGTATAAGCACCACCCACACTTTTACCAGGATGACCATAATCAGACACCCTTGCTTAAAAATTTGGCTTAAAAATATAGTCCTGGGGTGCCTGGGTGGCTCAGTTGTTGAGTGTCTGCCTTGGGCTCAGGTCATGATCCCAGGGTCCTGGAATCCAGGTCAACATCAGGCTCCCTGCTCAGCGGGGAGCCTGCTTCTCCCTCTCCTTCTGCCCTTCCCAACCCCCCCCATTTCCCCCTACTCATGCTCTCTCTCCCATGCTCTCTCTCTCAAATAAATAAAATCTTTAAGAAGAAAAAGAAAATACAGGCCCAACTACTTAAAGGAAATTAATATAGGCCTACTATATCTCTCTGATTCTATATTTCTGCTGTTCTCTACAATAAACTCTCTTCTACCTCAGCAGACTCCTCAAAGTAGACTCACCCTCCCCTATCTTTGCTTAGTACATTCTACCTTGATTATTCTCAGCATTGGATGAGAATAGGATGGAACTCAAGTCTAAGAGAAGAGTATCGACTGTGACTAAAGCAAAACACATTTATGTTCTTGGAAAGGAGATCTAAGACAACACAAGTAGAGAAACCACTACCGGGGATGATCTGATTTGGTCAGAATAGGAAGTATTGAGAACCATTTAGAATGACCTGACTTGGTCAGATTAGAAATATAGAGAGAGTCATGTGTGGCCAAGAATCTGCAAAATGATAGAAGGCCTTGGAGGCTTGTGTTTCTGGTGTTAACTGAGGGGAGAAACTAATGGAAGACACAATGGAATTTAGTTTGAGGGCAAAGTGGCTCTTTGATTCTGAAATGGATTAGAGGGCTGAGGATGGATAAGATGGTCACAGAAGGCATTGAAGAGATGACATCTGAAATCAAGACCCAAATGAAGTGAGGCAGCTGGTAAAGAGAAGTTGAAACAGAGGGAAGAACAAGCACAAAAATCTGGTGTGGGAACAGACTTGGCAAGTTGACTGGGCAGGAGGAGGACTGGGGGAGCCAGAGTTTAGGGTATGAAGGACTTTAGATTTTATTCTAATAGCAACTTTTTCTTTTTTTTCTTTTTTATTAATTTTATTTTATTATGTTATGTTAATCACCATACATTACATCATTGGTTTTTGATGTAGGGGTCCATGATTCATTGTTTGCGTATAACACCCAGTGCTCCATGCAATACACGCCCTCCTTAATACCCATCACCAAGCTAACTCATCCCCACTCCCCTCCCCTCTAAAGCCCTCAGTTTGTTTCTCAGCGTCCATAGTCTCTCATGGTTTGTCTCCCCCTCTGATTTCCCCCCCTTCATTTTCCCTTTCCTACTATCTTCTTTTTTAACATACAATGTATTATTTGTTTCAGAGGTACAGGTCTGTGATTCATCAGTCTTACACAATTCACAGCGCTCACCATAGCACATACCCTCCCCAATGTCTATCACCCAGCCACCCCATCCCTCCCACCCCCCACCACTCCAGCAACCCTCAGTTTGTTTCCTGAGATTAAAAGTCTCTTATGGTTTCTCTCCCTCTCTGGTTTCATCTTGTTTCATTTTTTTCCTCCCTTCCCCTATGATCCTCTGTCCCTTGTTTCTCAAATTCCTCATATCAGTGAGATCATATGATACTTGTCTTTCTCTGATTGACTTATTTCGCTTAACATAATACCCCCTAGTTCCATCCACGTCGTTGCAAATGGCAAGATTTTGGTTTTTTGATGGCTGCATAATATTCCATTGTGTGTGTATGTGTGTGTGTGTGTGTGTGTGTGTGTGTGTGTATACACCACATCTTCTTTATCCATTCATCTGTTGATGGACATCTTGGCTCTTTCCATAGTTTGGCTATTGCGGACATTGCTGCTATAAACATTGGGGTGCATGTGCCCCTTCGGATCACTACATTTCTATCTTTGGGGTAAATACCCAGTGGTGCAATTTAATAGCAACTTTTTCTAATAACCATAAAGGAATGGCTAAGCTGTTCTAAATGGTATAATAATAGGATTTATTTAAATTAACCCATGTAGCTCCCTGCTCAGTGGGGAGTCTGCTTCTCCCTCTGCCCCTTCCCCAACTTGTGCTTGCTCTCTCTTCTTTCAAAATTAATTAATTAATTAATTAATTAATCCATGTACCATTAATTAATTTAAAATAAACTGTACTGAGGTATAAAACTGAAAGGAAAAGCCATTCCCATTAACCCAGGAACTCTCCCTAAAAGGAATTGCTGTTATAAATTTGGGGTATCCTTCCACTTCAAAATATATTTATTTATTTCCAAAAATGGAAACATACCGCAGACATCACTTTGCACCTTGGTTTTTTTTTACTTCATAACATCTCTTGGAGACTTTTTCTTTCAAGAGTGTACATGTTTTCATTGGTTTTAAGTGACAGCTCAATATCACACTGTATGAATTATCCTGATTGATTTAATCAGGTTTTTTTTTTTAATAAGGAAACTTTGTTTCCAATTTTGCAATTACAAACAACACTATTATCTACATCTTGGGGGTGTATATATAAATTCACGAATTTATTCAGCAGCACCTTTCCAGAGGAGCTGAAGGACCGGTGGAAATGAAATGCCATCAAGAGGAAGGCTGAAGGTGTTAGGGTGGCCTGATACCCAATGTGAAGGCCTCCTTCTTGCAGCAATGCAAATGCTTTTGCCCTCTTACTCGCCTCGTGTCCCAATCTTCCAAAAAGTTCTCTACACTCCTGAACACTTCATATGAGTAGGCTATATTTTTGTCTTGTGACAAAAAAGTTCAGAGTATAAATCTGAAATGATAGGGCGGATAAAAGACACAGGGAACACAGGAGGCTGGAGGAAGAGTAACCGTGAGAACTCAAGCTACCCAGATTTCACTGACATTTTGAAAAGTGTTTCAGCCTTCCATGAGGTGGGTATCAAGATTCAAGACAATTTTATCAAGATTTCAAGGAGGACAAGATGGCCCCAGCTGACATCTGGGTTACATATTTAATGCCCAAACATCCAAGGAGGGGGAATCAGTCAAGCTAACTCTTTTGATTTTGTATAAACAAAATAACCAATTGATGGGCTGATTACTTCACTTGTTTTGGATTTCTATATACATAGCCACATGCCAGTGATCAAAAATAAAGCATCATCTTCAAATTCAGAGCAATGTACAGGACCACACTATATTGTTCACAGCAATCTATGTTAAGAACAATGTATCTACTAAAGTCACTCTTAATTCCCATTTTCCCGAAACACCAAAACCAACATCACTTACAGGCAAATAATTAGCACTTGCCCAGAAGACGAATAACCTCACTCATTATTTTGACTTCTTTGTTTTTCTTCCTTGTGTTAATAGCATGGCATTTTATTATTACATTGTTATTTCCACAATAGGGTGGGCTGAGAAGGAAAGAATAGAAACCCATATTGATATTTTCAGAGGCCCTACTAAATGTTTAAGGTCAATAACAGTATTTTGATTAAATAAATTGGGGGTTTCTATGTTTTTTATTCATTCACGTTTTCATTTAATTTCTTGAAAACAAATACTGTTTCAACTATCAAAAGTGAGCCAATTGCTATCCATTCCTCAAAATAAATAATTTAGAAAAACATTTAATAGCATTTGCTTATCTCTGCTTATAAAAAATATTATACATTCATTGTGGAAAATAGAAATATATATATTTTATTTCATAAATATGTATTTTTTACTTCATAAATATATACATACATATGTATATGGAAAAACAACTTGCTGGCTTCCTCTGCTTATTTGCAGTTTCTGCATTTCTATACTATTTTGGAAAATGGGATCTTAATAAATTATATGGATATTAAACTAAAACCTGTATTATCAAAGCAAATTACAGAATATACTCCTATAGATATCCTTTACAGATTATTATAAATCTGGGATTATATAGCTACAACTCTATCTAAAATCAGAAAAAAAGATTAGTCTTCCTTTCACTTTTTTCCTAATTCCCATGGCTTCAATTATCATCTATTCAAAACACACTTCTAATCCAGATTCTTCTCCTGAAGTGCAAACTTACAACTGTCTGCTAGAAATAACCACTTAGAGTTCTTATGCATACCTCAAATCAACAAGTTTAAACTACCTCAGAAAAGTTTCTTCATCTGGAATTGACTCTTCCTTCTATGTTTCTCATCTTAGCTAATAGAAGCAACATCTATCCACTCAATTGATCAAGAAAAATATCTTCTGTCCTCCTCTCTCACTCCTCAGATCCAATCACTAAGTCTTATTTGTCTCTTAAATATTTCTTGGCTCAACTTACTTCTTTCCATCCTCATTGCTTCTAGCCTAACTTAGACCACTACTTCCCTTGATTTAGTGTCACCTTGGTGACATAGTCTACATGAATGGTGCCCCTGGAGCTGTGGAGTAGACAACATTTGGAGCCCTTCCAGCTTCATCTTTCATCATCCTCTTTTCAAACTCTACTCTGTAGCATATTAAACATTTTTTAACTCCTTAAATGTTCAATACTTGTATATATATGCCACTATATGTATATTATATATACTACACACACACACACATGCACACAGACATAATTCACTCTAGATACTCTATGTCATCACTCTATGACCACCAGCAAGCGTAGATTGGGTGTCCCTTCAATATAATCCCCAAACACCTGTTACTTCCTAATCAGAGCACTTATTACTTTTATTATAATTATTCATTTGTCTGATTATGCCCTCCAGTGGCATCAAGGACATCTATATTTTTAGTACTGTGTCTTCAATATCCGGAGTAGACGCATAGCAAACATTTCCTAAATGAGGGAATTAATGGATCAATGAATATATGCTAATGTTTCAGCAAAAATAAGATAAGACAAGGGTCATGACCACATTAAAGCCAAGAATTATGGAGAAGTAGGAGATATTCATAGATAGGGTTAATGCCATTATTACTATTCCATCTGTAAGGTAAATTGTAGTGCTTATTCTTTATCTCCGGAAGCTGAGACTTATTAACACTACCTCTACTAGTAGAAATGTTCAAGGAAAGACTAAGATCTACGGTGCGCCATTTCCTAATTTCACCATGTTTGGAGACGACAGTTCAGCTCTAGCTGAACACAGCCAGACAACTCCCAAGGATACAACTAAAAACACTCAAGTTGCCAGCAAATTGTTTTCCAAAAGAGTGATTGTTCGGACAAAAAAATCAAGTCAATAAGAAATGGGAAAGGCATGACAAGCCATCTAATCTCTCCTGTGAGAATACTCTTTTCAGTGTTGGCCTCACTGCTCATCAGGGTGACTTTTAAGTACAACCAGTGATGTAAATACCACCTTCACCCTCGGGAGGCTATTGTGCAAACCAAAAGCTTTTCATTGCTCCTACTTGGAATAAAATCTTTTAAAATCAGCATTTTCCTCAATGTGTGCATTTTACTCTAGCTCTCTCATGCCTCTATCTTTTTAGATTTTATATATATAAAAAAGTGGTGATACAATTTTGGAGCAGTAGTTTTCATTTAATTAGGAGTTATGAGAAGCAAATTTACTCTTTCCATTTAAAGTGATTTTTTTTCTTAATATGCTTTTATTCCATTCCATTGATGTTTAAAAATTGGAAGGGGTAAATAAGTCAGAATTTGCCATTTCAGTAGATTAAATCTTAGTAAACCTCAAGAGACTTCATGTTCATTTGCTGTGATGCAAACATTTTTCATTGACTACTGGTCAATTAATTGAGCTGTCACCTGGAGCTGAGAAATGTTTGGACTATACAGAACTTTATGAAAGTTACTTTTGTTTATTTGTTTGTCATTTTAATCTTATTTTTCCTTGAGAATCTTGTCTGTATTATTTCAATATGTTACCTTTTCACGTAATTAAAAATATTTCTGGTTCAATGAAGGAGACAATATCAGCCTTTTATCTGCAACATTGCCCAAACATTAATCTTCTGTGTACCAGTTTCTTGAATTTGGGGCATACTTTATATTACTGTGGCATTTTTAACTGAATACTTAGTTTGAGATGAAATACTTCTTTTAACTTAAATATATTTTTAAGTAACATTTATGTCATGGGTTGGTTTTTTTCTTAATACAGATAAATGTGAACAACTTAAAACATTATTGCATAACTCCTAAAATATCTTGTAGCCCACATTTTGGAAAAATTATTCTACCATATTCCATTATAAATCCATAGTTTTCTTCTTCTTTTATAAAAGACTCTTTCAGAGCTGTTTTTTGATAGCCTCCTACCAGTTAAAATCTGTATTATATATATTTTAGATTTGTTATCCTGTCCTCTTATTACTATAAAACTTATTTAATTTTAACAAATACAGAGATATTAAAAGCATGATTTGTAAAAATTAGAGGATATGTTGATTTCTTTGATATGTTTCTAATGGAGGTGCTATTGAACCTACTTTAATAAGCAGTTAAGGTATATAATTAATAATACTTAAACAGCAACTGGTAATATTTAAAATATTCTATTCTGTTGACACTAGTTATTGCCTGAATATTATGCACTTACACTTTTTTACATAACATTTTCAAAAGTCGACTTAAGTATAAATTCTTTTTTTTTAAGATTTTATTTACTTATTTGACAGAGAGAGAGAGAGAGAGAACATAAGCAGGGGAAGCAGCAAAAGCAGGCTCCCTGCTGAGCAGGGAGCCCGACGTGGGGCTCAATCTCAGGACCCTGGGATCATGACCTGAGCTGAAGGCAGACGCTTACCCGACTGAGCCACCCAGGTGCCCTTTAAGTATAAATTCTAAATTAGATATTGATTCATGTAAAATCGTCTATTTACCAGTTAGCTTAATTTAGCAATTAGCTTTCTCCGGTTACTATATTTGGTACCTATGAAAACACTTCTACTTCACAATTACTGAGGAAAACTCCTCTTTAACCACCAATAAATAGAGATTTACAAAACGTTGACCATTGTGAAAACCTGCTGCAGCTATTCTCCAACTGTATTCATTGCCATCTATTATTACTTTGTTTATGATCTTTTAGCCAGTTCCAAATCCATGTGACTCTGTTCTCATCCAAAACAATTATAATTAATTTGCAAGTAAAAGTTCATGATCCACTGTTTCAAATGCTTCACTGGAGCCCAAATACATGACGTCTGTTCCATCCTCTTCATCCAGTTAGTTTTGTAACTCTATCAAAAAGGCTATTATCATGGTCTGGCATGATCTGTTCAATATGGATCCTGCTGCTTAAGGTTCAAAATTCCGTTGTCTTCTAACTGCTTACAGATTGTCCTTCAATATTTTCTCCCTTACTTTACTCCATATTATCTTTGGCTTTTTGTTGTATTTAAACATTTTATTTATTCGGGCATGTGTACGAAGAAAACCTGAAGGAAAGTAACCTGTACCATCACTTTGGTTTTTGCAAGTGACATAGCATTTAAATGAGGTCCTCTGGGATCTTCGGTCTTTATTTTAGATTTCATTAATTTTACATAAAATCCTTTTCATGAAAATTACTAAAAAGTTCTGCATTATTAATTCATGGGTACTTGCCATTTTCAAAGGACAATAAAACTAGGTTAATTAATGAAGAGTGTGTTGACTCAGAGGGTGCATACAATAAAACGACAGGTTCATCATAGCTCAGATAGAAAATGAACTAATTGTAGGGCAGAATGAAGTAAATTGGAGAGGATCTAAGAATGTTTCTATAAGGCATAATAAAATTAACTCATAACACTTTATAATATATAATGAAATACAAATATTTGAATCTTCATAAATAAATATAAAACTGCTTGTAGAAGTAAAATATTAAGAAACTTTAAGATTTCTGGTGACTGGTGCACCAATAACTCATTCATAGCAATTACTGGTAACATCTGCAATAAGCAATAGTTTTAATGATATCAAATACCAACTGTACTGGCTCCAATTTCTATGATAATTAAATTATTTGGTTATATATGGATAATCCTAAAGTGTAGAAAAGTTTGTTCCTTTAATATTCCTCCTGGAAATCTGCTGATATTTGCCAATTGTTTAGCAAATGTCTTTTTCTTAAAAAAAAAAAAAGGAAATTCACAATACAGCACTTGTTTTCAACCTTGAAAATTAGTAACGTCTGGGAAATGAGAAATTCCCATATTATATTTCCTTTCTATTCAGGATAATTTTAAAACATGTTTGTGAAAATTAATTTTTTAAAAATTGCAAATTGAGTATTCATGTTTAAAATGCTGTTGCAAAGTTTCTTGCTTTCTCAGTTACCAAAACTATTATTTTTAAAGTGAAAACATGTATTAACTTTGTCTTATCCTGATTTGGTTCAGTAAGAAAGCATTTCCATTTGTAATTAAAGAAAACTCTTATTTTTAAAATCTGATTGATAGCTGATGAAATTCCAGACCAGGATTTGGCTACTAAAGGACTGGGTTATTTGAAATTTAAATAGACATGTGTAAAATGATCTTATTTTTTTAATGATCCTATTAACTGCTCGTTGCAGCAGGAGGTAGGCATTCAACAATCAAAGAAAAGGGAAAATTCATTCAATTTTTTTTCCAATCAAATAGCTAATTTCTGGATAATTCTGTGAAATTGAAACTGAGAAAAAGTAATGAACTTTTGTGAATTTAAATACATGAGTTAAAGGCTAACTGGAATATAATATTGGAATAGTGTGGGAAAAGCTGAAAATAATGTTTTTAATAGAAAAGTTAGTTGTAAAATTTTCTTTTCAAATTTGCTTACTGACAATGTGTTTATTTCCTTCAAGATTTAAATAAAAAACACATATAAAGGGTGACCACAGATTTCCAATTTTTAATATTTATTTCCAACATTAGTGATGAGAACTCTTTTTACTTTTTTTTTAATTGTGGGAGGCAGAGGGAGAAAGAGAGAGAGAATCTTAACCAGGCCCCACACCCAGCATGGAGCCTGACGTGGGGCTTGATTTCACAACCCTGAGATCATGACCTGAGCTGAAATCAAGAGTCAGACGCTTAACCGACTGAGCCACCTAGGCACCCCAAACAATTTTTACTTTTTAAAGCATCTTTTTATTGTTCTGATTAAACACTCTTAATGATTAAATATTTCCCACTCAAAGTATTGTTTTTCTAGTTGCAGTCACATGAATGAGCATGCCATATTAGCTACATGACAATAAAAAGTTATATATTGACAATGATGATCATTTGGGCAACACAACAGATCCTAAAGCAGGTAAAATGTCCCTTCTATGCCCTGTTCACCTCAGTTTCATGTACCTACAAGCACTCAATCGTTGTTTGTTCAATGACTATATTAAACCCAGAAAGATTAAATATTTATATTTTTTTGCTAAGAAAATTTGTATTTCCATTTTTTATTTCCATTTTTAGTAGAAACTCTAGACTCACAGAAACAAAAATCTGTCACTGAATTAAGATACATCTCCTTTAAATTCACTAAAAAAGTTTTCAACGGTTTCCATATGAAAACTGAAAAAGCTAATACGAAAATGAAGTTCTATCTCTTTGTACTTCTGCTCTAAAGCACTTATTTTAATTTAAACATTTATTTATTTATAATTTAAAGAAATATCCTCTATTGGTTCAGTGATGGTAGAGGCAATATCTAATTTGTTCTCTACAGTCCTTGGTATTGGGAATAATACTTGGTATACAGAAAAACCTTGGTAAGTATTTGTTTAATGAATTCACACATGGGCCTTATATCAGCCAGACTTCATGCAGAGAAGCAGAACCAGTAGGAGATCTATATCAAGAGATTTATTGCAGTGAACTGGCTTATGCCAGTGAAGACAGGCTAGGTATGTCCAAAATCTGTAGGACCGGTTGTCAGGAAGGGGAGGTTAGAACTCTTGGTCCAGGGCTCATGGCGTGGTCCTCAAGCAAAATTTCTTTTCCATCAGGGAAGTTTTAGCTCTGCTCTTCATGTATTTCAACTGATTGAATCAGGTCCACTCAGGTTGCCTCAAATAATTTCTATTACCTAAAGGCCAATACTAATTTCTCTTCCCTCACTGATTATGGACTTTGATCACGTCTGTAAAATACCTTCATAAAAATACCTAGATTGGTGTTTGAGTAAGAGGAGGCTGTACTTTAGCAGAGTTGACACAGCAAAGAAGACCTGAACAAATGGAATATGTGCTACATTTTCTAGTAGTGCACAGAATTATCTGATTTTAAGCTTCCCATGTATTTTATCATTTTCAATAATTTTAGGAATCCTGTGTTTTGTCCTCATTTTACAGAAGAGAAACTTGAAGTTAAAGAAAGATAAATAGTTTGCCAGCTAGTGTTAAAAACTAAAATATATTCATTCTAAAGCTATAACTCTTAAAAACTATTATCTTAGAATGGCATTATTAAACAAGAAATTGGCATACAGAGAAAGGGGAAAAATGAATGTTTAAGTATGTCATCATAGTAAAGAATTTCAGTCTCTCATTGCAATGCCCTTATTTTCACCTCCCCTCTCCATTACTATGTTCATCTGCGTCACTGCCCAAAATTCCTGAGGAAGGGCTAAAAGAGAATATAGGATGATTGAGATAATGATTATAAAGATATTTATTATCATTTGTGTCTTTTTACAACAGAATATTTTGGAAGCCACAAAAAAAGTTTTAGCCAACAACAGTAGGAAAAACAAACTTTTCACACGTGCAACTGTCAAAGCTTATGTTAAAATTATTATTGGTTTTTGTTTAACTTTATTCAATGTCTGAGTCTGGTTTCTAGAGATGTTCGTAACTGGAAAGTAAAAAACAATATTTCAGCTTTTTAGCATATAATAAATGATTTCTCCATGATAGTTTTTTCTTCTACTTTCTCATACTCTGCCCTACTACTTAGTTTTCTTATTTATATAGCTAAGCCCCAAACTAGTGTTATGTACAAAGCTATCTTAAATATAGTCTGGTCTTCCAGATCACGTAGAAATAACAATGAGAGAGATAAAAAATGAATTTACCTATAATATAACCAAACAGAGTGTTATTTATTACAAATTTTAATAAGCATTATGCAGTCTAAATTTATGAATTGGGACTTTGATACTGATTTTGATTTGTAAATTTCATAATGAACCTCACCCTGTTTGTTATTCCTTTGCAAACTTAAAAGTAATAATGGGAGAATGACATCATGAGAAATAAAGTTTGTAATCCATTTTCACTTCTTCATAAGAAAACCTAACCCTTTTATATGATATTAAACATAATGTTCTTCTATTTAATGTTAGTGCTACAATGCTAGCTATAAATTCTGTGACTGTCCAAGAGATAGAAATGGGAGAGAACTTGCAGAAAAGTCCAAATACAGTCCAAAAAGAAGAAAGTTTTCCCAAAAGAAAGAAAAATGAAAACAGATGCAGTGTCATCCTCCATTATGTTAGCTCGTGCATGGTTCTTGCTAAAGAACAGACATTCAATCTGCTTTGAATTATTTGTCACTTGGCTTCTTTATATTTCCATGCCCCCTTTTTTTTTTGCATTTTATTCACTACTCATTGTGTTACACAATCTACATTCTGTAAAAATAATGTTAATATACATTCTTACCAAGGATCAAATATGCATAGCCAAGTTTAGAACCTTTGCAAACCTTAATGTTTTAGACTTTGCAACCAAACTTGATCATTTGGGGGTTTGAGTTCACTTGCTCTTGGCCAAGCTGAATGTAAAAGTCCAATGAATTGGACTTTAAAAGGCTTATAAAATATTCAAAAAGCTTCTTGCACATCAAACAGCTCTTAAGACAGAACATTTTGATGAGTTTAGTGTAAATGAATCAGAAGCATATGGATTAAATTTACCTTAAAATACTCCTGGGTTTAAGAATTAAGAGAAAATGTGCTTGGCAAAACACATTTTGGGTTTTGCCTAACCCAGAACATTGGAAAAGTATTTCAAGATGTTTGATGAACCCAAATCATGGCTGGGTTCACCCATCCCTAATCCCCTTTGGTAATAGCAAAGGACAGGCAGAGGCAGATTTTAGGTGCATGAATCTAGTTCAGGTTTTTATCATGGTCATCCCAAACTATTAGATAACTTGAGAATGTCTTGCCTTGTCTAAATCAAAATGGTGCTACATGTTTTTTTATATCTAAGAACTATAGAATGTGTGCTTTATACAAAGGGTGTGGTTCTGTGTAATTGTAACAGCTTCTCTGTACCCACTCAATAAAAAAAGAGAAATCGTAAGGCTTATGCTAACTTGGAGCATATCAAGAGATGCATAGAGAATTCAATACTAATCTTAATGACTATTCACTTGAATTGATATAGAAGTTTATCAATTATTTCTACTTTTTAAAGGAACAAAAATATGCTAAAGGAGATTCAGGGTTTCAAAAAGAAGCATCATGTACAATAATCAATATTGTGCAATTTTATTTTCTTTTCCAATGATTTTTATTCCTACATAAGAAATGGGCAGCATATATGAACAAGTCATTAAATTATTTGAATATAACTTTATATTAAAAGTAACAATTCATTCCTGATTTCGGGAACTTCTAATAATACTTGAATTATTTCTCATTTGAACTTATGACTAACTCTTTACTTGTGAGTAAACAAATGTGGAGAAAAAATTATTTATATGCCAACCTCCTTCTTTTCTTCCAATAAACAAATAGCCTGGGAGAGATGCAGATCACTAACTCACATTAATGTAAATAACAGGTTCCTATGAATTGGCAGCTCAAAAATTTTAAATTACAGCATCAAACTTTCATATTATAAAATATGGCTCATTGTGGAGGAATGCTAATGATCTCAATTAAGAAAGTTTGTCAAAGATACCATCTAAAGTGAAATCTAAATGTGAGTTTTTGTAACAAATAATATATAAATGTAAGACATATTCTTGAGCCTTAGATTAGTAAATATGAATATTTGCCATTTCCTCAAGCTTGAGGAGTAGGTGTTTTCCACAAGGACAAAAGTTTTTATGTTATGGAGTGATGATAGGCTATTTTCTGCAATGTGATAAGAAATTACTAAGGGGATATAAAGACCTATTTGTATACATATTTATACAAAGAGGCTAGATTTTTTTAAATATTTGCTCTCTTTATTTGCTTATTTACTCAAATAAATTTTACAAATGATTAATTTTTGTTTCCAAATAAAGAACGAAGAGGTAATTGATTCACAAAATGAGAGTGTTTATATAAAAATGTGTGTAGATAAAGAACACATTTTTTTGATGTATAATTGACACAATATTACATTAGTTTCAGGTATACAACAGTGATTTGACAATTCTATAGATTATATATGCTCACCACAAGTGTAGCTACCATCTGTTACCATGTAATGTTATTAAAGTATTATTGACTATATTTCCTACGCTGTACTTTACATCCCCTTGACTTATTTATTTACTAATTGGAAGTTTATTCCTCAGTCCCTTCACCTATTTTACACATTCCCCATCCACCTCCCCTCTGGCAACCACCAATCTGTTCTCTGTATTTATGATTCAGTCTCTGTTTTTTGTTTGTTTGTTCATTTGTTTTGTTTTTGAGATTCCACATGTAAGTGAAATCGTATGGTATTTGTCTTTCTCTGTCTTACTTATTTCACTTAGCATAATACCCTCTAGGTCTATTCCTATTGTTGCAAATGGCAAGATCTCATTCTTTTTTATGGCTGAATAATATTCCTCTGTGTTTGTGTGTGTGTGTGTACCATATCTTCTTTATTCATTCATCCACTGATGACACTTAACGACCAAAGAATAGAGCTACAACACTTTAAAATAATTCAGTTTTTCATCAACCTTAACTTTCTGAAACCCAGTAATGCCAAAGATGTTCTTACTAACCTAAAGGTATGTCATAAATATCCTGCCCTAAAGATATACATATACTTTAATGCTAGCCCCTCATTCATAGCCTTTTGGATTCTTATTTACCATTTATTTACTATTATTTAACTTGATTATACCACAAGTATTTACTGAGCACCTACTATGGGCAAGGCACCATTGGGTATTAGAGAAATATAAAGATTATTTATTCAGAATTTCTTTTCTCAAAAAGCTTATAATGTATTATATTAAAACATGTATAAAAAGGTATTAAATGTGGAAAGTGACGTAAAATCAATATAGAACACCCTATGGATTCTGCAAAGAGAATTCTTAAGCAGATTCCATGAAGCAGACATAACACCAGCAGGAAAAATAACAGCTGACAATCTTACATTAAAAGATAGCACAGAAAATGTAAAAGGAGAAATTATATTGCTTAATATATATTTTAAATCACTAGAATTTAGTGTACATTTTGTGTCATTTGAAAATAACTAAACAAATGTTATGTATAAGATGTTATAAGGTGTATACGAAGTATAGAATGTTTAGTGCTGTACAACAGAACAGCCCCGGAGCAGGGACTAGATCTTAGCAGAAGATAAATTCGAAGTTGTCTATGAGAAAAATTACCAATTGGTTTTAAAAACGTTAGGCTACTGATGTATGATAATTAAAAGGAATATATTTAGCCTGCTTCCAGCTAAGCTGATAGGAATAAATAGAAAATATTAGCCATCTATATGTGTGTTCTGAGGACTACATATAGCCAAATTACCAGGAGCACTTGCTAACAAGAGCAGTTTTCTGATATTAGAACTTCTGTTTATTAGTAGTGCCCATACATTCTAATTGCTAACAAGATTTTCAAATTATTATTAAGAATATTAACTTCTGCTTATTAAGAATATTTGCAAAGATGACAGGGAGAGTTTTGGCAGGTAGCCTGTGAGCAGATATCTAAGACTGTCACTGTCTTATGATATAAAAATGTACTCTGAAGTAAATAACAGTGATTTTTAACATTTGGGGGATATACATTATATAATGTGGGTATTTCATATTAGAGACATTTTCTAGCTATATATTGATATTTATTATAAATAGATAGTAATTTCATTTTATTTATAAACCAGACACTGTGTTCCTATCTTGTTAGTTTTGTGTGTCAGCTTCATACAAGTCCTAACATGGCTACACAACTGGCAGTTGACAGCAACTTTTATGAAGTAGCTAGGGAAAAAGTAAAAGATCTCAGATAGGAAAGTACATTCCCTTCCCAAAATTACTGACATGTGTGGCCAGTGTTAGCAGCCCTTTAAAAAGTTTTCCATCAAAAATTATTTTTTTCTAATCTTCTAGTTCTGGTTTTCTAGTTTGGGTTATGTTTCAGTTATATGGAAACTATATTCATAGCTATAAGTATTCTTCAACTATATATATCAGATAAATTAGGCATAACCAAAGTTAGGTTTTCATTTTTACTTGTTTCTTATTTCTTTTTAGATTGGTAATAAGATTTAAAAAAAAAAAAAACCATTCTGGGAAGTAAAATAGAGAAAGGTATAACCTATTAACAGTTGTTGTAGACGACACATACGCAAATGCAGAATAATAACAAATATGTAGAAATCACAAGAGAAATTAGAGAGTAGGGAATGGAAAGGGCTCATCTGGGGGACCTGTAGAAAGGTCTCATCTTTCCTAGCACTCTGCCCCACCCAGATCTCCTTCACTTACTAGCACTTGTCACTTTAAAAAAAAAAAAAAAAGTGGCCTTCAGCCATTAACAAAGGTGCTCAGCTTCACCTTTCCCATAATTTCACTACAACATACACACTTACCCATGTCCATACAATTTTTGCCTTTTCTTTTCTGATCTGAGAGAAAGAGGTGGACCTGCTGCCTCATCTTTATATTTCTATTCCTCCTTTCCTAAATTTGTCTCACTTCATATTATTTCCGTCCATCTCAAAGCACCTCCTTAAATCTGTCTTCTATTCATGGTCAATGTTTTATCAAAAAGTCTTGATATTCACCTTCATTTACTTATTTCCTATTCATTCTTTAACTCACCTCTAATCGAATTCCACCCCTGCTATGCCACTAAAATTATTCTTACTATTGTCACCAATAGTTAAAAGAATGGAAGATTTTTTTAAACTCTTGTGCACCTTTAATCTAATTCATTAATTTTACTCTGAAAAATCTCAGATGATAAAATTCTATGATTATAATTTAGCTGATCATTATTTGGGGAAAAAATTATCTCTCCATTTCTTTCTAGCATGAAGTCTGGTCAAACTGCTTAAAACTAAAATTTTAAAGGGCACTGTTACCTATGCAATGCCAAGCCACAAACATGCATATATACCAGGGACAGAAATGCTTCTAGTAACAGACAATAGTCCCACACATTGAGGTGTCATCAATACAAAAACAAAGTAGCAGTGGCAGACTCTGTCTCAAAGACTATATGTTAGCATCTCTGTCTTATTGACATGTTAGACAGACTACTTAGCAAAACGAAAAACGAAGGACAAGAGTGTTCCAAAGAGACCAGTGATGGAGGCAAAGGCCCTGAGCAAAGAGGAGATTGCCTCTTCCAAAGTCGGAAAAGCAGGTTAGGTTTTGGCTGTATCTCTTCATGACTTCCTTCAGCAGAAAAAGTATGTCTACCTCAACTTTAGGTCTTGCCACCCCAGCTCTCCATTTGAGGTACCTACTTGTTTTTTGAACTTGAGTGTGGTAGAGGGGGAGAAAGGTAATCATGTGTAGGGTAAAGGAAGAGAAAGGAGTTGCTAAACATAAAATACCCAATTTCACATTTTTGGTTACCCTAATACTAGTTCTGACTAGAGTAGAAACAGATTCCAGTACTTTTCTCTCAAATTTAGGGTCAGTATTTCAAACTAATATATTTATGACCAATTAGTTCCTAAAGCTATTATCAGCACATTGTATTATAATGTAATGGAATAGAATATAATAGATGATATAAAGTTGTATTGGACATAGTAAAGATATTGTTTTCTTTAATTTTTTTTACCTATACATAGATATGCACTTATATATTCACATATATATGTATTAGTCTGCAATACAAAATGAATTTATTAAATGGATTATGATCAGAAGTTGGAAAGCCACTGAACTTATATATAAACTACTCTCTCAACATGTGAGGTGATGGAATAACTTCAGTAAAAAGTGTGTCCTTTAGGGGTGCTTGTGTGGCTCAGTTGGTTGAGTGTCCAGCTCTTGGTTTCAGCTCAGGTTGTGGGATTGGGCCGTGTCAGGCTCCATGCTCAGTGGGCAGTCTGCTTGTCCCTCTCCCTCTGATCCTCCCCACACACTCTCTCTCTGTCTCTCTCGAATAAATAAGTAAAACCTTTAAAAAAAAAAAAAGTGTGTGTGCTTTAATAGACTACTACAACCCATTTTAAAAATGTCTTGGCAAACAAGTGTGGCATTGTGCAAGCAGCCCCAACAGGAGCCAGCACCACTCCAAAGTGACTCTAGCCCTGAGGAGAGGGGACGATAACCACAAACATTAGTTCAGCTGTGTCCGCATCAGTGAGCTGTGAGCAGACATCTAGTCTGATGGCAGACCGTACCCACCAATGAAGGTTTGTCAGAGGACAACAAAGAGAGAGTACCCTGCAGTTCACTGTGACCGCAGGTCTGGCAAACACCTGGTCTGATCCAACTCAAGCCCAAGGAGGCCCATTAACAACACAGGGCCCAAACTCTGCCCACAACAGGCAAAGAGAGCCATTGCAGATGACTGGACAGAAGGCTAATGGGGCTCAGCCACAACAGTAGGGCATGCACAACACACATAGGAGATATCCCTGAAGTGCCAAGCTCTGGTGAATAGGGGACATTGCAATGTACGGCAGTACAGGGCCTTTTCTTCATAAGGCCATTACTTGCAAGAGCAGGAGATGTAGCTGACTCTCCTAACACATAGAACAGGGGACACTGCAATGTACGGCAGTACAGGACCTTTTCTTCATAAGGCCACTACTTGCAAGAGCAGGAGATGTAGCTGACTTTCCTAACACATAGAAACAAACAGAGAGTTAGACAAAATGAGACAGAGGAATATACCCAAATAAAAGAACAGGACAAAATCACAGCAAGAGAGTTAAATGAAATGGAGATAAGTAATATGTCTGATAGAGAGTTAAAATAATGGTCATAAAGATACTCACTGGATTGAGAAATGGTAGAGGACCTCAGTGAGACCTCAATGAAAAGACAGAAAACACAAAAAGGAACAAATCAGAGATAAAGAACTCAATTACTGAAATTAAAAATACACTAGAGGGAATAAATAGTAGACTAGAGGAAAGAATGGATCAGTGACCTGGAGGACAGAGTAATGAAAAGCAATCAAGCTGAACAGGAGAAAGAAAAAAGATTAACAAAAAATGAGAATAGATTAAGGGAATTCAGGAATACCATCAAGCATCACAACATTTGCATTATAGGGATTTCAGAAGGAGTGATAAAGAAAGAATTTTAAAAGCAGCAAGAGAAAGGAAAACAGGTACATACAAGGGAAACTCCATAAGGCTATCAGCTGATTTTTCAGCAGAACCTTTAAAAGCCAGAAGAGAGTGGCATGATATATTCAAAGTGCTGAAAAGAAAAAATCTGCAGCCAAAAATACTCCATCTAGCAAGATTATCATTCAGAATAGAAGGAGAAATAAAGAGTTTCCCAGACAAAATTTAAAGGAATCCATCACCACTAAACCAGCCTTACAAGAAATGTTATGGGGATTCTTTGAGTGGAAAGGAAAGATCATAAACAGGAATAAAAAAAGTAGGAAACATAAAATCAGTAAAATTAAGTATATCTATAAAAATCAGTCAAGAGATTCACAAAATAAAAGGATGTGACGTATGACACCATATACCTAAAATGTGGAGGGGAGTGAACATTTAGTGCTTTTAGAATAGGTTCAAACTTAAGTGACCATTAACTTAATATAGACTGCTATATGCACAAGATATTATATATAAACCTAATGATAATGACAAATCAAAAATCAGTAACTGACATGCAAAAATATCACTAAAGGAAGCCAGCACACCATCAGGGAGCAGAAGAAAAAAGGAACAGAAAAGAATTACAAAAACAACCACAAACAAGTAACAAAATGTGAATAAGTACGTATTTATCAATAATTATTTTGAATGTAAATATACTAAATGCTATAATTAAAGGACACAGGAATGGATAAAAGAGCAAGACCCATCTATATGCTGCCTACAAGAGACATTTCAGACCTAAAGACACATACAGATTGAAAATGAAGGGATGGAAAAACATTTATTATGAGAGCGGAAGAGAAGAGAAAGCTGGAGTACCAATACTTATATTGGACAAAACAGACTTTAAAACAAAGACTGAAGGAAAGAAGGACACTACATAATCATAAAGGGAACAATTCACCAAGAAGATATAACAATTGTAAATAATTATGCACCCAACATGGGAGCCCCCAAATATATAAAGCACTTATTACCAATCATAAAAGAAAAAATTGCTATTAATTCAATAACTCTAGGAGACTTTAATACCCAACTTACATCTATGGATAGATCATCCAACAGGAAAATCAATAAGGAAACTGGTTTTGAATGACACAGTAGGCCAGATGGATCTAATAGATATATTCAGAACATTCCATCCTGAAACAGTGGAATACACATTCTTTTCAAGTGCACATAGAACATTCTCCAGAACAGATCACATGTTAGGCCTGAGAACAAGTCTCAACAAATTCAAAAAGACTGAAGTCATACCATGCATCTTTTCCAAACATAATGCTATGAAACCAAAAATCTATAACAAGAAAAAATCTGAAAAGAACACAAATACATGGTGATTAAACAACATACTACTGAACAATGAATAGGTCAACCTAGAAATAAAAGAAGAAATCAAAACATAAATGGAAACAAATGAAAATGAAGACACAGTGGTCCAAAATCTTTGGGATGCAATAAAAGCTGTTGTAAGAGGAAAGTTTAAGCAATGCAGGTCTCTCTTAAGAAGCAAGAGGAATTTCAAATAAACAACCTAACCTTACACCTAAAGGAGCAAAGAAAGAACAAACAAAACCAAAATGAGTAGAGGGGAGGAAATAATAAAGATTAGAGTAGAAATAAATGAAATAAAAACTAAAAACAAGGGGCGCCTGGGTGGCTCAGTCGTTAAGCGTCTGCCTTCAGCTCAGGTCATGGTCCCAGGGTCCTGGGATCGAGCCCCACATCGGGTTCCATGCTCCGCAGGAAGCCTGCTTCTCCCTCTCTCACTCCCACTGCTTGTGTTCCCTCTCTCACTGTGTCTCTCTCTGTCAAATAAATAAAAATAAAATCTTTAAAAAAAAAAAAAAACTAAAAACAAGACAGAACAAAACAAAAAAAAACAAAATAGAACAGATTGATGAAACCAGAAGCTGGTTCTTTGAAAAGACCAACAAAATTGATAAACCCTTAGCCAGACTCATCAAAAGAGAGAAACAGAGAAAGGGAAGACTCAAACAAAATCAGAAATGAAAGAGAAGAAATAACAAGTGACACCACAGAATTATAAAGGATTTTAAGAGAATATTATGAAAAATCATATGCCAACAAACTGGACAACCTAGAAGAAATGGATAAATTCCTAGAAACATATAACCTTCAAAAACTGAATCAGGGAGAAATAGAAAATTGGAACAGACTGAATACCAGAAATGAAATTGAATCAGTAGTCAAAAAACTCCCAACAAACAGAAGTCCAGGACCAGATGGCTTCACAGGTGAATTCTACCAAACATTTAAAGAAGAGTTAATCCTTTTTCTTCTCAAACTATTCCAAAAAATAGAAGAGGAAGGAAATATTCCAAATTTATTTTATGAGGCTAGCATTACCCTGATACCAAAACCAGACAAAGACACCACAGGGACAAAAAGAGAACTACGGGCCATTTCTGATGGACATAGAAGCAAAATTCCTCAACAGAATATTAGCAAATCAATCCAACAATACATTAAAAAAATCACTCACTATGATCAGGTAGGATTTATTCCTGGGATGCAAGGGTGGTTCAGTATTTGCAAATCAATCAACATGATATATCACATCAACAAGAAAAAGGATAAAAACTGTATGATCTTTTCAATAGAATTGCAGAAAAAGCATTTGACAGCGTACAACACCCATTTATGATAAAAACCCTTAATAAAGTAGGTTTAGAGGAAACACCTTAATATAATAAAGCCCATATATTAAAAACCCACAGCTAACATCATACTCAGTGGTGAAAAACTGAAAGCTTTCCCCCTAAAATTAGGAACAAGACAGGGATGTCTTCTCTCACCACTTTTATTCAACATAGTATGGAAGTCCTAGCAATCAGAAAGTGTTCTATAGTACATCAAAAACTAATGATGTACTGTATGTTGTCTAATTGAACATAATAAAAAATAAATAAACTCAAAAAAAGAAATAAATAAAAGCATCCAAATTGACAAGAAAGAAGTAAAAATTTCACTTTTTTGCAGATGACATGATGCTATATATAGAAAATTCTAAAGACTCCATCAGAAAACTACTAGAACCAATAAATGAATTCAGTAAAGTTGCAGGATACAAAACCAATATATAGAAATCTGTTGTATTTCTATACACTAATAATGAAGCAGCAGAAAGAGAAATTAAGAAAACAATCCCATTTACAATAGCACCAAAATAATAAAATACCCAGGCATAAACTTAACCACAGAGGTGAAAGATCTCTACTCTGAAAACTATAAACATTGGTGAAAGAAATGGATGACAACACAAATAAATGGAAAAATATTCCATGCTCATGGACTGGGAGAACAAATATTGTTAATACGTCCCTACTATCCAAAGAAATCTACAGATTTAATGCAATCTCTGTCAAAATATCAAGCGAATTTTCACAGAACTATAACAAATAATCCTAACATTTGTATGGAACCACTCTGAATAGCCAAAGCAATCTTGAAAAAGAATAAGAAAATTGAAAGTATCACAATCCCAGATGTCAAGATATACTACAAACCTGTAGTAATCAAAACAGTGTGGTACTAGCACAAAAATATACATGCAGATCAATGAAGCAGAATAGAGAGCCCAGAAATAAACCTACAATTATATGGTCGATTAATTCATGACAAAGGAAGCAAGAATCCTCAACGGGAAAAAGACAGTCTCTTCAATAAATGGTATTAGGAAAAGTAGACAGCTACATGCAAAAGAATAAACTGGACCACTTTCTTATACCATAGACAAAAATAAATTCAAAATGGTTTTAAAGACCTAAATGTGAGAGTTGAAACCATAAAAACCTAGAAGGGAGCACAGGAGTAACGTCTTGGACATCAGCTGTAGCAACATTTTTCTAGGTATGTCTTTTGAGGCAAGCAAACAAAAGCTGAAATAAACTATTGGGACTACATCAAAATAAAAAGCTTCTGTACAGTGAGGGAAGCAATCAGCAAAACTAAAAGGCAACCTACTGAACAGGAGAAGATTTTTGCAAATGATATATCCAATAAGGGGCTAGTATCCAAAATATATAAAGAACTTATACCACTCAACAACAAAAAATAAATAAATAAATAAAAGATCCAATTAAAAAATGGGCAGAAGACAGGAACAGATATTTCTCCAAAGAAGACATATAGATGACCAACAGACAGATGGAAAGATGCTCAACATCACTCATCATCAGGGAAATGCAAATAAAAATTACAATGTGATATACCTCACACCTGTCAGAACAGCTAAAATCAAAAACACAAGAAACAACAGATGCTGCTGAGGATGTGAAGAAAAAGGAATCCTTGTGCACTGTTGGTAGGAATGCAAACTGGTACAGCCACTGTGGAAAAGAGTATAGAGGTTCCTCAAAAAATTAAAAATAGAATTGCCATATGATCTAATAATTCCACTGGTGAGTATTAACCCAAAGAATCTGAAAACACTAATTTGAAAAGATACATGCACCCACCCCTATGTTTATTGCAGCATTACTTACAATAGCCAAAATATGGAAGCAACTCAAGTGTCCACCGATAGATGAATGGATAAAAAAGTGGTGTGTATACACACACACACACACACACACACACACACAATGGAATATTATTCACCCAAAACAATAAAGAATAAAGAATAAAATCTTGCCATTTGCAACAACATGGTGGATCTAGAGGGTATAATGCTAAATGAAAGAAGTCATTCAGAGAAAAATAAATACCATATGATTTCACTCACATTGTGGAACTTTAAAAACAAAACAAACGAGCAAGGAAAAAAGAGAAACAAGAAAACAGACTCTTTTTTTTTTAAAACATTTTATTTATTTATTTGACAGAGAGAGACATAGCGAGAGAGGGAACACAAGCAGGTGGAGTAGGAGAGGGAGAAGCAGGCTTCCCCGCGGTGCAGGGAGCCCGATGTGGGGCTTGATCCCAGGACCCTGGGATCACGACCTGAGCTGAAGGCAGACGCTTAAGGACTGAGCCACCCAGGAGCCCCCAGACTCTTAACTATAGAGAACAAGCTGGTGGTAACCAGAGGGAAGGTGGATGAGGGGATAGATGAAATAGATAAAGGGGATTAAGGGTATACTTATTGTGATAAGCACTGAGTAATGTATAGAATTGTTGAATTACTATATTGTACACCTGAAACAATATAACACCATATGTTAATTATACTGGAATTTTAAAAAACAAATAAATAAATTTTTAAAAACACAAAAAAACAAAAACAAAACAAAATGTTTAGGGAAAGGAAGAGTATAATATACGACAACAACAAAGGTTGGTGAACAGCTCATGATTCATTTTTGCTCCCCTCCACCATGGGAATCATTTAAAATTCCTATAATCAAATTTACTTGTGAGCCATTACCTATGGCATCTCAACTAGACTTTTTATTGGCCTTTTTAATTGGATTTGTTTAATGCAAAGAGGTGCTTCCAGAATTGTTCTACAACAGCTCACTCCGTTCCCCAAGGTAATCATTTTGATGACTGAACAAAAATAAAGAATAAGCTATTTGGAATTTGCCCAGGTAATAAAAGAAACCTGAGTTTAATTTGTAATAAATTATATAAATTAGAACATGCTGCCAAACATATCTTTGTTTCTCTACCATAAAAGAAGAAATAACACAAATCTATATGATTTTTAATAACTCTATGGAGATTACATTTTATTGAGGAATGGAAATCCAATATGAAACAAATAGAATTAAGGCATTAATGAATTCTAAATACATTATGGGTCTCGTATCAGAGGTATACAAAGCTCAAGGTGACATTTATTTACTTCATATTTTAGTGAATAGTTTTGATTACTAGATACAATTGGAAACATGCTTCTATAAATTACTATAGAATAATTCCATACAAAGGTGAGGTAATCCCTCATAGCTTAATAATAAAGGTCCTTATTAAATCAAATATTCTTGAAGTCATTTTGGTTTCTAATATGTGTAAAATACATTCATTATTATCTCAGGGTCACAATTTTTTTCATTCAGGATGAGGATTTTTGAGCCATATCATCTTGAAAGGAAGTTCTGGACCCAAAAAGTTACTATATTGTTCACAGATATAAACTACATGAATGCTTTTTAAGACTAGTCTGCCTTATTAGGTGGATTTGCCTCAGTTTCAAATGGGATAACTGAGGTTTACAGATGGTAAGTGATTTGCCCTAGGTTACTAAATGTAGAAAAGAGACCAAGACAAGACCTTGGTCTTGTATATAATTCTTGTATATAATACAAGAATTCTTGTATTATAATTTGTATATAATTTGCCAGATTCAAACTAGTGGATTTACATAAAAAATCCAATGGAAATCGAAAGATTTACCCTACAAACCTTTAAAAGATAATAATCTCCAAACAAATAAATAACATTTGCGAACATAAAAACATGCCAAAATCTCTACATTCTTAGCAGAAATATCCTTTGGCCTCTTTCCTGCCTCATATTACAGTATCACATAATATGTGATTGTATTAACAATATTTAACAAAGGGTGATTAGGAAATATGTGGGTCTGCAAGGGGATTTGGTGCAATCTTAACTTCAAACAAAATACAGCAAGTTAGGCCTGAAGGCAAACCTAAAATACCCTAGAACTACCATATGTGAAAGAAACAACATGCACGCATAATAACATAAAGGGCTTCTAATTAAATATAACTTATAGTATTAGGTTGATTTTAATAGCGCAATAGATCCTCCAGTATTCTTGTTTTTGTTGCCATTGCAACTTTTCTTTCCTGCATTCCAATCACCACAGATAAATGAAACTTTAGGTATCAGATTTTTTTATCCAAAGGACAACATTGTTGGTGCCAGAACTTTACTAAAAGTCATAAAATACACATATTTGAGTAGATACTTTAGAAAATTGGAATGTTTGATCTTTCTGCAAGTAGGTTAAAAATAATAGCTTATCTAGCACATTTCAAAGCAAATTAGGGAATAGTTTAAAATTCAGAAGCAGCATTTTCCAGGGAAAAGTGTTGAGTAGAAAAAATGTACTCACAGGTGGAAATGTGTTTAAAAGGCAGGAAAGAGAGAGACTCTTATTTTTAAAGCTCAAACCAGTGAGTCTTTTGGTATAGTATCTATAATTTCAATTAAATGGTTTATAAATATTATTTTAAAGCTCACAGAAAGAATTACCTGGTCACAAAATATCCAAGAGGAGCTAAAAATTTCTTATCTTTGTAATATAGAACTCATTTCCTATCATATCATAGACTTTAAGGTGATCTTTTAAAGATTTATTTATTCATTTTAGAGAAAGTGTATGTGTGCACCCATGTACGTCAGTAGTAGGAGGGACAGAGGGAGAAAATCTTTGAAGCAGACTCCCTACGGAGCCCAATGAGGGGCTCCATCCCAGCACCCTGAGATCATGACCTGAGCTGAAACCAAGAGTCGGCCACTTAACTGACTGAGCCACCCAGGCACCCCTAAGGTGATCTTTTAGAACTCATTTTGAGACTTTGTGGTTTAAATTACATTTTCTATATAACCTCAGGTGCATCAATAAAGGTCTTTTCTGTTCATTTGACCAACGCTAAAGTAGAAATAGTATTATTGAGGTGTATCAAAAAAGTCAATGCTAGTTAAAATCCTTTATTTTATTTCTTTTCTTCAGTTATTTAAAAATATATTTGTCATATTTATTTCTTTATGTTCCACATAGAAGCAAAGAACTTTGTTTTGCACTAAAAATTTTTTTAAAAATTTGTTTACAAAAGGCTCTTCAGAAGCATATCTTTGAATATAGTGTATCTTTTTGCCCTTGGTTAAATTTTTAAATATTTTTCCATTAGTAAAGACACATGCAATGTATTTGTGACATTTGATTTCATATTAAGTAAGATCCCTTTCTAACCCACCATTAGATTTAATGTTCATGCATCATGACTATACCAACCAGCAAAAATAATATGGTTTTCTGTTATAAATGATGCTAGTATTTCCCCCTTCTCTATATTCACTGGCACCCTTCTTTCCTTTTCCCCTACTGCCAAGTTGAGTTCTACACACTTCATTTGGTTTAGATAACCAACTAATTTTATAAACTTGTATAACAGTTTTAGATATAAGTTGCATTTGGTAGGATTGCTTAGGCCACGAGTGACAGAAAGATAGTTCAATTCTTGGCAATAAAAGGCTACCTAAGGAAAAGATCAATAGAAAATTATACTCAGTTCATGGCTCATTATCATATTTGATCCATGCAAAGTCTCTCATGTTTCTAGTTATTTATTATACTTTTTCCCCATGTTCACTCCCATTCCCTTCCCTCCAGCCCAAAGGCAAATATTCTAACTTATTTAATGTGTACTGCCACTTTAATACCTGAGCTTTTAATTTATGTAAATGGTGTTATGTTACATGTATCCATCTGTTTAACTTTTTTCTTAGCACTATGACTTTAAGATGTTCTTTGCTTCTCTATGTAAATTTTTACAGAACAGAGAAATGTGTGTTGCAGTCCTAGGCCTGCTATTAATTCACTTTGTGAACTTAAGTGAGCCATCTTCATTCTTTGTGTCTAAGTTTTCTCATTAAAATTTTTTTTTAATTTATAAAAAAGGAGATTAAATTAGAATATCTCTTAGATTTTAGAAATAAACTATATCAAAAGAAAGAATGCTAGGGTGCCTGGGTGACTCAGTTGGTTAAGTGTCTGCCTTTGGCTCAGGTCATGATCTTGGGGTCCTGGGATCGAGCACTGCATTGGGCTCTCTCCTAAGTGGGGGGTCTGCTTCTCCCTCTCCCTCTGTGCTCTCTCTCTCGCTCTCAACTAAATAAATAAAAATAATAAAAAAAGAAAGAATGCCATGCATTTTGGATTGATAAATTTTATACATACACTGGGGAGAAAATGTTGGGAGAAGAAAATGCAAATAACCTTGCTAGTTGACAAAGTTGGAGACCATGAGACATCAAAGAGGATAAGAGGAAACAAGAGGGTACATGGCAGTAACTGGTATTAGATCTTACTTAGCATGTAATGACATCCAAAAGAGTTGCCTTTATGACATTGCCTTCAGGTTCTCATGGTTGAGCCTAAGGTATATGTGTTAGTCAGATTCCCCAAAGAAACAGAACCAAAAGAAGACAGACAGACAGACAGAGAGATGATAGATAGACAAGAGGAGACTTATTATAAGAATTGGCTCACATGATCATGGAAGATGGAAGCTGAGAAATCCCACAATTTGCCTTCTGCAAGCTGGAGAATCAGGAAAGCCAACCATACAATTTCATCTGAGTCCAAAGACCTGAGCACCAGGGAAGCCAATGCTATATGTAACTCCCAGTCTGAGGGTGAAGGCCTGAGACTGGGAGGACTGCTGGTGTACGTCCAGAGTCTGAAGGCCCGAGAAACAAGGAGCTCTGATGTTTGAGGGCAGGAGAAGGTGGAGGTCCCCAGCTCAAGAAAAGAGAGAGAATTCACCCATTCTCCCTGGTTTTGTTCCTTTGAGGTCCTTAAGGTATTGGATGATTCTGCCTACATTGGTGAGAGTGCATCTGCTTTATTTAGTATACTGATTCAAATGCTAATCTCTTCCAGAAACACCCTCACAGACTCCCTCAGAAATAAAGTTGTACCAGCTATCTGGGCATCCCTTAGCCCGGGCAAGTTGACAGAAAAAATTAACAATCACAGAGTTTAGGGTGAAACAAAGATCCTTGGGATGTGCAATGGGAAGAGGTGAAGTGCCTTCCAACTGCAAGAAACCTACAACAGCAGAAATAATAGGTCTTCAAGGGTGGATCAGGAGGGTTTTCCTGGGTAGCCAGTGTGCAAGTAGATAGCCTTGGGGAAGCTTTCTAATCCAATGAAGTCACATTCATTATTAATTTGGGAATCAATGAAAATCTATATATTTTATGACTACATTTCACATAATATCCCAGGGAAAAAAAAGAATGCACTGATAATTGCAGTGAAAGGAAAGGGTTTGTAAACTAATGGCGACCTGAAATTCTTGAGTCTTCATGAAGATATGCATGTATGGCTTGATATTTAGCCTTTAGAGTTAACACCTTTTTTTAAATTTTAATTTAATTTTATTATGTTATGTTAGTCACCATACATCATTAGTTTTTGATGTAGTAATCCATGATTCATTGTTTCCGTATAACACTCAGTGCTCCATGCAGTATGTGCCCTCATCCCATCCCCCCAGCTCCCTCTCCTTTAAAACCCTCAGTTTGTTCCTCAGAGTCCATAGTCTCTCATGGTTCATCTCCCCCTTTGATTTCCCCCCCTTCATTTTTCTCTTCCTTCTCCTAATGTCCTCCACGCTATTCCTTATGTTCCACAAATAAGTGAAACCATATGATAATTGACTTTCTCTGCTTGACTTATTTCACTTAGCATAATCTCCTCCAGTCCCATCCATGTTGATGTAAAAGTTGGATATTTATCTTTTCTGATGGCTAATATTCCATTTATTTATGGACCACATTTTCTTTATCCATTCATCTGTTAAAGGCACCTCTGCTTTTTCCACAGTTTGGCTATTGCGGACATTGCTGCTATGAACATTGGGGTGCATATAGCCCCTCTTTTCACTATGTCTGTGTCTTTGGGGTAAATACCCAGTAGCGCAATTGCTGGGTCATAGGGTAGCTCTATTTTTAATTTTTTGAGGCACCTCCACACTGTTTTCCAAAGTGGCTGTACCAACTTGCATTCCCACCAACAGTGTAAGAGGGTTCCCCTTTCTCCACAACCTCTCCAACATCTGTTGTTTCTTGACTTGTCAATTTTTGCCATTCTAATTGGTGGTTCTCAGTGTGGTTTTGATTTGAATTTCCCTGATGGCTAATGATGATGAACATTTTTTCATGTGTCTGTTAGCCATTTGTATGTCTTCTTTGGAGAAGTGTCTGTTCATGTCTTCTGCCCATTTTTTGAATTATTTGTTTTTTGGGTGTTGAGCTTGAGAAGTTCTTTATAGATCTTGGAAATCAGACCTTTGTCTGTAGTGTCATTTGCAAATATCTTCTCCCATTCTGTGGGTTGCCTCTTTGTTTTGTTAACTGTTTCCTTTGCTGTGCAGAAGCTTTTTATCTTGGTGAAGTCCCAAAAGTTCATTTTTGCTTTTGCTTCACTAGCCTTTGGAGATGTATCTTGAAAGAAGTTGCTGTGGCCGATGTCAAAGAGGTAACTGCCTATGTTCTCCTCTAGGATTTTGATGGATTCCTGTCTCACATTTTGAGTTTATCTTTGTGTATGGGTGTTAGAGAATGGTCGAGTTTCATTCTTCTACATATAGCTGTCCAATTTTCCCAGCACCATTTATTGTAGAGACTGTCTTTATTCCATTGCATATTTTTTCCTGCTTCATCAAAGATTATTTAACCATAGAGTTGGGGGTCCATATCTGGGCTCTCTATTCTGTCTCTTTGGTCTATATGTCTGTTTTTGTGCCAGTACCATACTGTCTTGGGTGATCACTGTTTTGTAATATAGCTGGAAATCAGGCAACGTGATGCCCCCAGCTTTGTTTTTCTTTTTCAACATTTCCTTGGCAATTCGGGGTCTTTTCTGATTCCATAAAAATTTTAGGATTGTTTGTTCCAGCACTTTGAAAAAATGTCATTGGAATTTAGATCAGGATGGCGTTGAAGGTATAGATTTCTCTGGGTAGCATAGACATTTTAACAATGTTTATTCTTCTGATCCATGAGCATGGAATGTTTTTCCATCTTTTTGTGCCTTCTTCAATTTCTTTCATGAGTGTTCAGTAGGTCCTAGAGTATAGATCCTTTACCTCTTTGGTTAGGTTCATTCCGAGGTATCTTATGGTTTTTGGTGCTATTGTAAATGGAATCGTTTCTCAAACAATACATTAAAAGGATCATCCACCACGACCAAGTGGGATTTATCCCCAGGATGCAAGGGTGGTTCAACATTTGCAAATCCATCAGTATGATAGAACACATTAATAAGAGGAGAGAGAAGAACTATATGGTCCTCTCAATTGATGCAGAAAAGCATTTGACAAAATACAGCATGCTTTCCTGATTAAAACTCTTCAGAGTATAAGGATAGAGGGAACATTCCTCAAGATCATAAAATCCATCTATGAAAAACCCACAGCGAATATCACCCTCAATGGGGAAAAAATGAGAGACTTTCCCTTAAGATCAGGAGCACATCAAGGATGCCCACTCTCACCACTATTCTTCAACATAGTACTAGAAGGCCTAGCAACAGCAATCAGACAACAAAAAGAAATAAAACGTATTCAAATTGGCAAAGAAGAAGTGAAACTCTCTCTTTGCAGATGATATGATATTTTATGTGGAAAATCCAAAAGACTCCACCCCCAAATTACTAGAACTCATCCAGCAATTCAGTAATATGGCAGGATACAAAATCAATGCACAGAAATGAGTTGCTTACTTATACATTAACAATGCAACTGTAGATAGAGTTAACACCTTAATATAACTTTATGTTAAATGTTGTCCCTTATTAGAGATAAATCTCATATATTTTGGAAAAGAGAGACTCCTTTTCAACTAATTTACCAAAGAAATAAATGTTATAAATCCATTCACTAAAATGTTTCAGACCACATTCAGCTCTAAAATACTGTTATTTGTTGAATTTTGCTTTACTTTTTGCACTTAAGATGTTACATTTACATTGGATCACAGATACTTCTGGCTTTTGTTAGAGGACATTACCCTAAAATTATAACCATCTTAAGGGGAGGAAATATTTTTAACAAGATTTGTTTAAAAGTGGGGGGTAGACTAATTAAAATTAAAATTCCCTTTGAATATGCCATATTTGTACTACTTATTTGTTACATTCTGTAAAATGTCTGAGTTTCTGGTGATAAAAATTCCTGCCAAAAAGGCTGTTATTTCCTGGAAATGGTTCCTTATGTTTAAAGTAAATGAATTTAGAATAGTTTCCAGAAGAGTCATCATCTAAGCAAGGACTCTTGACTACTTAAGCTGAAAACCACAGCCAGTAACTGTCTACACAGCTAAAAGTAAAACGTAGGGATTTGGGTCTAAGTAAGCCACACTGGCTGTTTACACATGATAATAATTCAATTCTTTGGTTTATTAGGCCTATATTAACATTTCCTAAAGGAGGGAGAATAACTGTGTTGAATATGTCAATATTTATTTAAATAATTATCTCCAGTCAGCTATCCTTAAATAGTACATGAGTCACTGTTACATTTATACTCAATAATTATTTTGTTCATTGTTTAAAATTGAGCATTGTGCTAGATTCTTAGGGTTCAAAAGTAAATGAGATATAAAACCTTAAGAAGTCCTCTCCTTTTACTTCCTCAGTATAGCTTGACATATTTTCTCCCCACCCACCCCACGCTCCCCTATCTCTAGCCTGAACTGCTAGAATGTTTTCATTGATCTCAAAGCATCCACTCTCAGTACAGTGCCCTTAAGTCATTTTTTACACTACAAAGTGATCGTGTGTAATGCCAGTTTGATGGTGTCCCTTCCAGGTTTCAATGTTAATGTCTTCTCATTGTCCTCTGGAAAAGACCTAGCCCTCTGACCTAGCCTGTACAGTCCTGCAAGACCTCCTCCCTCAAACTGCAGCCTCGGCTTTGCTCCCCTTCTTTTCTTGTCTGTACTACAACCATATTGGACTCTTCTGTTTTAATCTCTTCAACATGCTAGGCTCCTTCCCATCTCAGAGCCATGCATGCTCTTCCCTCTGCCTAGTGCATGAGCACCAGTATCTCCTTCATCATTCCATTCCAATTTTGTTGGGGATCCTAGCTCAAATAGCACTCTTTTAGGGAAATCCTTCTCCACCATGTCAGCTCCTGGTCTCACACGTGCATAGCACCCAGCACATTTCCTTCAGAGAAAGACTCATTCTGTGTAATAATTGTTCATTCACTTATTTGATTGTATCTTTTTCCCTCACTAGACTGTAAGTTTCCATGAAAATATCTCATTGTTTTGCACAGTTGTTTCTTTTATACTTTGCTGGATGCCTACCACCCTAAATGCAATATGAGGAAGAGAAGGAAGGAGGAAAGAAATCATCTCTTTTGCCCAGAACTTATTGTTTTGTTATTGCTTTGTTTTGTTTTGTTTCTGCTGTCAGGGTGGATGCTAAAACATGGATATGTTTCCTTGAAATGGACCAAATGGCATCAGACAATCAGAATACATATCAGACATTATTAAAAAGAACTAATTTTCTTTGCTTCTAATTTTCTCAAGTTATAAGACTAAGTCCTGGCTAAGCAACCTTAAAATCATGTTCATAAATAACTGCATTGTTATATGATATAGAAATTAAAACTTATTAATCCCAGTTCTCTAACCTGAGGGTCAATGAACAGAATTGTGTAAACTTTATAAAGCAAAAACCCTCCATCTCCCTAACCACAATTAAAAGGAATTTTAAGGAGTACATTCTGAGCCCAGACTTGAAAGTTAAAAGCCATTCATTCTACTACTGGCTATGGAGGGGCCATGGAAAGTTATAACTGGAAGGAAATTAGGACTCATTCAGGCAATAGTTTATGACCTTTATTTTGAAAATGATGCAACCTAAGAAGCTGAAGACCACAAAGATATGTAGTGGTAGAGCAAGTGATATGTGTCAGTTAGGACTTTCTGTTGTAAATAGGACAAAACCCACCCACACATCCTAGAGGGAAAAAAGATTTATTGGTTTCTGTCATTAAAAATTTGAGGGTAACTGGTTTCAAGTACCACCCGATCAGACAATATCAGCAGGACCTCATTTCTCTCTCTCCATTTCTTGGATCTACTTTATACTATCTTGGCTCCTTTTTCATGTTCTCAGATTCTCAAATTCTTCCCTCATAGTTAAAAAATGACTATACCTGTTATAGCTCACTAGGATTTCAGGACCATGTCCTGCAGGAAAGAGAGCTTCCTTCTCCATTTGCTCAAAATAAAAGTCCATGAGGTTGTGCCTGAGTGGCGCAGTCGGATGAGTGCCGCACCCTTGTTTTTGGCTCAGGTTGTGATCTCGGGGCCCTGAGATTGAGCCCCACATGGGGCTCCACGCTCAGCATGGAGTCATCCTGAGTTTCTCTCTCTCTCTCCTTCTGCCCCCCTCCTCACCCTGCTCTCTCTCTCTCTCTAAAATTAAAAAAAAAAATAGATCTTAAAAAGAAAAAGTCCATGAATTGAGTCTTAATTGATTCTTAACATGAAAGAATTAGATTATATACCATGCACTGGATCTTGGGATGGAGGACCATCCAGGTGATCTTGGCTGCCAGAGATTGATGGGATAGATGCTGATATGCAAAGAGTAAGTGTCCATTCCTTGGTGAAACTCTGGTATCCAGGCTCTGTAACAATTATTCCTTTCAAGTGATGAATTCATTGCAAAGGATCAATGGTCATGTTGACCATAGCCCAAAGTCACACAGCATAAGGATGAAGGAGAAGACCAGGGAACAATCTTCTCAACTCTCACCTTGAGGAAAGTAGTTGAAAAAGAATATAATCATATAACCCCATCTAGAGCAATCAGTTAGAGCAGCACTGTGTGTAGGTGCCCTACAACCTATCAGGAAACCTTGGAACCAAAGCCAAAGTGTTTCTCAAATATGTGTGTGGGGATGAATGAAAGGAAGAGAATGGGAATTATGAGTCTTTGTGTCTTTTGAATTGGAGTAAGTGTGATAGGTGGATGAGAAAAAGGAAACATTTTCATTTTGGTCAGATGAACCAGAGCTTAGAGGTAAACTCTCCCATTGTCTCTTAGCTATGTTGTTATATCATTTATGATATGGAAAAAGTGAAAGGAGGAATGCATGATATATCACCTTATCTCATCAGGTATCAGGAGATTTAAAAGAAAATTATAAAGCACTTTTTTAAAAATAAAGAATCATAATGTCCCCATGCCAATAGGAACACTCATTGTTAATCACAGAATCTCATCTTCAGAAATGCAGGACCATAATCTAAACATAAGGAATAGAGTGGAAGACCACAGGGGAAGGGAGGGAAAACTGAATGGGAACAAATTAGAGAGGGAGACAAACCATGAGAGACTCTGGACTGGGGGAAACAAACTGAGGGTTACAGAAAAGAGGGAGGTGGGGGGATGGGGTAACCGGGTGATGGGTATTAAGGAGAACACGTGTTGGGATGAGCACTGCGTGTTATACACAACTAATGAATCGTTGAACACTACAACAAAAATTTATAATGTACTATATGCTGGCTAACTGAACATAATAAAAAAATTAAAAAATAAATAAAAGTCTTCTTTTTCTAATTCTGAAGGTTCTATAAATCTAGTCTGGGTTCTAATATTTAGTGACTCTTAAGGAAGGACAGACTCTTTTACCAAAAAATGGAGAAAAAAAATAATGTACAAGTTATATTGTGATCCATGCTAGAAATAGTTTCATTATCATTTACAAAAAGGATTTGCTAAAATTAACTCTGTGCCTTTTAAAGAATCTTCTCATAACTAAATTATAATAATATCTCATCCAAAGGCAGCAATCGTTCTTCCAAAATTTGGCATAATATCAAGATATTCATATAATGAGTAACTGGTAGTAGTTATAGCACACTAAGGTATTTGCCAATATAAATTTTAAAATGGGTATAAACTCCTACACATTCATTTTCCCTGGATATATTAGTTGAAACAACTGAAATTATATACAAGTAAAATTGAGATTTTCTTTCTGAAAATTTTACTTATTAACAGATGAAATGTTTAATGTTAAAACAGTCCCAGGTCTCAAAGATAATTAAAAATGTTCACTTTGGGGAGTGCCTGGCTGGCTCAGTCGGTAGAGCATGCGACTCTTGATCTCAGGGTCGTGAGTTTGAGCCCCATGTTGGGTGTAGAGATTACTTTAAAAATTTTTTTTTAAATGTTCATTTAGGGGAATAACCTTTACATGTATAAGTAATTCCTGTGAATGGGAAAAGATTCACTTATGTTAAATTACTACATTGGAGAAACTGCATGTAAAAGAAAAAGAAAGAAAGAATGAAAATTATCTGAAAAGGCAAAGGACAATGATCAATAAAAACGCTAGCCTATCAAGACCATTAGATTCATCTGAATGCTGCATCATTATTTTAAAATGATATTAATAGTGACATCCAGCATCAGCACTGCCTCTTTTGAAATACTAATATTAGTTACAAGGTCACTAAAAAGCCAGCACGAGAGCATAGCTGATAGTCCCAGAGAGAAGATAAAGAAAGATTTACTATGACTTTAGCCAGAAGTCATTGGATTCCAAAAGCACATAAAAGGTTTTCTGACGTCCAGTTTCCCAGCTTTAAAGTTTTACCCTATAAAACATGGGCAAGCTGCAGTGTGAATCTGAATTTCCTCTTCCTGTACTCTCCTTTCTCCAGTTTCACTTCCTTTCCCCTTCAATTGCCAACAATGGTCCCAACCTCTCACTTCCCCCATGACAGCTCTTTTCTAGCGGAGATTTTAATAGCTAACTTCTCTCCCATTTGTTCTGAGTTCTGCACTTTACCTGGTTATGGCAGGCTCTGCTTTTAAATTACCTCATAACTCTCTGTACGCTTCATGCTACTTTAGAAGATTTTCTTTTTTTGCTTTTTCTTTCTCTGCTCTATTTTGATGTGGTGGGATGGTCATCTCCAAGCACGTCTGGTATCATGCTAATAATTACCTAGAGAGCCCTCCTTCCATCTACTATCTTGAAATGGCAGACACAGTTGTTGTTGTTGTTTCCTTCAGGGAAAGGTTCTTTATGAGGCTCAGTTTCATTCCAGATATAAAAATTTAAAAATTGTGCTTCATGGTGGCCACTGGAACAAGATCACCGTAGCTATTCGGCTACCTAGCCATATATAGTCTACGGCTAGCCCAACCCTAGTCATCTGGAACCTACAGATATGTGTAGGCAAAAATCCTCACAAGTAAAGTTTTTAAAATAGCATTCCATGAAAAGTTTACCGCACTCTGTTTTCTCTGTTCATTTGTTCAAAAAGAGTAAAACTAACCAAATATTCCTGAGTGACAGATGTGTCACTCCTCATGGTATCACCCCCTGCCACCACTTCAAAGCAAATCATCATCAGCAAGTGCCCTATGGCATTTCGCAGACTAGCCCCCCTTCCTTGTCTCCTATACTACAGTCCATTGCTACCAGAATTTTCTATCTCCAATGTAAACTTAATCTTATTGCTTCTTATTCCTTCAAAATGCTTCATAGTTTCTTGTGCCCACCTTTCCTGCTTCACCCTGCCTCGTACCAGTCATATATTATCTGAGCTTCAGTTCAGACACAATAAATTTTTCCATGTTCCTCTGGAGATGCCCAGCTGTGTGTGTGTGTGTGTGTGTGTGTGTGTGTGAGACGACTTCGTTGTCTCTTCCTTCATCCTAGATTGTCCTTACCCTTTATGCTGTCTCAAGGATTCCTAGTCATCATTCTAGTGTCAAATTTCACCTCCTCTGCAAAACCTTCCTTTTTCTACTTTCCCTACCTCCACCTCCATTTATGAGTTACCTCCCCCCTCATTTATACCTCTTTGGCCCTTTTACGTATTTGTTTTATATTATCTTCTATCAGTGGATTTATATCTCTCTTGGGCACACTGTGCTTGAGATCCTATGCTGATGATCAGTAGGGTCATAAATGGCTCTCCCTTTTCCCTGCCTATCAAAACCAATTGACAAGCACAGAATTCAAGCAGACACAGGTCAAAATATCACCCTTTTAGTTAATGAAAGTGATATAAGGGAATATGGTTCAGACCTGTGTGCCAGGTGGGCTTTTTAATATTTTACCTCTCAGTTACATGTGCTCATATAACACAGGCAGCAGCAGCTTGCAGAGGGACAGAGCCTAGCTGAGAAGCTCACTCCTTGGCCAGAAACAAGTAGGAGCCCATGTTCCCTGCACCCAGACCAATATGAAAGAAAGAGACTGAAACATTCTGTCAGCACCTTCTCCCAAACTCATCACTCAACAGAGGGGTTAGGGAGCGGGGCATGCTCCCTGTGTGTTTTTCTCTCCGTGTGCCCACAGTTCCTTTTTCTTTCTTTTTTAAAAAGATTTATTTATTTTTTAGAGAGAGTGCACACACATGCACCAGGAGGGGGAGATGCAAAGGGAGAGGGAGAGAGAAAATCTCAAGCAGATTCCCTGCTGAGTACAGAGACCGCTGCTGTGGGGCTCAATCCCATGACCCAGAGATCATGACCTGAGCTGAAATCCAGAGTCAGACACTTAACCGACCGAGCCACTCAGGCACCCCCACAATTCCTTTTTCTATAAGGATACTAGTCATACTGGATTAGGGGCCCACCCTACTCCAGTGTGATCTCATCTTAACTAATTAACAACTGCAATGAACCTGTCTCCAAAAAAGGTCACTTTCTGAGGTGCTAGGGGTCAGGACTTCAAGATATAAATTTGGGGGGGAGGCACAATTCAACCCATAACAGGGTGGTTACTTTTACAGGTATTACTAGTTATCAAATACAGACAGGAACTAACACTGCGAAATAAACTACTATACAGTGCTTTATCACTTAGAATTTTAATACTTGTGAAAGGGCTCATTTAGACTTATTTATATTTTTGTAATGTATGTCTAGTGTATATTCAAAAATATAAGTGAAATAAACTGGCTCAGCTTTTCTCTATACCTTTTTCACATTTCAAGTTCAATTTTTGGAATCACTTCTCTACTCAGAGTTATCAGTAGCTGTATTTTTCCACCTAGTAGTGTCCTCTGCTCCATCAAGAGCATTGGTAATAAAACATTTCTTTTAAATGTAGTCTGACATCATTTTCAGGTTTCTCTTGCAAGCCGCTGATGCCTATTCTACAAATTCTGTTGGGCGGACAATGATAATTTCAACCGTGTCATGACCGCTTCCTGGATGACGCAATTGGAAGACGGTCCCCAATTTCACAGCTGTTCGGCATGGGTGGGAAAGTCTATGTTGGAATCAATGAAATACAGGAAATATAAACTCTATTACAAAGCCTGCACTCGTTTCCTCATGGCTGTTCTAACAAACTATCACAAACTTAGTGGCTTAAAACAACACAAAGTAATTATCTTACAGTTGTATAGATCGGAAGTGCAACAATGGTCTGACTGGGCTAAAATCAAGGGGTCAGCAAGTGCATTCTTTTCTGTAAGCTCCAAGAAAGAATCTATTTGCTTGCCTTCTCCAGCTCCTAGAGGCCTCCCTTGCCTCTTGGCTTTCTTTTAGCCCCTTTCTTCCATCTTCAAAGCCAGAAGCACAGCATCTCTCTGATCCTCCTTCCATCAGGACATCTCCTTCTCTGACCACAGTTGGGAAAGGTCCTCCACTTTTAAGGACCCATATGATTAGATGGAACCCACCCGGATAATTGAGGATAATCTCTCTATATCAAGACCCTTAATTTATTCACATCTGCAAAATCTCTGTTGCCAAACAAGTAAACATGTGGACATCTTTAGGAGGACCATTATTCTGTACCACAGACCTTATTCACATTCTATTGTCTGTGGCTTATCTTTATGCCTCTTTAAGGAACAAGTGTGTCTTTGATCTGTATTCTCAGTGTCTGGCACCAAGTTGATGCACAGTAGGTTTGCTGAATATTGAAACAAACAAAAAAAAGGAACGGGGGATGTTCTTATTCATTTCTATTAAAACAAGAAGTGACATCTGCAAAGGAATGAATTACGAGTAAACATGACACATTTCATGAAAGGCAAGAAGCTCGGGGCAGTTAGAGTTTAGGTTGTGATAGGAGTCTAGATATTATACAGATTATGAGAAATCTATATATGTCACTTAGAGATATGGAGTTTATTCTGTATCCAAAGAATATTTATTGAAGAATTATAAGCAGGAAAGAGAAAAGACTGAATTAAATTTAAAAAATTAGTTTGGTGATGGTATGAAAGGTGATCTGAGAAATAGAGACTGGGGTTGGAAAGTTTATAGTCCCTGCTATAATTCTAGGGGGCCTTCAAAGACAGAGGATATTTAGAATGTAGATCTTCCGATTTGAGGAGTTACACTTTGTTCCCATTGCCAACACCCTAAAATTTTCCTGGTTTTTCTAGAATATTTAAAATCATGTCCAGACTTCTATTCTGCTCATTAGTTAGGATTTAATTATATAGAATTCCCTAGGATACATGTTTGATGATTAGTATATAAATGCTCAGATTTTTCCAGGCAAGTTTAATCAATTAATTTTTATAAGGCTGTTTTTAACTTGCTGAAAGCCAACTCACAGGGCCTTCCCCCTCTGAAGTCAGAGAATTGTAACAGAAGAGGCAGGAGAAATGAAAGAGGCGGGCTGGCCCTGCTGTTGCTGTCTTTGAAGATGAAGGAAGCCACAAACCAAGGAATGTGGGTAGAATCCAGAAGCTGGGAATGGCCACAGCTGAGAGTCCTCAAGGAAAGGGACGTAGAGCCACCAGAATGAAACACAGCTTTGATTTCTGCCTTGTGAGATGTGAAGCAGAGGAACCACCTAACCTATAAACTGTGAGAGAGGGGCGCCTGGGTGGCTCAGTTGGTTAAGCATCTGCCTTCGGCTCAGGTCATGATCCCAGGGTCTGGGATGGAGCCCCATGTGGGGCTCCATGTCAGTGGGGATTCTGCTTCTCCCTTTCCCTCTGCCTCTCCCCCTGCTTGTGCTCACTTGCTCTCTCTGTCAAGTGAGTAAATAAAATCTTAAAAAAAAAAAAAAAAAGAACTGTGAGACAATAAAGGTTGCTGTTTTAAGCCATTAGTGTATGGTGATTTGTTATGGCAGAAATACAAAACCTACTAGTGCTATAAGTGTTAAGATAATTAAATAAATGTAAATGTTTTCTATTTAACTATAACTACCCATAACATAAGATTTTTCCATTTCTTCTTAAATTGCTTCTTTCTTACTCTTTACCAAACTAACCATTAGACTGTTCAATGACAGATTTATAAATATCTTCCCTACCGTCACCAAACTAAATCTTAATGAAATTTGGGTATATCCTGGCTAGCATCCCTTGGCCTCAAATTCTTCCTCCTTATCCTAATCTAGACATTGTATTCAAAAAGAAGGGTTACATAGCACTTAAAAATATTGGATTTGCTCCTGGATTTTCCAATAGGGCTGTTTCTCATTATGTGCCCTAGCTACTTCTGCTTCCTGTAACACTGAGAAACAAGTCCAAGTACAATTGAGAGGTTAGGGTCCTTCAACCTGATGCAAATTGATTTTATTGGCTCTATATAGGCAATAGGCTATTCCCATGTCCAGCTACACTATGGATATTCCTTCAGTGTTCCAAGGCTTTCCCTATAGGGAAAAGGCAGCAAGCACTGCCATTGACTGGAAGAAGAAAACAAAGAGGCTAATTTATAATACCTAAGACTGAGTGAAGACCAAAATGAAGTCTTTGAGAACTAGGAAGATACAGAGTAAATAACCTCGAGACTACTGGTAAGGCCAGGGAAATCATGAATAATCCTGATTGGAGGATTAATAACCTTCCTGCTGCCTAGAAGGAAGGTAGGTCTTCCTTCCCAACCCATCACCTTGGCCCCCTCCTTCAGCATCTCTTACAGTGCAATGATAACCTAATGATTTGCCCATCCACTGAGGGGACAATGATGGGAAAAATCAAAATCAGCCCCCCGATAGTCAGGTAAAGTATTCCAAAAATTAAAACTTTAACCAATAATTTACTCCCTCAGTGCAAACCTCCCTTTTTTTCTTCTGAACACATGCTATAATTCTCCTTTGTTTCAGATGTATATCTGAATAGCCTTTTAGATGTCTACATTACCTTGTTTACTGTGACTCCTCTTGGTTTCTAATATGTATCTAATCTCCTTTTGAATGTATATTTTACCTGTTTACTACTACTGTCTTGTAAACTTGAATTATTTTTCAAATGTACAAGTTTGTTTGCATCTGAATACAAGGGACTCCTTCCCCTGTGCATATCAAAATAATTTCTGAATCATAAGATGTTGGAGGATTTTGAGCCATTTTCCTGACATGTAAAGAACTGAGGTGGGAGAGGCCCCAGCTGTAGGTTTGTAGAGATTCACCTCAGCTATTCCTGTGGGTATGTATTGAGGATATATTACAAATTATGTTTCAAAACTTTCATTAATAACTGTGTCACTTATACATCCTCCTAAATCTATTATTCTTTAGCTTTATCCTTCAGCTCTTTGTTCAACAATAGTTTTTTATTTTCTTACAAAGACTATAAAAGACCTAGAATTTGAGCAGAATAAACGAGAATATTGGTTTGAAAGATCAAGGTGTCCCAGCTTCACAAGACGTGCCATGTTGGAGGGTGCTAATTGGTCATTTTAGAAGCCTGCAAATTTCACGAATGGAAACATTCTATTGTCACAGAGTGGCCCAAGTCAGTGCTGATCCAAGACTACAGAATTCCCTTCCAGGTTAAAACCAAGGGTCATGTAGAATTTGTCTCCAGTTGTGATTATGGTTCTCATCAGTAGGAATCAGAGGATTCCCTTTACAAGTATTAGATGGCCTGGGATAGAGCCCCGCATCGGGCTCCCTGCTCGGCGGGAAGCCTGCTTCTCCCTCTCCCACTCCCCCTGCTTGTGTTCCCTCTCTCGCTGTGTCTCTGTCAGATAAATAAATAAAATCTTTAAAAAACAAAACAAAATAAGTATTAGATGGCCAGACTCGGGGAATAAGGTACAGGCATGAGTCATTCTGAGCTTCACAGAAACAGTAACCTAGCAGTGTACAGTGAGAGTGAGGGGTTGTATGGACTGAGTTGTGTCATCCCCCCCAAATTCATATGTTGAAGCCCTAACCCTCAGCGTGACTGTATTTAGATATAGGGTCTTTAAGGAGCGGGCCCTAATCCAGTATGACTGGTATCCTTATAAAAAGAAGAAGAGGAGCCAAGAGGCAGGCACACAGAGAAAAGGCCATGTGAGGACACATAAGAAAGAGACCAACTATAAGTCAAAGAGGCCTCAGGAGAAACCAAACCTGTGGATATGTTGATCTTGGACCTCCAGCCTCCAGAAGTATTCTGGAAATACTCTACTGTGGCAAAATACAGAGGTCTCAGCTCTTCCTTTTATTTTACAATTTTAATCAAGTATATCGCTTGGCTCTTAATGATTCGGAGGGTAAAGAGTATGCCTACAAATGTATGGCCTATTTCAAATGTTTGCATTCACGTGTAACACAAGTAGTGCACGTTCTGTAAACCGCCTGTAAATGCAGCAGCACTACCGTCCTTTTCTTTCTCACCGCCTATACAATCGTCCGCACATCCATCCCACACTTCCTTCCGTTATCTAAGTTAAAGCCAGGAAGGATGCTCCACAGACATGATTTTTTATCATAAGGTTGAGCCCGATGTTCATTTTCTGAGAGTTAAAGTCCAGATTGCTGTAGGTACTCCTTCCTGAGGTTAAACCATCTCAAAGGCTTCTTCTTCCTTTCCACTTCCTTCAGAATCCGAATTCTTCCTTTCAGGCTCACCTCATCCCATCTTCCACTCTCTTGCTCCCACAGTTGCCATACACAGAGCAGAGAATGGAGGCCGAATGACAGAATCCTGAACTATAGCAACTATGCAGAGGATGAAGGAGAGACGGTCCAGAAGAAGCAATGTTTCTTTTCAAACAAGAGCAGCAATTTGTGGCTCTTGAAGAGAGTAAGACTAAGCCTGATGTCCTGATGCAGTTCAGGAGCAAGTAATATAGTATAGAGAGGTCTCAATTAACCTGTGCCAAGCTGGGAACTCTGTATCAGGTGGACCATAAAGAGAAGGAATTTAAACATGGAGAGAAGGAAGGACTAACCCTTCTTCAGGATTCCGTGTGTATGCTTGACCAGCTAACAGTATGGTTCTTTTTTAATGGACTGTATAGTACACCCTACCTTCTTTGGTAACTTACATAGTGCCTTAACGTTTTATAGCAAATTCCCACAGTCTAAGCTACTTGCCACCTTGGCCTACAAGAGTGAATCCTTAGAATTCTCATCACAAGGAGAAATGTTGGGGTACCTGGGTGGCTCAGTCAGTTAAGTGGCTGCCTTCAGCTCAGGTTCTGGGATCAAGCCACTCATCAACATAGGGCTCTGTGCTCAGTGGGAAGTCTGCTTCTCCCTTTCCCTCTGCTGTTCCCCCTGCTTGTGCTCTCTAGCTTGCACTCTCTCTCATAAATAAATAAATAAAATCTTTAAAAAAGAAAGGAGAAATGTTTTCCTTTTTTCTTTCCTTTTTTTTCTTTTTATTGTATCTATATGAGAAGACAGGTATTAGCTGAACTTACTGTGTTAATCATTTCACAATACATATAAATCAAATCATCATGCTGTACACCTTAAGTTTATATAGTGATATGTCAATTATTTCTCAGTAAAACTAAAAAGAAGTGATTGTGATAAAACTTTTATAAAAAATTGAAAAACAAATCAAATGAAGGAGAAAGAGGCCTTCCCACGTTTGTGTGTCCAGGCACTGGACCTCCGCGGTGGATAAAGATGGAGGACCTCCATGATAATTAGAAACAGGGCCCATTGCTCATCAAAGAAACAGGCCAAGAAGGACAGAATAGAAAATTCATCCTCATCCACTTCAGGCAAGATTAAGTGTAGAAATATCTGTGTCATCAGCCAGGGAGAGCTTGACACCAGTTTTAATTGGAAGTAAACAGAGAGTGTAGAGGAAGGGCAGGCTGACTGGTCAAATGGGAAGCTTTGATCAGATTTCATTAGGTCATCTCATGCAGAAACAGGCTAAAATTTACAATCTGACCAACAGTTTCTCTAAGAGTGGACCAAAAACATTATCTAATATATATTTTATATAACAGAAACTTCCCAGCATCTAAGTTTCTCTATCTTTAAAATGAGATAAATGGTGTCCCTCCTTTACAATTCTCATAGAGACATTTTAATAAGATACTTCCTCTGATATCTGTTAAGTTCCTTTGAAGAAAAACAGAAGGAAATAGAAGACATTGTTAACGTTGTAAACAAGACTATTTGTTGTTGATCTGCTTTATCACATAATTTCTGAAAAGCTCCCCTACCTCCATGCCGTTAGGCAGAGAATTTTACCTAACTTTTCTAAGTGATGTTTTGGTAGGCAAAGAAAACAAAACTATACATCTTAACTTAATCAATGATTCATTCACATTTTAGTTCAAATGAAAAAACCTGATGCACTTACTAAGAAAGTAATTGATGTCAAGATAGCCGTCCTAGATAGAGTAGGTTACCTTAAAATTTGAGTATGTACTAGGAAAATAGAATTTAAATTTATTTCTTCTAATAACCCAAATAAATGCAAAATCCTTATTAGTTTTCAATGAGACATTCTTTTAAAAAAAAACTATTAAGTCAGACCATTGAATGTGAACAAACTAAATAGATTGCTTTCAGTCTCAAAAGAATGAGACTTTTCTTAGGACCTAATTAGCTTTCTTTTTTAAGTCAAGGGGATCTGCTCAGAGTCAGGCCACCTCTTCAAAGCAGGCCCAGCAAACTCACATTATACAAGGTCATAATCAGTAGACAGAGTTTCCAAGCACGTCAGGTCATATTTTCTTTAGAGGTACAGGAAATGGAGTAAAGTCAAAAAGTACAGGTTACCCCACAGGCCAGCAAACAATTCTGCCAATTACTCCCTGGGGTAGTCCAGCACCATTGAAAGAGCCTGCCCATATAATTACTAGTGACACAAGCATTTGCTTCAGTCAAGTTGACTTAAGTACCTAACTGAAATAGTCACTAAGCCATACGAGCAAATACTTCCCTTTATTTGCATTTTTAACATAAGAGATTCACTTAGAGTCTTTAATCTGTGCAATCAATTTATAAATAGTTCATACTTTTTTTAAAACATAGGTAAAGCAAATACTTTCTCCTTTAGATAAAAATAAAAATAGATATTTGAATTTTATTTTAACTAATAATTCTAGATACAGTGCCACAACGTTCAGCAATCAGTAAAATTAGTGTATTCGCTTTCTTCTTCCTTTTTTGTAACTAATTTTCAAAAGTCAAGTACTTTGAAATATTAGTGATAGATATGTTTCAAAAAGCTATGAAAAAATATAAATTTTGAAAAAAATTATATTCAATGCATTAAAGATATTCGGTGGTACAGGGAATCCAAGATGATTCTTAGAGAAAGTGAATATTTTATTTTTATTTATTTATTTTTAAAGATTTTGTTTATTTATTGGAGAGACAGAATGAGCAAGAGAGAGAGCACAAGCTGGGGAGTGGGGGAGACAGAGGGAGAAACAGACTCCCAACTGAGCTGGGACCCCGATGTGGGGCTCGACCCCAGGACCTAGGGATCATGACCTGAGCCAAAGGCAGACGCTTAACCAACTGAGCCACCCAGGTGTCCCAAAAATGAATATTTTATATAAATAAACCCACAGGGAAAAAAATAGCACTTCCCTAATTTTTTAATCTGGGTTTTCATATATCAAATTGATACACAAATTTGAGCTATACTTATGTACTTAATCAAATGATAGGTATTAAGTTAACTGCATTCTCACTTGTGGTTTTGCTCAGTAAAAGAAAGGTTTATTACAATTTCTCCTGCAGTGACATCGACTGCCATATTCGCTTTTCTCTGCTTCAAAGTGATGTGATGCATGTTGTATTAGTTTCCCACTGCTGCTATGACAAATTATCACAAAGGTAAGGGCTTAAAACAACTTCCCATTAATTCTCATGGTTCCATAAGTCAGAGTGGGCTGGCTCCACTGGTCTCTGCTCTGGATCCCAAGAGGACATTATCAGCTGTGTCAGCTCATTGTCTCTCAGAATCTGCTTCTAAGCTCATTCAGGTCCTTGTGGTTATAGAACTGAGATGCCAAGTCTTTGCTGGTTGTCAGCTGGGGCCACCGTCAGCTCCTAGAGGCTTCTCTTCAGTTCTTGCACCGAGGCCTCTCCACCTCAGACTAGCGATAGTGCACTCAGTCCTCATGCCTGGAATCTCTCTGAATTCCCCTTCTGCACTTCTCCCTGACTGCCATCCTCTTCTGCTTTTAAAAGCCCTATGAGACACTGAGTTTACACAGAGAGTCCAGGATAATCTATTTTAAAGTCAGCTGATTAGTAATCTTAATTCCATCTGCAAAGTCCCTTCACAGCCGTGCCTGGATATTGATTAACTTGGGGGAACATTTTTAGCATTCTGCCCCCACACTAATGGTCACATCACAAGTGGCTCAAATATAGCCACAGGAAGCATTTTTTAAAAACCCGTAGTCATCTTTTCCACAGGGATCAAGAAAATAAACCTTGCCTCTGTCTTGGCTCCCCTAAGGAATCTCAACTAACTTGCACAACCAAACGTCTTGAAAAGCTACAGAATACAGAAAGAAAGCAAACTACAAGTAGGAGAATTAGGAGAGAAAAGCAAACCAACACCAGATATTATGAATATGTTGACCTTTAATAATGCTGAGATTTTAAAAGAAATTTTTTTTCTGTTGTTTACATTGTGCCACGGCCACTTATATCCATTAAAGGTAAACATGTGTTTGTCATTTAAGGGCATATGCTGCATGCTAGACCTCATGAGAGATTTTTGCATTCAAATTTATAAGCGCTTTTACTGGAAAATTTCTTAAGGAAAACTCCCGGATTAACTATCAATTTGTTGCTTGTATTTAGAGTCTTTAACTCTATTTAGGTGGAAATGTTGAAACGGGTCAGAACCAAGTTTACCAGATGGCATTTAAACTATATCCACTGCTAGGGTTAAATATGTCTGGACGTTAATTGTTGGGGCCCACAAAAGTTCTACAGAATTTCTTTTGCATTAGGCTTGAAGAGCCTCCCAGGAGAGAATTGTTACTGAAGTGATGAGCCAGGTATGAGATGGCCTTTGTCATCAAAGTAGAGTAGGGGTATTGAGTACAGTGTGGACTTTGTCAGTCAAAAATAAAACAAGTCCTATTTCTGGGAAGCATTTCTGGGAAAAATAACACCTGAAAGATCTAGTCAGATGCCTCTGTTTAACTGCAGGAACGCTGGGGAAATATAGTTCTTTATGTTATCTAAGAAGGAAAGGAAAAGCAGTGAGCAGTATTCATGTTCATATAGAAGTGCTATTATTTTTATTTTTATGTTGATTTTGCAGCAGGTCACTTTTCCAAATTCTCTTATAATTTCTGGTTTCAATCATTTATGATCTTGGATTTTCTATTAGATGCTATCTAAAATAATATCAATTTTGTCTATTTCTTTCTTTTCTTTACCTCTTCATCGCCCATATATTAGTGGACTTGTTTCAGCAAAGGTGTAATTTTATCTTATTCCTGAGTTTAACAGAAATGCTTCCAGAGTTTCACCAGAAAGTGTGTCTTTTACTATAGGTTATTAGTTGCTACCTTTTACAAGGCTAAAGAAGTTCCCTTATAGCTCTTATTTATTAGGAGTTTTTGCAATAAGTAATTATTAACTGTTTCAAAGTCTTGGTCTATTATGATTGTATGTTTTTCTCTGATCATCTTTGAATATAGTGAATTATATTGATGGATTTTTTTAATAATACTGTGTCATCCATGTACTCCTAGGATATAGTCTGTTAGGTAATGTGGTATTTGTGTGTGTGTGTGTGTATGAGTCTGCATGTGCGTTAACGTATGGCTGGATTTAATTTAACATTTTAGTCAGGACTTTTGTTAAGTGAAATTGGCTAATTGGCATTATCTGGTTTTACTATCAAGGTCATGCTGTCCTGCTAAATTGACTTTGTAGCTCTCCTTTCTTTCCTTATCTAGAAAATACGTTAGATATAACAGAATTTCCATTCCTAAAATTTTACCAAAACTTACCCATAACACCATTTGGTCGTGGCAGGCCAAAAAATGGAAAGATTTTTGGCTACTGATTCAATTCTTGTATGTTGTTTTGTCCATTCAGGTTTTTTTTTAAACATGTTTATCAATTTTGATAATTTACATGTTTCCATAAAATTATTGATTTCATTTAGTTTTTCACACATATAAGATTGTTTACAACATACTCTTTTTTTAAATTTCTGCACTACTTGGCTATGCAACATTTTATTCCTAATACTATTTGAGTCCATTCTTTTATTGTTATTTTTTTTGCAATCTTGCCAGACTTTTGTCTCTCATTGTTTAAGAAAAACAAAGCGCTTTTGGTTTTGTTAACATTTGTTTTTGTATTTGTTAGTTTGTTCACTAATCCCTAATATTTACTCCTTTTATTTTATTCTATTTAATTATACTTATTTTCAATCCCACTGACTTCTTGAGTTAATTGTTTAGCTTATTTATCATCAGTATTTCTCGTTTTCTAAGAAATAAATTTAAGGTAAAAATTTTACCCTAAAGTGATATAAAGATCCCATAATTGTCCTAATGATTTTTTATTTAAACCATGCATTGTTGAGAAGTCTGTTTAAGTTGCAAATTTATATAGGGAGTTTCATCACTATCTTACAGTTGTTGGTATTTAATTTTAAAGCATCATATTCAGAAAAAGTAATCTGTAAAAGTCTAGTATTTTGAATTTGTTGGGATTCCCTTTAGGGCCTAATATACCATCAAGTTTTGTATTTTTTTTAAACATGTTAATCTGTTTAGTAAAGTACATGTTTCTAGAAAATTGCCAGTATTATCTAGGTTTTCAAATGTATACACATAAAATATCTTTCAGGTATGTTTTTACACAACGTGTGCTCTGTTTGGGCCCTGCAAATATCTATGTGTATCTATCAGGTCAGATTTATCAATTATATCACTAAGCCACTGATGTCAATGTTTGTTTCTTATCTGCTGATTCTGTGAGATTGTGATCTCCTAGAATGATTATAAAGTTCTAATTAATTCTCTATAATTTTGTTAAATATTTCTTGATATATTTATTTCCAGTTTCTGATATTAGGTCCATGAACATCTGTAATGATCACATCTTCTTTGTGGATTACTTCACTTATGCACCAAAATTCTTCCCCTTTGTTCTTTTTAATGTTTTTCACATTAAATATGATTCTGCCATTTATATTGCCCTCCAACTTTCTTAAAATTAATACCTCAAAGTGTGGTCCTGGGATTCCTGGTGTCGCTAAGACTTTCAGAGGTTCTATGGGGGCAAAACTGTTGATCTTCTTTGTCTCTTTTATTCTCAATGTCTCACCAGTAACAGTGGGGCTTTCAGAGACTGCATGACAAGTAACATGACAACATATTGAATGTAGACACAGATATGAGAATCCAGTTGTCCTATATAAACCAAGAAATTAAAGATTTGCAAAAATGTTAATTAATGCCACTCTTCACACTAACCTATTGTTTGTATTGGAAATATAGTCACTTTTCAAAAAAGTTATTTATATCAACATAAAATAGATTTTTATTGTTACTTTAAAAGGTACTAATTAGCATTTGTTTTACTCTTTTCTTAGCGTCTATTGAATTAGCTTTTTTTCCTTTACCAATTTATAAAAATACTAATTATTACTTTTATATTCTAAACTTGAAGATTAACATAACATATATCTTTAAAAAAACAGTGTCCCTATTAAAAAAAACGTGGAGAATTTTGCACTATTTTACATCTTAACATGGCCTACCTGCCAACCCATTTCCCCCAACACCGTCATTTAGCATTCCTATATATTTGCTACGGGAGGTAGAATTTTTAGCATATGTTTATTCTGTTATCCTTTTTCAGAAGTCATGGCATTTTTCCAATCACAGACAATTTTTGCCTTAAGGGAAACTCTGGTACCTGCTAAGATAATAAAAAAATTTCCCCTTACTATCTTAATGGTTTCATAGTTTCTTAAAAAAAAGCATGAACTTGGTCTAATGTTTAAGTCTAACATGTAATCAATGTTAATCTAATACATCTTCCGATCTGATTTTCCACTCTGCCCCTGTTCAAAATATACCCCTCAACCGAACTAGATTACAGGATATTTCCTAGACGTGTTCCATCATTTACCATCTCTATGCCTATATCTATTCTCTACTTCTGCCTTGAATTCCCTCCTCAGTCTTCAAATTTCTATAACCAACTGGAACCACAATCTGGTATGAAGTCCCTTCCACAAAGACTTCCCCGAGAAGCCCATATGGAAGCAATTCCCATGCACTGAATTCTTAAGCATTTTGTATCATTCAAAATGCAGGTATATTATGCTGCATTGCTTTGTAGTTATTTGAGGTTTTAGCCTATTTCCCCAATTACATTGTAAGTTCTTTGAGGGCAGAAATTATTTAGCCCATCTTTGAATCTCCCACATCATTAAACACAGGTTTATTTAGAAAGTATGAAAACTAATAATTTTCAGAATTATCATAGTCAAAACCAACTGCCATAGAGTTAAGCAATTACTTTTTGGTCTTCTGATATCAGATCATGAGGCCTTCCTGGTACAGGAGAAATATTCTTAGAACACAGTGGGTACCCTTGGCTTGGGAATACTGGGCATCATTCCACCAAGCAAGAAAAGAGTTGCAGCTTGGGGTCTCCTACATCCATGCTCTGCATTCAAGCTTCAGCCAAGCTTCAAGAAACAACAAAAGGAATAGTTGCTTTACCTATCACCATTGCCTTTTTCTCTTCTGCCATCTGCCAAATCATCTTAGGGCACTGCTGGAAAAGAGCTGATGAAATCACTACCTATTTATCTTATTAGCAACCTTAGTCCAAGGGCATGGTTTCTAAAGCACTGCAAAACATTTTTCAATAACATTTGATGCTCTTTTATCAATACCCACAATGCATATCCCAAAAGGAAAGAAATATAGCAAATTATTGAAATACAGTGTGCCTACCTTACAAAGGAGTACATTTGCTAGCAATGATTTTATTTACCCTAATTCCCTCCATTTTCACAAAGACATAACCATCAAAACTGAAGAATGTATTTGTGTATGTAAAGTATAACTTACAAGTAGTTTCCATAGTCCACTTCTCCAAATATATGTCATCGGCTACCTTTAGTTTAGTTCAATAAATTATTATGAAGTGCCTGCTATTTTCCAGATACTATATTAGGCAATGAGTATGTGAGCATGAATAAAACACAATCCCTGTTCCCAGTGTGCTGGAGGCAGCGGAGGAAATGAACACCTAAAGAGGTGTCAATCTAATGTGGTAATATCTCTGATAAGAGGTATTATGACACATATTGGTTTCAAAAAAGGCTTACATGATGCGTTCATCTCTGGCCAAATGCTTGAAGGTGAGACATTAGCCCGATGATTGTAAGTCATTTCAGATAGACGTGTAAAGTATTATTCTATTATTCTATGACGAGTACCAGGAGTTGGGGCTATTTGGTTAGGTGATGGACAGGATCTTGTATTTCATGATAATAAGCTGAGAGTTAAGTTATGGTTAGCATCTTCCAAACTGTGTTGCACAGGAAGACTAGAATTCTACAGGTCTGGAATTCTATAGCAGGTTCTCTTGGGGAAAAAAAAAAATTCTATAGTCAAAATAATCTCCCTTTCAGTGATTCACATTGAGAATTTTAAAGTCTATGAAAAGTCCTGAAGTCAAGAAGCTGGCTTCATGTTAACCCAGCAGCTCCCGAATTTATTTGGCTTCTAATCATTTTTTCACAGAATAGCTGTTAACATCCCATGTGACTCAAGTGTTTTATAAAACAGAGTGTGGGCAATATTGGATATAAGCAATGGAGTAGCTACTGGGATCATCACTTTACATATATGTTGATGAATTTGGACTTCATTTGGCATTTAATAGGGCACCATCAACACTGTTCCAGCAGGAAAATGGCTTGATTGAAGCCAAGATTTGGGAATGTGACTCAACAGGGATGTAAGGATGGATTGTAGGGGAGACAGGCAGGAGGTTGGAACACCAGTGAGGAGAATTCATTCTTGGAACAGTTCAAAATATAAAACTATAAACATATGTTTTGGAAATGTTTCTAGATTTAATAAATTCTATGATAAAATACTAGGGAGATTTCTTTGAAAATCCGTAACAGATGCCAGTAAGAGTACTATCCACCTTATCATCAATTAACATATATCTGGGATCTCCAGGGAACATTATGCATGTATATAACAACCAAAAACAAATTGCAACAGGCTTGCCTTGTTGTCAAACTGGAGAAAAAATGATCAAGATAAGAAAAATTAATTTCAGGTTGATTCAATTACTGTGGTCAGTCATTACTCAACTGTTTATTAAGCACCCACAGAGTACACAGCACTTTACTAGGTCCTTGTAAAATACATATATTAATAACAGAGATTTTTTCCACCAAAGTAACATTGAGCTCCCTGTGGCTCATCAATGCTGAGTGCAACAGAAGAGGGAGCCACCAATGAGCCGCCATTAAACAATTCTGTTCAATGTCAAATCAAAGAAAACAGACCTTTAAATATTTCATCATTGAGGGGTATTGAATTAGATAACTTACAAAGTTTAAAAAATATATGTCTCTGATTGGGGGTAATCTTGGAATAACTCAGAAAGTCTGGGCCATAATCAATTCTAGCACTTCAGAACTAGGCTAATAAATAATTTATATATTCATTATGTCATATATTGAGCACAAAACTTGTCCAGCACTGAACAAAGGACTGAGAATATAGCAGTGAACAAAATTTTCTCAAACCATTACCGTGTGGAGGTTGAATTCTGACAATGGAGGCAGATCTTAAATAAGAATAGTTATTGATATGGATATAGACAAAGATACACATAGACATAGATATTAGTGTGATAAATACAATTAAGAGAAATTAGAATATAGTAATAGAAGCTTCCAAATTTGGGGGAACTTGAGAGAAAAATGTTTCAAGCAGAAAAAATAAGAGGTACCAAGGCCCTAGGGCAGGACATCTGTGGCTAGTATTAGAATGAAAAATAGAAGGAGCAGAATGAGGTGAAAAATAGCAAGATGTAGATCATTTGGGGCCATTGTAATGAATCTAGCTTTTCTCTGGTTGTCTAAGATACATTGGGGGCGTTTTGAAGAGAGGGGATATAGGTCCTAACATTACTTTAAAGGATCACTGTGGGGGCGCCTGGGTGGCTCAGTCATTAAGCATCTGCCTTCGGCTCAGGTCATGATCTCAGGGTCCTGGGATCGAGCCCCGCATCAGGCTCCCTGCTCTGCAGGAGGCCTGCTTTTCCCTCTCCCACTCCCCCTGCTTGTATTCCCTCTCTTGCTGTGTCTCTTTCTGTCAAATAAATGAAATCTTAAAAAAAAAAAGAAAGGATCACTCTGACTGCTGTATTAGGAGACGAAAGAGTAGGTTGACAAGGGCAGAAGTAAGCAAACTAGTCAGGAGACTTATGCAGTAATACAACTGAGAAATGGTGGAGGCTTGGCTGTAGGAGGTAATAGCAGAAAAGTGGTCTGATTTGGGATACATTTTGATGATAGTGCTGACAAGATCTGCTGGTGGAGAAGCCAAGAATGACTTAGTCTTTGGCTTGAGCAACAGGACAGATGCAACTGCCAGCTAATGAGATGTGGAAGACTGTAGGTGGAAGGAGATTTTGGGAGGAAGATTGAATCCAGGTTTGGACATGTTAAGTACATGATGCCTATTCAGCATCCAACTGGAGATACTGAGTAGGCAGATACCTATGCAAGTTTAGAGATCAGGGAAGAGTCCAAGGCTGGAGATAGACAATTAGGAATAAATGGTATCACTAAGAATGAGAGTACAGATAAAGAAAAGATCAAGGGCTGAGCCAACAGAAAGAAACTAGTAAGATTGAGAAAGAAGAGACAGTTAAATAAGAAATCCAGGAGAGGGTGATATCCAGAAAGCCAACTAAAGAAATTGTTTCAAGAAAGATAAATCAAATTGTCAATTTGTGTCAAATGCTGCTGATAAATCAAGCAAAATAATTGATTATTATCAATAGTATTGACTATTGCATTTAGAAACAGTGAGATAATTGATGACTTTGACAAAAAAAAAGTTTTATTTGGAGAGCTAGAGGCAAAAGCTTTATGGGAGGGGATTTAATAAAGAGGAGAGAAGAAATTGGAGGCAAATACAGATAACTTCTTCAAGGAGTTTTCCTATAATAGGGAGGAGAAAAATGGGATAATAGCTTTCAAGGTTATGTTGTATGTTGAATCCAATACAAAGAGAAAATTGATCATGTAACAGAGAGAGGAAATTTACAGATCTAAGTCTTTAAGTGGGATATAAAAATGGCATCTAGTGCCCAAGTGAAGATGTTAGACTTAAAAGAGTAAGGACAGTTCATATTTCCCAATAGGAAAAAGGCACCCAGATGCAGATATACGGATATATGTGTATGGGGGAGAGAAATCTTCTCATTGCTCCTATACTTTATCTAGGAAATAGGGAGTGGGGTCATCAACAGAGACTGAGGATAGGGAAAGAGATGATCATTGGAAAAGAGGATGTGTTGGAGATTTTAGAAATTTGAGTAGAGAGAAAAGAGTAGTTGTCTAAAGGGACAGAAATATACAAAATTGTCAGGTAGCCCTAAGGTTGTACTTGTGATTAATGGTCTTTAACTTAAGGTAAGACCATTAGCATAATTTTGTGTTTTTCTTCAGCCAAGTTGAATATGCTAAAGCTTAAAAGGAGTAGGTGAAGTGTTTAATTTAGCCAGTGATGAGGTTTTGGAAGGTGAGAATGAGAAAACAAGACCAAGCGCAGGATTATAGAAGACCAATTCAAAGGAGTGATTATTGATGGGCCATGGAATGTAGGACTGGTAAGAGGGACACCAAGATGTGAGAAGAGTCATGGAAGAATGGAAGAATCAGATGGACTGGAGATCCTAGTGGGATCAAAAATTCATTAATAGGGGCGCCTGGGTGGCTCAGTCGTTAAGCGTCTGCCTTCAGCTCAGGTCATGAGGTCCTGGGATCGAGCCCCACATCGGGCTCCCTGCTTGGCGGAAGCCTACTTCTCCCTCCCCCACTTCCCCTGCTTGTGTTCCCTCTCTTGCTGTGTGTCTCTCTCTGTCAAATAAATAAATAAAATCTTTAAAAAAAAATCATTAATGTTTGAGTAGTACCAAAGGGAGTGAAATCAAAAGGGAGTCGGGTGCTCAAAACTGGTATTACAATGAGTTAGCAGTTTTCAGTAATGGCAGAGTTTCAGAGTTTTAAGACCAAATCGTAAGAAGGGAGGAGGATAAGATGATTGGAAGAGAGAAGACCAAAGGCCTGAAAAGCCAGGATATTGAAAGGATTCTATGCAAGGCTATTGAAATTACATAGTTTTTCCCAAGGGTTGAGAACAGAAGAAAATTAATATTGAGAAGGTCTGGGCAAAGGAAGAGGAAGCAGCAGGTGGAGTAAGGCAATAGGAGTTTCCAGGTGAGACTATTTGATGTTAATAATAATTTTAAGATATTCAGTGAGTTGGAAAACAGCTATTAACAAATTTCAATATACATGTGGATCATGAGGGATCGTATTAAACTCAAGAATCTGATTTAGTTGGTCTGGGTAGAGGTTGAGATTCTGCAATCATAGTACAGAAAATGGAATAGGAGAGAGAGGGGGAAGGACTGGATGAAGATTTAAGTTTAGAGAACACCAAACATCCTTCAGCAAAACTCAACTTCTTCTTGCCTTCCTTTTTTGTTTTTCTTATTTTCTTCCCAGGTTCACAGGAACAAGTTAGACTCTCATTCAAATGTGAACAGAGAAAAAGAAAGAATCCAAAATGTTAAAGCTGACTCAGCTATGAGATTTATTATTAGTGATGTCTGGTACATGAGAAGCTGTTTTAAATATGTGTTTAAAAAGCAGTGCTTTGCAAATTAATATTTTATTCAGGGCATAAAACCAGAAAGGAAAATTTTTAATCTTCCCAGAAGGAGTTACTGAAGTTCTTTGCTTCTATTTTAAAGAGAGTCACTACTAAAAAGTTATGTTGCTTTTCATTTATTTGTTTAAAGAAAATAGACCTCAAGGAAATGAAGATTGTGGGCAGATGTGGCTCATTATGATTAAGAAGAAATGATTCTGATACTAATGAAAATCTATTTCCTAAAGGATAAGAAACTCTGTATATAACACAGGTATGCAAAGAAATACATAAACTATTCCATTAGCTAAAGTTTTGGAGCAGGCCACTCCACAGTGCTTTAAAGGAAGGGGGAAGATTGTGCTAACCTGCAACATGCTTCTCCTGTTATGGTCAATAGAAAAGAAACAATATATTTGGACCCCAGCTAATTCTCTTAAGTAGCCTCTGCTGCTGGCTAGGAGAAAAGGAATCAGAGAAAAATAGGGTTAAATCCTAATGAAGAATTGCAGGTCTTAGAGATTATGAATTGGATTGATGAGTTTTTGTTTCCTGAAGGACAACATGCAGATTAAAGAGCTTTTAACTGTTCTTGATGCAATCAAAAGGTTATGGTTGTCCACTAAAAACTCAGTTTCAGCCACAGTTTATGTAAGTTGTTCACATTACTCACTCAGTAATGATGTACTTGGCCCCACTGTTTGTGGTCTGGTTCTCATTTGTTTGGTATTACATTCCAAGACTGCAATGACTCAGAAATGTTCCTTATTTTTTACAGTAAGAAGAAATAGCATGCTTTGCCTGAAACATCTCAAATTTAATCACTTGTCTGTGGTCTTCCCACAATCTACCCAAGCAGGTGTATGTAAGTGAAGACTTCCACATATTGAGTTAGAAGAGCCAGAGTCTCTAACCAGAAAGCTGCTGAAGTTAGCTTCTTATATTCATGTGATATTAACAGAAAACCTAAACCCTTTGCAAGACTGTATAATATTCACTCTTATCAGAATTGGCAAGTAGGCTTTTCAGAATACAAGAAAAGTTTCCAGGATAAAAAGGATTAAATATTTATGACACCTCTATCAGTCATGTGTGAGGGAATGTGAAAGTTGTACTTAAATCTATTTCAAGAGATGTTATATGCAAGAGGTGTGAGAAGTGTTGTACCCTAATGTGGAAGATACAAGTAGGGGCAATAGGTAAAAAAAAATATATGGGTAGATTTGGTTTTGACACAATACAATTTTTTCTATGCAATATTAAGTTTTAGTGCTCCCAGAAAATAGAATGACTGTTTTTGTACCTTTAGGTCCCTGAAGACATCGAAGAAGAAAGAAGAATCAGATGAGGGGTTAGTCTCAAATATCTGTTTCCTGCAAACCTATCTGTGTTGGATTCTAGCAGAGTTAATAGGTATTCATTAAGTAGGAAAAAAAAGCATTCTCTCTCATGACTTAACGCTATTCCTACGTTTACCCTCCATAAGCTCTTGGGTCACTTGCTTTCTTCTCTTCCCATGGTAATTTATAGCACTCCCTTCACCAGCCAGTAACAGAATGGGAGTGCCAGCAGAAATAGAGGGATGTAACACATTAAATATAATTTAGCATAAACATGAATTAACCTACAGTCAGAATTCATTTATTATATAAAAGAATTGTCACCCAAAAAGATTCCAAGTAAGTAAAATACAGGACAATAGAATTTTGATCAGGGAACGAAATTTGGAGAGACAAAAAAAGGAACTGCTGCCCATAGAAGACTTGGTTAATCTTTCTAGAACATGTCTTCAGAGCGGCAGCAGGTGTCTGGGATGCCAGAGTTTACTGTGGACCGTTGCTGTTTTCCCCCCTCAGGCATGGCCCTACCAATGATTTTCAAAAAGTACCTCAGAAAAACTTAGGGGAAGGGAATTCCAAGGCTTGTTACGAGTTCAAATAAACCAACTAGAAGTCAAAGAAAAGGAACCCAGTGCCATTTTCTTGATTACTTGAAATTCCTCTAATTCTACAAGGACTACTCTGAATCTGTAAAGACTTTGTAAGGCCACATTTTTATAGTCAATATTCACCACCTCAAGTAAGTTCTCTGATGTAAGACTTCCTCTCTTGTTTACTCAGATCACTCAGAGTTAAAATTTTAAGAAACCTGAGTTACAAAGGGGAAGTGAAAAAGTACCAGTAATTTATTGAACTGAAGACTTATTTTTCTCTCTCTGAAGTGTAACAATTATAGCATAACCTCTAGTTTGTCAAGATGTTGATTATTTTCCAAACTGTAGCTGAGACGTTCTTTCTCATATTTGTGTGGTGCCAGAATTTCTAGCTATGGCCTCCTTTCCTAATGTATAAGAGAAGGCACCTGTCCAAAGAAAAAAAAATCATTTAGATGAGGCAAGAAACGTCTACAGGTATTGCATTTATCTGGGCTTTCCAGACTTGCCACACTGTCTTTGAATTAGAAATGAACTCTTAAGGATTTCTGATTCCACTTCTCTAAAGCTCGGTTGACTCCTCTATAAATGAAGGCAATACATTACATGATTCCTAAGATCACATCCAGCCCCAAATTTTATGATTCCATTCCCACAAGTCCAATTGACTGCAACCCTATTATCTTCTACACATTGAAAAACCAGTATTTGAGTTAATCTCTCTGTGTGCTCTGGTAAACCAGCCATGTCCTGGTTGGTCCATAATCCTCTTCCAAAAGAATAAGATCTATTCTGGTTGGGGGCTATTTTAAGCCCTCTGTGAGTTCTTGAAGATTATCGTCTGTGACTCTCAATGACTGTGACAATTCCTTAAGTTGTTTAGTGTGAAAGTCACCTGGATTTATAGATTTAACTCACCCAATCTGAATTAGTCAATTTCATCTGTCCCCACATTAGTGAGGCGATCTGCCATACGTCACATCGTTGGCTGCTCTCAGAATTAAATCATGGCCGACATTTATGTTCTTTTCCTTTTGCTGGATAAAAGGACAATACTCTTCCCATCTTCTCCCACTAAATGACTTTAAATAGTTTTCTATATCTTGAGAGTTGTATCTTATTACCTGGTTCCTATATTATTGGTTTATCAACCATAGCATAAGGGGATATTGAAGATCATTGGACTTGGGATAGGGACATGTAGGTTTTTGCTGGCTAATCTTTAGAAAGTGTTCAGAATCCCTGAGCTTCAGTTTCCCCACCTCGAACGTTAGTTTGAACAAGCATGGCACTCAGGTAGTGTTCATCAGCTTATCTTAGCATTCTTTATCTGTGTTGCCTAAGCCAAGGAAGGTCAAGGCAACACTAGCATGGGTACTCATAAATGTGATAGTAAAATACACATGAAGGCTAGACATGGGAGAGTCCATAAGCATAGTTTTTAATATAGTTAACGTTGGGGGTGCCAACATTTGGGGAGAGCTAAACGTACAGGAATGGTGATGATCTTGTTAGTCATCTAAGGAAGTTATAACCCAGTGTTGGGTCTGACACCCACCTTCCCTTCGTTGGCGACTTTTAAATTAAACCAAATCTGCTGCAGAAGAGACCATAACATCCAAACTCTGGTCAACAAAGAATTCTGCTACATTGGACTAAATTTGCTAAAATGAACTTCAACAATTCCTTGTTTCTTATTTGTTTGTTTTTTCAGGACCGTTAAGCTGGGAAGAATGACTTAGGTTTGCCAACTTGTAATTTTGCCAAAACAGAGATTTAAATGAAAAATTTACCATGTACTCTCTATTTTCTCCACCACTTCATAAAGGAGTGGATATTTTAATAGCAAATAAAAGTAGGAAAATCAATTTCTCAGAAGAATAGACAGTTTTAAAATTGAATAAATTTAATTAACATTATGAAAAGCTATTGAGTTTCTCATTTACCACTGACTGATAAAAATCTAACACTAGACTGTCCTCTGCCAAGGCTCTGCATCCAGAAATCACCCTTCAAGTAGGAAAAGGCATGACTACAGTCTTCCCTGGAGCACCTGCTGCCCTCAGCCAGAGGCATCAATGGGTATAGCTGGCGTTTAGGTGGGGTCAAGCTCAGACTTTGATGAGCAGCATCAGAGAGTAGCATTTGTTCATTGGCCAGAGGCAAACAGAGCTGTGGTTCTTTTTCCATGTCCAAGTTTTCTGTCAATTGAAAACTCTCTAGTTAGTTATTAGATTCAGGTGTTCCTGCCGTTGTCCACTTTCTAACCTCTTAATTTCCCCTTTCCTGAGATTGTGCTGTAAGTTACAAAGCTTCTGGCATTAACAATTTTATTTTCTTTCTGACTCGTGGCTGCAAACTCCCTGCATGTTTCTGGTTTGTTAGCAGGTGGCCTGGCCTGCCAAGAAAGAACTCATGGTCTTGGATTCCCCCCAGGGTTTACCCAGGTTCCAAAATCGGTATCAGCCCTGATGCATATTACAGATCCTCATGGGTACGTTAATGTTTATACAGGGCAGACAGGCCCAGAGGGTATAAGGCTTCATCCAAACACCTCATACGTGATTGAAAGGGGATACAGCATGGCAATAGGATCCTTTTCTTTAAAATTGCTTTCACAATTCACTGAGGATATGAAAAAAAAGAGGAAGCAGGTGAAAAGTTGGGGCCAAGTGAACTGCTGTCCAAGTATTTCACAACTAGGGAGGTAGCAGAGAATTCAGAAAACAACATCAAATTGCATTTTCGAGGCTTCTTAATCTGTGTTGCCTAAGCAGAGTAAGGCCACGCCTATTCAGACAACATTTGCCAGATCTTCTGAGTTGGAACCTAACCCGAAAGAGGGGAAGCAAATAGAGCTGCAAAAAGAAAATGACAAATATATGACTAGTCAGAAGCTGGAAATGCCTCAAGTTATTTACTCGACCACACAATAAAAGTGACAGGAGTTGTGTATCCTTAAACAACCTTTTGCTGGCAGGATGATACCATGAAATGGCCTGTTTTTGCTGCTAGATGCACTAAAGATTAGATAAGAAAGCAAACAGTCTCTTGTGGGTCACTCCAAGTCCTTTAACTGCCAAAATCAGATCCAGACTAAATCAAAAGTAGAAAGGATTCTAGAGTATCTATAAAGTGCTTCTTAGAAGCAGAGATGTGATTTAAAAACCAAAACACTGGACCAGAGTTGAGTATTGAGATGGCTTCTGGTGGAAGAATGTTGAGAAGACATTAGCCAATCGTTGGTCAATCAATGTGTCATTTGTAGACTCTTCTTCTATCACTGCTCAGATTTGTTTGTTAATCTAAGTCATATGCCAAGTAAATCACGATGATCTATTAACTCTGTGGGTCAGAGGAAAGTAACAGGGTAGAGTGGGAGTAAGTGTGGTTTTGGTTGCAATTCTCCCACAAATAAGTTTTGTGGAAATTCCTCTCACTTTACTATGTCATAGTTCCTGCATCTGTGAAAATGAGACCTATGGACTATGATCCTTTCCACTTCTTGAAATAAACTACTTCCTGATCTTAAACTCAGCTGGAGATTTTAGGTATCAGTAAAAAGCCATATGCCAATGTCCATTCAATGATCATCACTGTAGCTAAGATTTGGACTAAGAAAGTCAGAATTAAGGAATATACAGTATGCCGGTCTCTCTTAGGAAAAGATCACAATGAAAGGAATTATGTTCATCACCAATTATATTTACAATGTCCTATAAACCAACTAACTCTGGGAAGAATGATAAACATAAATATCTTCAGACCATTTATCAAACATAATATACATGACTACTTTGCTATAAGATGACAGCACAGGGACCTAAGAAACAAGGAATGCAGTGCTCATCCACATTAGAAAAGGATTATTTGCTTTGCAGAGAGATCACCAGTTGCTTCTTTTAAATGCTCAGCTGCCCTAATTTGTTTTAACTTAATTCAACTTGCAAATTTAGATATACATATATTTTTATTCAAATACTGTTTTATTTATTCCAGATACAATTATTGAAGGAATAGGACAGGGTAGATGTGGTGCTGGTCACTGGTGACACACAGATGAAAAGTTTGGTTTGTTCATAGGCTGGAATGGCTTACATTCTAAGGGGCAAACTGACAGATACAATAATGATTTTTTTAACGTCAGAAATGACAATAACAACAAATATGAGCAAAATGCTTTGGAAGACCAGAAAAACTGGGATTAAAAATCTTGCCTTTCATAAGGATAGAAGGACTCTGAGACATTTCACAGAAGAGGAGATCTTTGAGGTGGATTATTTTAGGTTTGACCTTTTCCAGAGCAAATGCTTTTAATTAGATCTAGAGCACAAGGAGTGTGGCAGGAAAGACATCTCAGACAGAGGAAAAGCATTTGCAAAGGCATGGAGAAATGGATATTTAGTAAATGGTTGCTATTCTCATGAGACTAAACTACCATGTGAGAGATCAGGGGACAGAGGAAGCGGGTAATGAACAAGAACAAACAATAAGGTAGACTTTGTTTTAGACAATGCTGAAGATTTTCAATTTTACCTACAGGCAGTGAAGAGAAGTTATCAAAACTGACAGCATTTATTCATAATGGTATCAGCGATGTCAAAAAAAGAAAGGCCCCCTAGAATTCTGGGTCCAATTATTTCAAGATTTATAAAATGACCAAGAACAATGTATGATCCAAGAGACTGATTCAAATCCACCTGGATCTTAGCTGCAGTTTGGCGCCACCTGGTGTCCATTGTCTAACTGGGTTCAAATACCCCTGGGGAAGATTCTGGCTCCTGTTTGGCTAGGAATTCTAGGACACGGTCAGTGATTCAGTATATTAATGACCCCTGCTTCCCTGACTCAGTGTCCTGGGCCAGGAGAATCCCGGGAACACGGCTTCTTGAGATTCCTGCCCTGTCTTCCCTTCACTGTTTTTTCTTTTTTTTTTCTCTCATTTCCCACCCATAGAAGACCAGACATCATGGGGTGCTAGTTAGAAGATAGGAACCAATCTCCAATCCCTCTGCATTATCATGAGATTAAGTGGTCTTAAATTTTGGATGACTAAGGTTGCAACCCTACAATGGAAATAAGAATATCACAGCGAGTGTCTAAGGTTATCTTGCTCATTATGATATTGAGTTCATCTGCCTTCATCAGTTTGAGGAAACTAGCTGAGAAGCACGTTGTGAAACAGGAAGTGGTAAAAATTGTCGACATCCATAAGAAATTGCAGAATCACAGAGAATTAAAGATCTATGAGATCATCTAGTGCCAAATATGTAAATGTGTATGTTTCATAGATGAGTAAACTGAGTCCTAGAAAGGTTTATTTTGTTTACACTGTTGTACACAGTATAGCAAGAGCCCAAGGAAGACCCAGTTAAATTTTGCTTTACTCTAGTGATTTTCAAATCTCTATGAAACAGATAAGTTTGGGAAAATATAGCCATCCCCCAAATCCTTTTGCCTCCTATTAACACATATCAAAGAAAATGGAGGGCAGGTAGATTAGAGACCATTACGCATTAACACACAGTGTAAGAATCAACCCAAATTTCTAAAGTCTTAAACACAGATCATGTTTCTGATATTCCAAATATCCTGGTTGACTTTTTACCAAAAAGGACAAAAAAGCGCACATCTTCTAATGTCATGGAATCTACACCTAATCTACAAGTTAAGAGTATCAAACTACAGTCTAATAACAAACAAAAACCAAACCAAACAAACAAAAAACTAGGCAAACAAAGAAACAAACAAAATAGTTCTTCTGGGACTTCTAACTCAAATTGTATTCCCCGATAAAGAAACTGTCCTGAGACAACTCCCAGACCAAAGACATTTAGATTCATTTCTGAATACTTGGACACTTACTTGAGCAACCAATAACTGAACTCTCATCAATTACTTAAACCTGTTAGCAACATCCTAGACTCTCCTCTCAAAGATACTAGAGCAAAATGAAAATGACTATTTAATTTGAAAAAAATGATTGTAGTGTGGGCTAGTCAAAAAGTCCAAGATACATAATTTTTAAACAAATTACAGAAGCTATAAAGAAAAACTCTATGTGAGAACATTTTGGATAAAGAAAATTAACTCTTTCTCATCTCATTCTACAAAGTGCACTGAATAGCTCTCTTTGATGGATAGAGCAAAATCCTTACACTTCAGTGACTACCCACAACAAGAGTAATTGCTAATGCTGACCTACGAAATTATATGCTCGGCCATAGTTAGATCTGGCACTGGCGAATTATTAGCAGATTCCACTGATACTCTACTCCATCCTTAGCTTCCCTCTGAGTTCATCTTTAGCTCAGATGGACATTTTCTATAACTACTGATGGGGAATCTCTCTGCTTTGCTGCCTGAAGCCTGTTTCTGGCTCCATGAAAACTTGTTCAGACTGCTCAAGGTTGGGGAGTTCTGGGGACTTAATGGTCCCAAAGCAACCTCCAAAATAATGAGGGACATGAGCCACTGGTAAAGACCCCAGCTTCCCTGTCTTTCCGTGTATAATTCTGAGGCATGTTCTACACAGTTAAGTCTGAGGGTCTTTAACAGGATTGAGCCCCAGGTGTTAACAGTGGCAATTCACTCATAATCACACCTTTTGTGGGTTCCTCTCCTTTTTTCACTTACATTTTCTGTGAGAAGCATCTCAAAAAGCTACTTACATTCAAGTCCTTGTCATAGGATCTATTCTGGGGGGGTGGGGGGAACCAAGCTATGTGTCTATCCAATATTCCTGTGTTACCCTCTCATTGGCTTTCAATTAATCCAGCTTAATAACTGGAACATGTACTGGGCTCCAGGTTAGGAGGCTGAGTTCTAACCCTCTAACTCTTAAGTTTCCTGTCTGAAACTTCTTTTTGTTCATTTGAAAAACGAGGGGGTTGGACTATATATGCTGTAGAGTGCCATCGAGCTTTCACTCTTTATCTTCTGTTTTATTTTAGACTGGAAGGAAAAAATAAAACTGGCAAATAGTGGATGGAAGAACAATCTGTCACAGATTTGCCTGATAACCAGAATGCGATTCTCGCATTGTGTTAAATTATTGTTTATCACCTGGCAACCCCACTACGGTGTGAGCTCCTCAAGGCTATTTCCAGATCTTAGCACCGTGTCTAATATATAATGGGTATTTAATAAATGCATGATTAATGAATTACTAACTTGTATACAGGAAGGAGAAGTGAGGATCCTGGCTAGACTGACGGAAGAGAAAATATGGGAAATATGTACAACTGATACGATGGGGTGGATGATAGGATCATACTGAGTGCTAGATTTTAGGCTTAAACTGGTGGCCATGTCAGGGCATGAAATGTTTTTGACTAGGAATGGTACAATGCAAAAGATAACGGTGGTACAGAGAAAGGGTAGCAGAGTGAGATATTGACAGAAGTGATCTATTTCCTTTCAATTGCAAGATAATTACATTAAAAAAGTTTTTTCAAATTTTCAACAATTATAATGAAAATCTAATGCTTGTGTTTATGTGATTATTAAACTGGTAGCAAATCAATCAACTTTATGTATCATCAGCATATGATATTCATAAATAGGTGTGAATTATGGCACAATAATTGGCCCCTTATCCATTTTAGCATTTTGGGTACTTTCAGTGAAAATATTTTTGATGTTACCAAATTGGTATTACTTTGTTTATTTCACAGTTCTTAGTCACCAGGCTTAGTTCACAAATTCCAACTGTTTTCAAAAATCAAGTTCACTTCAGTAAATGAAAATGCTTCAACACTGAAGAGGTTCAAAACAGTAGAGAAATCAAAACTCAATTATATAAATAATTTCTATTGAATTTATTCAAATAAAAGAAATCTCATTTTTTATAGTCATGATTTATATTAAAAGACTTAATCATTTCAATATGAGTTAGCTCCAGTTCACAAAGGCAAAAGCCTGAGAGTCGCTCTCAAATTCTCCTTTCCACTTACCCTCCTTACCCAATCAGCTGTTTCTGACATAAGCATAGCATATCTGTTCTTGCTGCATCTAGTGGAACTATTGGTGGAGAACTATCCTAGTTATGGCCTAAAACAACAGGTGGTATACAAATACTGCAAAGAAGAAATTGCTATTGTCCAAGAATCCTTTCTAATAGACCATTAAATTTCTTTTTCCTTCCTCTCCTTTTCTTCCTCTTTTTCCTCTCCTCTTCTTCCCTTCCACCCCTCTCCTACTTCCTCTTTTTCTTTCTCCTCCTCCTTCTTTTTGTCTCCCGAACTCATGCATCTGCTGGAATAATCTTGGAACCAAAATGAACTTCAACAGACCTCCTAGCATCAAAACACACAGAAATATTAAATTAAAATAAATATATACTACCAAGCTCAAAATAAAGAAAGAAAATTGGGAAAAGTGAAAAGGATCCACAAAGCAAGAGTTTTAAGTATACAAGACTACATGGTATCTGTATGTAAAGGATACAAGAGGAGAGTTAGGAGCCATGCATAAATGTCTTAATGATTAGAAGCTGAGATTTTTCAGCCACAAGAGGACATGAGCTTTGATTTTGGTCCTATGCAAAATGGGGAGTTGGTTCATGATTTAGGCAAGGATCATGAATTTGTTTAACCATTAGAGGAAAGATCACTGGGGAACAATATACTTGATGTCAAAGTATAGCCACCCAAAACACTTACAAACTATAAGAAAATGTACCCTTAAAATGGAGATACCTTAACTAAGTGAACAAACAGCATTGTTAATATGGGGCTACTTAGTATTGTATCACTTGATGGAATAAGAAATAGCATTATCCATGAAGTATCACCGCCCAAAATATTTAACCTGAATCTAACCAATTATCTGGCTTACAGTTTATAGGAAATAAAGTAGAGGACCAAATTTAGTCATTACATAAGAAAACAATCAGATAGATCAAGAAGGTTAACTACAAGAAAACTCCCCTGGGCTCTTTGAAAAGTCAATGTCATAAAAAAAGAAAGCAGAAGGATTGTTCTAGATCTAAAATGGCTAAGGAGACATAACTGTCAAGTGCAATGCATGATCTTTGATTGGATCCTGGGTAGAAAATAAAAACCAATAAAGGACATTTGGGGATAATTGAGAAAATTTGAATATGGATTGGGTATCTTATTTTATTAAGGAATTATTCATTTTCTTAAAAGAATGTCTTCATTTTTAGAAGGTGTATTGATTTTTAGAAGGTTTATATTGAACTATTTAGGAATAAAATGTCATGATCTCTGCTACTCACTTTTAAATAGTTCCATATTAGTACACAAGTGTGTATATGTGTATGTGGTGTGTGTCTACATGTGAATGAAGAGCGAGAGAGGGAAGGAGGAAGAAAGCAAATATGAAAGAATATTAACAATAATTGAATTTAGGTGAAATGCATACAGGTGTGTTTTTTTCTTTTTATTTTCAATTACTATTATATCATAAGTATTTTCCCCTACTTTTAAAACCGTGTTATAAGTATAAAGAATGTACAGGTAAAACAAATCCATATCTTTATAAGTAAGTAGAATGATACAGAAACACCAAAAGTTCCTGTTTAATTTCAGCTCATTGAAGAGAAAAGTTGATGAAAGTAAGCTATAAGTTAACCATTGTACCATGTCTGTATTTCCTATATAATGTTGGATTCTCTCCCTTTTAGTCATGTGTGCCAAATCATGAACAAATTTCTAAGCTCACTTCAGACTAAACATAATATGCTTATATTTCAGAGAAGGAAAATGTTGTTTAGTTAAAAAAAAAAAAAAAAGTCAGATCCATGTAATTCCCTGGCTTCACTGTAGTCCTGAAAAGCAGTATAAAAATATACCTTTCCTCCCGAAACTTAATTTCCTCTGTATATGGCCAGAATTATCTGATAGTTTATTGATTACCCCCCTCCAACAGCAGCTTGGCAAAATAAAGACTCTAAGATAACAATACACTATTTTTAATTCTCCTCATTGAATCAAAAAAATGAATGATGTAGAAATTAACATAATGATCCAGAGTCTAGCTCATCCAGGTCACTTTTATAAATATACTATATACACAAATGATACATTAGCATGTATATCTTAAGTAACTCTATAGGTTCTTTTGAATGAGAATACCTCTAAAATGGGCTAAAGGAACTCTATCCAGGGTTTCAGAGGCTGGGGCACTGGACAGAAGCAGGGCTAGAGTACAAGGAATCAGAGCAGCAAAAAGTCTACTTGGACAAGTCAGCAGCCAGAATTGGGGGTGCCCTCTAAGGCAGATTCCTAGTATAACAACACTGTGGTGGGGGCAGCGAGGCTAGGAAAGATGGGAAGCTGGGAAAGCTGTTCTTGCCATGAGGACTGAAATAAGGAGTGCTCCTAACTACCAGCATAATTTTCTGGAGTAAAATTTCCTCAAGGCAAGCCACTGAGTAAGACGGGAAGAGACATAAAATGCAAGTTATTTAGACACCTGCAATAGACTGAACTGTATTCTCCCAAAATTCATATGTTGAAGCCTTAACCCCCAATGGGATGGTATTTGGAGATGGGGCCTTTGGAAGGTAATTAGGTTTTAAATAAAGTCATGAGGGTGGGGTCTTTATGATGAAATTAGTGCCTTTATAAAAGAAGGAAGAGATACTTCTCCCTCTGTCATGTGAGGACACAGTGAGACAGTGGCCAGCTGCAAGCCAGGAAGAGAATTCTCAACAGAATTGCATCATGCTGACACCCTGATCTCAGTCTTCCAGATTCTGAATTTCTGTTGTTGAAGTCACCCACACTACGGCATTTTGTTACGACAACCTGAACAAACTAATACAACACCAAAGTTAAGTAGACGTTGAAAATGAGAGCTACAGAATATGGATTGAAGAGACATTACCTATTTTAGAAAATTAAGGAGGTAATTAAAAATTAATAGTCATAATAAAAATAATTTTAAGAAAAAATATAGTTAAAAGAAATAGTGATTTAGTTCAATAGTAGATTAGTCATAGTTGAAGAATTTCTAAACAGAAAACATATATATTAGGAACTTATCTAGAATGTAACAAAGTTAAAAAAATATTTTTTTAAAAAATAGATAAGCTCACTTTAAGAGACAAGAAGGATCAAGTAAGAAGGTCTAACATACGTCTCTTTGGGGGTCCTGAAGCCTAGATATAAGAACAATATCTAAAAAGAAAGACAAATAAAAACGAATCTATGCCTAGACATATTACAATAAAACTGAAAAAGAAAAAGGAAAAAAAGAAGAACTTTAAAACAGCTAGACAGAGTGAATAGATTAAATACCAATGAATGGCAGTTTTCTTCTCAGTAGCAACAGTGAAATATGGTTTTCAGTGTTTTGAGAGAAAATAGATGCCAACCTAGAATTTTATTTTCAACTATTTTATCTTTCAAAAATGAGAGTTAAATAAAGACATTTATGGATAAACAACAACAAAAATGTTCTATCTAAAGTAAATTCTGAAAGAAAAGGAAAACAAAACCAGAACAGTCAGAGACTCAGAATGAAGGGTGAACACAAAGGTGGACATATAAATAAAGGTAAAATAAATTGGTTTGCATAGAAAAATTTTAAAAATAGTTCCTAACTTGCAGTGTGAACAAACACAAAACTGAATATAGAACTAAAATATTAAGCAATAATAGTATATAAATTGGAAGGTAGAAAATTAGAGATAAACTATTCAACAATCCTTTTATTATTTAAGATGGGGATGGGACATCAAGATATGGTGTGATTTTCTATTTCAAATATGCATAGTATAACTATGCTTAAGATGCAGGAAACCACAAAAGAACTTTGTTCCCATCCTAACAGTGAAAACTAGCTGGGCAGAAAATCATAACCTTTCTCAACCTCATCAGAAAGTATTCAGGTTAATTAAATCCAAAAGAATGTCAAGCCCCTCCAAAGAGGTACCAGATAAATGAGCTGTTTCCCCTTTGACAGAGTATAACCATGATATAGGTAAGAAGAAACAGGTAAATTCTAACAATTTCTTAAAGGCCAGTTGTGAGTTAATATGACACTTTAGAATAACTGGAAGCCTTAGACACCCAGGAGTTGACACTCATTTACAAACTCATTTCCATGGGCCTCTCTTGCAGATTCAAGAGATAAATGGAGGACCAGACAGGAGAACAGAAGGAAACAAAGTCAGTGATGCAACAGCATGAAACCATAAAACTTCCATGGACCTTTCTCTCTTATGAAGCAAAAGCCTAGGACAAGAAGGGGGTAGAAGCAAAACTCTTCTGCTTTTGGATGGACAGAAAAACATCCCACTCCCAAGGATCAGGCAAAGATTTACTACTTCCTGGGGAGGAAGAGAAGTAAAAGGTCACTGCCCCTGCGAGAGAGGCAACAAAGTCATTCCAACGTAAGATTCTACACTGATACAAAACTGAGATCTGCTGCTGCTGTTGCATGGGCAGGAAATTATTTACCCCCCAAGATGCTCACAGCTATGGACAGGATTTGGATACCATGGCCTGAGAAGCATGAATACTAAGAAAACCCTTCTCCCATGCACAGCGTCTGCCTAGTATTGAGGCTGTACCTGGAGAACCAACCTTTGCCCTCAACACAAGACAACCATTGAGCAACAAGCAAAATAACTCTTTTGTGGGAGCGGCAAACATGTAAGAGAGACTCATTCTATTGTGCAAGCATGCAGGGATTTCTGAAAGCGGAGGAGTAGGGATACTAAGAAAACCTTCTAATATCTCAGGCCCCACACAGAGAAGCAGCTGACTACCCCTGGAGGAATTTGAAGTCTGGTAAATGGAAAGTAACTATGGTAACAACAACAGCTCAAACAAAGATCAAAACTAATAAGATGGACTCAAAATCTGATAGAAGAAATGGCATATCAATTACTGGATATAAATGCCACACACCTCCATTTTTACTGTTCTTCTAAAATAATGTCTGGCATTCAATCAAAAGTTATGAGAGCAAAAAAGGCAAGAAAAAAATTATCAAGAGATAAAGTAATCAACAGAATGAAACTTGGAGATAAATGCAATTTTGGAAATATACAACAGGAAATTTATCAAAGCTATAATTAATTATGTTCAAGGATCTAGTGGAAATTTGTACAACATGCATGAATTTTAGCAGAATGATTTAAGTATAAAATAGTCCAATGCAAATACTAGAAATAAAAAAGCATGGTCTCAAAACATAGAGAAACTCTTTGACAAACTACCTAGAAGACTGGACACAACTCAGCCAAGAATTAGTGTGTTTGATAAATCAGCATAAAATATTCAAATTGAAATACAAACAGGAGAAAAGAGTGAATAAAAAAGAAGAGATCATTCAAAGCTGTGAGACAATATAAAATAGCTTGATATATATGTAATTGAAGTCTGAGAATGAGAAGAGAGAACATGGCAAGAAATATCTGAAGACATACTGGCTAGAAATTTTCAATATTAATGATAGGCAACAAGCCACAGATCAAAATAGCTATAAGAACTCCAAACAAAATTAAAATTTTTAAACAACAACAACCTGACACTTTGAGGTCGAACAGCTGAAGATAAAAAATAAAGAGAAAATTTTGAAGGCAGTCATGGTAGGGAAGGATAGCATCACATACAGAAGAACAAATATAAAAATTGTAGTGTATCTTAATTGAGAAACTATGTAAGCCAGAAAACAATACTTTATAATACTGAGTGGAAAAAGAACAACTTGTCTAAACAGAATGAATATCCAACAAAATGACTTTCAATAATGATGGTGAACTAAAATCTTTTTTAGGCATACTAAAGCTGAGAGAATTTCATTGCCATCAGACATGTTCAACAAAAAATGGTTAAAGGATGTTCTTCATGCAGAACAGTATAATAAAAGGTAAAAATCTGTATTTACACAAAGAAATGAAGAGCACTAGAAATGGTGAAAAATTTTTGTCCATCATCAAGGAAATAGAAATCAAAACTACTAAGAGATATCACCTCATACCAGTCAGAATAGCAAAATTAACAACATAGGAAACAACAGGTGTTGGCAAGGTTGCAGGGAAAGGGGAACCCTCTTACACTGTTGGTGGGAATGCAAACTGGTGCAGCCACTCTGGAAAAGAGTATGGAGGTTTCTCAAAAAGTTAAAAATAGATCTACCCTATGACCCAGCAACTGCACTACTAGGTATTTACCCAAAGGACACAAAAATACAGATTCAAAGGGACACATGCACTCCAATGTTTATAGCAGCATTATCAACAATAGCCAAATTATGGAAAGAGCCCAAATGTCCACTGACTAATAAATGGATAAAGAAGATGTGATATATATGTATATATAATGGAATATTATATTACTCAGCCATCAAAAAGAATGAAATCTTGCCATTTGCAATGACAAGATGGAGCTAGAGAGTATAATGCTAAGTGAATTAAGTCAGCCAGAGAAAGACAAATACCATTTCACTCATATGTGGAATTTAAGAAACAAAACAGATGAAACTATGGGAAGGAAAAAAAGAAAGGCAAACCATAAAACAGACTCTAACTATAGGGAACAAACTGATGGTTACTAAAGAGGAGGTGGGTGAGGGGAATGGGTGAAATAGGTCATGAGGATTAAGGAGGGCACTTGTGATGAGCACTGGGTGTTGTATGTAAGTGCTGAATCACTAAATTCTACTCCTGAAACCAATATTACACTATATGTTAACTAATTAGAATTTAAGTAAAAATTTGAAACAAAAAAAATATATATATGGTTTCAGTCTTATTTTTTTTTTTAAGATTTTATTTTTATTTATTTGAGAAAGAGAGAGAGTGCACATGAGCAGTGGGGAGGGCAGAGGGAGAGGGAGGAGCAGACTCCCTGCTGAGCAAAGAGCCTGATGAGGGGCTCAATCCCAGGACCCCAAGGTCATGACCAGAGCCAAAACCAAATGCTTTACTGACTGAGCCACCCAGGCGCCCCTGGTTTTTGTCTTATTTTTGACGACTTCAAAAGATAATATACTATCTATAGCAAAAATTGAAAAAAAAAGTATTATGGAATTTATAATATATAGAGAAGTAAAATTTATAACAAAAATGCACAAAGGATGGGGGAAATGAAAGTATACTCTTATATGGTTATTATAAGTAAAATAACATTATTAAAGGTAGACTGACATAAATTAAAGATGTATATCATAAACAATAGAGCAATCATTTAAAAATTTAAAAATAAATACAACTAATAAGCCAAATAGTGACATAAAAATGACTGTAAAAGTGATCAATCAATCCAAAAGGTGGTCGGAAGACAAAATAAAGAGAAAAAGGGTAAGAAATAGAAAATAGCAATATGGTATATGTGAATCCATAGTTATAGTTGGAGACCTCTACATTCCTCTCAGTAGTTAAAACATGTAGACATGTAGACAAAAACTATAAATGGTGTAGAAGAGCCAGACAACATTATCAACCAACATGATCCAATAAGCATTATAAAACACTTAAACCAATAATAGCAGAACAAATATTCATTTCGAGTGAACATAGAACAGTCATATAAATAGCTTAAGAAAGAATCAGTGAGCCTGCAAATAGGTAAGTAAAAACCTCCCAAAATAAAATGCTGTAGTAGGTTGAAGACTGGGGCCCCAAAAGATATTCCAAATCTTAACTCCCAGAACTTGCGAATGTGACCTTATTTGGTAAAAGGGTCACTGCAGATGTAATTAAAGATAATAAAGTGAAATCATCTTGGATGTAGAGTGGGCCCTAAATCTTTTCCTTATTAAAAAAAAAAAATAAGGCAGGCTATTTGAGAGACAGGGGAGAGGGAGATAATAATGTGGAGGCCGAGATTAGAATAATGCATCAAAAAACTGAAGAATAACAAAGATTGCCAGCAGCCCCCAGAAGCCAGAAGAGGCAAGGGAAGATTCTTCCCTAGAACCCTTAGAGAGAATGCAGCTCTGCTGACACCTCAGTTTTGGACTTTTGGATCCCTGAACTGTGAACAAATATAGTTCTGCTGTTTTAAGCTCCCAAGTTTGTGATAATTTGTTACAGCAACCCTAGGAAACTAATAAAAATGCAAAGAGAAAATAGTGGGGTGGGGGACAATGACAATCAAACATCCAGGAAATTTTTGAAACATAACATATGCATAATTGGAATACCATAAAGAGAAGAAAAAGAGAATAGAGCAAAACACATTTGAAATAATAATGGCTTAGAAATTTCCAAAATTCATGGCAAACACCGAATCACAGATTCAGGATGCTCAGAGAACACTAAGCAGAATAAATACCAAAAATCTACACCTTGGCATATCTTATTAAAACTGCAAAAATTTGAGAGTGACAATTTTGAAAGAAGCTAGGTGGGGAGACTCTTTTCCACAGAGAAATAAGGATAAGAATTATACCAGACATCATATCAGAAACAATGCAAGCAAGAAGAGAGTGTAATTAATATTTAAATTATTGAAAACAAAACAAAAACTAAGCTAGAATTCTGTCATGTGAAACTATCCTTCAAAAGTATAGGAGAGTCCTAGCTAATTCAATAAAACATAACAGGAAATAAAAGTATACAGATTAGGAGGAATAAAAAAAGTGTTTGTTGATAGAGGGCATGATTATCTGTGTAGAAAATTTGAATCAACAACAACAACAACAACAACAAAAACCCTGGAACTTACAGGCAATAACAGCAAGTTTGCAGGACACAAGGTTAACATACAAAAGTCAATTGCTTTCCTATATATCAGCAATGAACAAATGGAATTAGAAATTAAAAACACAATACCATTTATATTAACATCACAAAATAAAATATTTACCTCTAAATCTAACAAAAATGCATTAGATCTATATGAGAAAAACTACAAAATTCTGCTAAACAAAATAAAAAAAATAAATATAGATAGTCCATGTTCATGGATATAAAGACTCTTTAAGATGTCAGTTCTTCTCAATTTTATCTATAGATTCAGTGCAATCCCAACCAAAATCTCAGCCAGTTATTTTATGGCTATCAGCAAAATGATTTTAATATTTATATGGAGAAAATGACTCAGAATAGTCAACACAAATTTAAAGAACAAAGTGGGAGGACTGATGCTATCCGACTTACTGTAAAGCTACAATAATCAAGACAGGGTGGTATTGATGAAGAATAGACAAATACATCAATAGAACAAAATAAAGAGTACAGAAATAGACACCCATAAATATAGCAAACTGATCTTTGACAGAAGAGCCAAGGCAATACAATGGAGCAAAGATAGTCTTTTCAACAAATGGTATTGCAACAGCTGGAAAGTCACATGTAAAAAAATGAATCTAGACATGGACCTTACACCCTTCATAAAAATTAACTCAAAATGGATCATAGACCTAAATGTGAAATACAAAACTATAAAATTTCTAGAAGATAACACAGAAGAAAATCTAGATGATCATGGTTATGGCGATGCCTTTTTAGATACAACACCAAAGGCATGACCCATAAAAGAAATTATTGATAGCTGGACTTGATTAAAATTAAAAACTTCTGTGAAAGACAATGTCAAGAGAATAAGATGAGACACAGATTGGGAGAAAATATTTGCAAAAGATGTATATGATAAAGAACTATTATCCGGGGCGCCTGGCTGGCTCAGTCAGTGGAGCATGTCACTCTTGATCTTGGGGTTGTGAGTTCAAGCCCCACATTGGGTGTGGAGATTACTTAAAAATACAATTTTAAAAAAATGGAACTATTATTAAAAATATACAAAGAACCCTTAAAACTCAAGAATAAGAAAACAACTTGTTTTATAAACAGGCAAAAGATCATAATAGACATCTTACCAAAAAAGATATAAAGATGGTAAATAAGCATATGAAAAAATATTTCACATGATATGTCATCAGGGAAATACAAATTAAAACAATGAGATACTATACACACCTATTAGAGTGGGCAAAATCCAGGACACTGACAACACCAAAAGCTAGAGAGGATGTGGAGCAACAAGAACTCTCCTTTACTGCCAGCAGGAATACAAAATAGTACAGCCACTTTGAGAGACAGTCGGGTGATTTCTTACAAAACTAAACATTTTCTTACCATCGGATCCAGCAATTATGCTCCTTTATATTTACCCAAAGGAGTTGAAAACTAATACCCACACAAAAAATCTGCATACTGATGTTTATAGCAGCTTTATTCATAATTGCCAAAACTTGGAAGCAACCAAGATGTCCTTCAGTAGGTGAATGGATATAAATAAATAGGAATGAAATGGAATATTATATTATTCAGTGCTAAAAAGTAATGAGCTTTCAAGCTATGGAAATACATAAAGGAAACTTAAATGTATGTTACTAAGAGAAAGAAATTAATCTGAATTAACTACATACTGTATGATTCCAATTAGCTATATACTATATGATTTCAAGTATATGATATTCTGTAAAAGGCAAAACTATGAAGATAAGTGAAAGGATTAGTGGTTCCAGGGGTTGGGGAGGAAGGGGCAAGGGATGAATAGGCAGAGCACAGAGCATTTTAGGACAGTGAATATACTATGTCTGATACTATAATGATGGATATATGTCATTGTACATTTGTCCAAACCCATAGATTCTATGACATCAAGGGTGAACCCTAAAGTAAAATATGGTCTTTGGGTGATAATGGTGTATCAATGTAGGTTCATCAATTTTAAAAAATGTACCACTCTGATGGTAGATGTTGATAATGGGGAATGCTATGCATGTATTGTGGGTAGAGTTTATTTGGGAAATCTTTGTACCTTCCTCTTAATTTTGCTGTGAACCTAAAACCAACTGACCTAAAAAATAAAACCTTAAAAAAACTTTCTCAGATAAACAAGAACAGAGAAAATTCATTACCAGCAGATATAGTACCAGAACTTTCTCAAGGAGAAGGAAAATAATATAGGTCAGAAACTCAGATCTACATAAAGAAAGAAAGAGCATCAGGAATGGAATCAATGAAAACAAAGTCTTTTTCTTTTCATATTCTTAATCCATATGTGACAGAATTTCAAGTTAATTAGCATAAGAATAATTAAAAAGTGTATAATTCCAAGTCAGTAAAGAAAAAAAAAGAAGTGGAAGGAAAAATAACTAAACTATGATAATTTTAAAAGGAGGGGCAGCTGGGTGGCTCAGTCAGTTAAGGGTTTGCCTTTGGTTCAGGTCATGATCCCGCAGTCCTGGGATCGAGCCCTGCACTGGGCTCCCTGCTCAGCAAGGGAGTCTGCTTCTCCCTCATCTTTTGCCCCTCCCCCTGCCTATTTATGCTTTCTCTCTCTCTCACTCTCTCTCTCTCTTGTTCACTCTCTCTCTCAAATAAATAAATAAAATCTTTAAAAAATAATTTTAAAAGGAAAAAAGTAATAAAGGACAAAATGGAAACATAGAAAAATAAGGCAAAGTAGAAATTTTTAAGTAAATTATTGTGAACAAGTCCATATAAATTATCACAATAAATATGGGTAGAATAAACTTTCTGGTTAAAAGAAAGGTATTTTCAGGTTGGATTATACATATAAAATTTAGCATTATTTACAATTTAAGGACAAAGAAGGGTTGAAAGTTAAAAGACTAAACAAAAGATATCAAGAAAATGCTACCTAAAATAAAGTGGGTATATCTACCTCCCCAGAGGTAGCTAAACTATAAGATTTGAGGGCACTGTCCTCCAGACTGCCAAGTCTGCCCAAGATTTCTAAAACCAGCTGTGAGTTTGGGGCTCCCAAATCCACACTTGGTTTCCATAATGTGCTAGAACCCACAGAATTCACCAAGAGCTATTATACTCATATGTATAATTTATTATAGGGAAAGGATACATTAAAATCAGTGAAGAAAAGAGTCACACAGGGCAGAATCTAGGCAAGTTCCAAATGCAAAGCTTTGATTGTCATCAGGACGTATTACCCTATAGCACTGATGTGTGACAATATGCATGGAGTATTGCCAGCCCAGAATTTCATCTCATCTTTGGTGTCCAGAGTTTGTTTGTTTGTTTTTTTAAGATTTTATTTATTTACTTTAGAAAGAGAGAGAACATGAGCAGGGGGAGGGGCAGAGGGAGAGAGAGAATCCCAAGCAGACTCCCCCCTGAGCATAGAGCCTGATGCAGAGCTTGATCTCAGGACCCTGAGATCATGACCTGAGTGGAAATCAAGACTCCAAGGCTCAACCAACTAAGCCACCCAGGTGCCTCTGGTGTCCAGAATTTTTACTGGGGCTCCATTACCTAGGCATGAGTACTTGAGTGATTTTGCAAGTGCTTGAACTGACTCTCTAGGCCTTCCTCATAATATTTGAAGAATACAAAAAATAAAAGCCCCAAAGTTAAAAAATAAATATCAGAGCTGAAATCGATGCAAAAAAATACATAAACTTAATAGCAAGCTTAATCATACAAGAGTTCTTTTTTTAAAAATGCAATTTACATAAATCTTCAGTGTGATTAATTAAAAAGACAACAGATGAATAAATAAATGTTAAGGAAAAGCATAAACAAATGTTAAACTTTTAAAAAGAATAGGCAAATACTGTCAATAAATCTATAGTAATAAATTAAAAAACAAAGTAGATAAAACTGATTTTTAAAAAGTCTGAGTATTCTATAACTATAAACATAAATTCACAACTATGAATCTTCCCATAGAGCAAATATCACTCCCAGATAATTTTACAAGTGAGTGTTACCAAATTTTCAAAGAACAGATTCTTCTAATCTAATTTCTTACAGAAAATAGATTAAGAAGGAATCCTCTCCATTCCATTCTATAAAGCCAATATATAACAATATAACTCTGATAACAAAATTAGATATCTAAATTAAAAATGTGAAAACTACAGATCCACCTCATTCATGAATATTATCAACATAATATTTCCAAAAACTTTGTGTGTAAAGAAGCAATACATGGCAATTAAGTTATATCTATCCTGGAAATGCAAGGAAGATTTAATATTAGAAAATCTATAAATGTGGATCACTACCTTAACAGATTGAAGGAAAAAACATCATCTCAGTAAAGTCAGAAAAGAAAATACACTTGAGAAAATTCAGCGCATTCATGATTAAAAAACAAACAAACAAATAAACATAATGTAAGGGAATATCCTTAACCTAAAAAAGATAAATAATCATCCAAAGAGTTCCTCAAGGCAAGGAATTTTGTTCGTAGGTATATCTCAAGTGCCTAAAATAAGGACTGGCAAATAATTTGATGTTCAATAAATATTTATTTAAAAAATAAATAGGGAAATGTAAGAAGCTTGCTGCTGTTAGAAGTTTTCCCCAGAAAGAAACATTAACTGAGGAACCAGATGAAGATACTCACTATCATTACTTTAGTCGAAAGTTGTGTAGAACGTCTTAGTAAGTGCAATCAGAAAAGGAAAAAATCTTAAAATCACAAAACTTGGAAAGAAGGAACTAAAACTCCATTTGCAGATTATAGACTTTTACACATAGAAAACACTTAAAACATCTAGATTAACCCCAAATAATGAGGAGTAAATTAATATTTAACATATGATGCTTAGATATCAAAACAAATTCCAGATGAATTAAAGAGTTGAATGTGAAAAATGAAAACATAAAGTAGAAATACAACTTTAGGTTCATATAAAAAGGGAATTGCTTCCTAAATATAAGACCCAACAAGAGCATACAGGAAATCAATATTTCTTCCTTCCACAAAAATGTAATTCTTCTGTAAATCAAAAATACCATATAAAAAACCAAGGCAAATACCAAAATGGGAAAATATTTGAAGTGTTTTTTTCACAAACAATTCAAAAGGACTGTAAGAAAAAGGACAAAAGACAAAACAGGCTGCTCACAGAAATTTAAATGGATACAAACTTATAAAAAAGATTCAGCTTTGTTAATGAGAAAAAACAGAAGGCAAATAAAAATTTATGTTTTTATATTTTTGTCAAACAAATTAACACTGTTGATTCATATAGTATGTAAAAACTGGTTTAATCTTTCTACAGAATAACTTGGTATTGACCTTAAAATTGTTCAAACATTCCTTAAAACATAAATTTTATCTACGTGAAGAATACAGGCTTTGGAATGGGTCAGTCCTTGTTTCAAATTCGGACTTTAACTCTTACTAGTTTTTTGACCCTGAGTATATAAAATAGGAAATTAATACCTACCTCACAGGTATTTTGTGAGAGACAAATGAGCTAATGTTTACGAAATGCTTAGTTCAGGGTCAGACCTATAGAAAGTGCTCAATAGTCATTAGCATTATTAATTTTGAATTAAGAGTTATCTTAAGATCATTATGAGGGATATGCTTTAAAATGCACTTTAATAGTCAATAGAGAATAAATATCTAATAATTGACAAATGAGCTAGATATATAAAACAGGTGACAATTAAATAGCTTAGAAGAGCTATTTTGTAGTCATTAAAATAAGGAATATTTGTATTGTCATATTAATTAGAAAAACACACTTGTAATTATAAGTCCAAATTTCAGTATATTTTAAAGTGTGCATGTACATGTGTAACTCATTTGAAAACCTGATGTGGTGAGGTGGGTAGGGATAGTCATTAGCATTTGTACTGATTTTGGGTTGTGAGATTTCTTATTCATATGTTGGGGTTTTTTTCCCCAAACATTAACACACATAAAATATTTCTTTTATAAACAAAGAAAAGCAATACATATGCAATAATTATACCTAAAAATAATCCTTTTAAGATCTGTCATTACATTTCTTTGTATCTTTTGGCATAAATATTTTAACTGGTTGTGATTCATCACTTATTTTTCTTTTGTAGTATCACCTTACAGGGATAAACTTTCTGCTTGTTCCTGTGATACCAGACACAGACAGGGAGTCATTAAGCAAGTAACTTTGTAAAGATACTGTATCCTGGATTTAACATTTACTCCCATGACAGAATTATTCATGGGATTTAGCAGAGGAGGATCAATTTAGGTGAACTGATATTACTTAGAGTAAAGCTTCAATAAGTTTTCAGCCATTTCTCTGTAATTCTGGTGTACAAAATTATTTAAATGTTCTCTCATTTACATTTTAAGATCCAATCATAAAAATAAAAAAAAATTAAATGTTGGATAGAACAATATTTAATACCTTCATGCCCCTTCAAAAATATCTCAAAGTATATTCCTTCAGGCCAAGATTTTAAAGAAAAATGTCTGCCTTTTAGTTCATTGAATTTATTAGAACACCTTCGTTTTTACTTTATGACTTGTATGGGGCTGAGAATACAATGGTGAGTGTGAGTGGAGAGTTCCTGCCCACAGGAATTTTTTTAGTCCAGAAATCAAACCAATAGGACATTCAGTGTAGCTCATAAAATGATAATATCCTTCCCTCATGAGATCTAATAGTATTCACCTCCTGTATTAAAGCGGTGATTCTCAAAGCTTAGAAGGCATAAGAATCAGAGCTTGTATAACATGGAGATGCCCAGCCCCGTCTCCAGAGGCTTTGATATGGTAGATCTGAAAAAAAAGAACTATGAGTCTGCAGATTTAGTAAGAATTTAGGTATTTCTGACATAGATAATCTGCATTCCACACTTTGGAAAACATTAGCATTTGATGTAATCAGCACTTCCGAACTTTGCAAAAGTAGGAAGAGTTTAGACCTGCTTTCAAATTTCTGAAAGCTCTTTCTGGTTTCCTGGAATGATTAAACAACAATTGTAAGATTTAGATATAAATAGAACATTACATAATTTAATGTATAATTTAAACTATTATACCTAAGTGGTTGGTGTACCCACCTTGCTGGTGATTATACAACGACAAGAATGTCTCTGATATAAACTGAATGGTTGTGCCCCTACCACCAACCCTAAATTTATATATTAAAACCTAATGCCCAATGTGATAAAATTTGGAAGTGGGACTTTGGGGAGGTAATAGGTCAGAGGGTGGATCCTTCATGAATGGGATCCATCCTCTCATGAAAGGTCTCATGCCTGAGAGCTCCCTTGCCCCTTCTGCCATGGGAAGACATAAAACGTTGGCTACCTATGAACCAGGAAGTGGGCTCTCACCAGACACTGAATTTGCTGTGGCTTTGATCTTGGATTTCCTAGCCTCAGAACCATGAGAAACAAGTGTTTGTTGTTTACAAGCCACCCAGCCTATATTATTTTGCTATAGCAACTGGAACAGACTAAGGCAGCATCTGACTCACCTTTTGAATGCAGCAGAAACCCACAGTGTCTGAGGTCAGAGTTGATTCATACTACCAAACACTGAAAAATCCAGCTGTGCATTGGGTTCTTCAAACAACTATTTTTCAAACCTTTTGGATTTGGTAAAACTAAAAAACTCATTTTGCCAAGCACTTTCACCCTTAATTGTTAAACCCATGTGTATTTTAAGAGAAATTTAATCCATATGTTTCTGATTCATTTACACTTAAATCACCAAAATGTTGTTTTGTAAGAGCTATTTGATGTCCAAGGTTTTCTGAGCTTTGTAAACCTCTTGTCTTAGAAACAGAATGCTGTGTTGTGTCAGAGGTTTGAGTCCTGGTTGAAATGCCAAAACCAGGAGGTTTCAGTGGGTTCCTCATTTACCCCATTTACTTCCTCTTTCGATCAGTGATCAACACAAAACAAGACCAAACCCTAGAGGCTGGTTGATACTATTCTCACTTTATCATGACACTTTTTTTCTCTCCCTGTTGTAGGAATGTACTGAAGGGTTTGAAGTTTTGTTTGGGTTTTATGAAGCTTCTCCAATAGGATGATTATACAAGGTTTCTATAACCTTGGGGATTGCTCACTCAAAGCTGTTCAGTTACAATGCAAAGCCAAAAACATAGACTTTTGAAATTTAAAACATATATTCAGACAGAAAAACAAGCAGTTTACATTTCAAGAGGGACTCAATTCTTTTCAAGGTGTCATTCTATCTTTCCATTTTTAACTTCTTAATCAATAACAGAAATATATTTAGAAAAGGAAAATTGTTAACTGGTACCTCTGTAATTTTTATTTATAAAAATTATGATCATTAATTGCAAAGTATCAAATATAAAAATTCAATAAAAACATATTTTCAAAATTATTTCCACTCAATGATTAGAATAACTTAGCAGGCTTTGAGGAAATAATACAGTGCTTTAAAATTATTTAATAATCAGTTTTAAGGGCCTTGTAAAACACATTGCATTATGCGTTACATGAGCGATGAAGCACAAATACATCTTAAAATAATTAAGGATACAATTTTCTTCCAGTCATTTATTAATTGTTTTTTTTTTAAAAAGTACTTATAAAATACATCATAAAGTATTACCCCAGATTTTAAACTTTTGGTTTACAGAACATCCTGCTTCTTGTTTTTGAGACACTTCACAAGAAAAAAAATCAAGGTCACTCAACTTGCGGTTTGGAGTCCTACAGGTTTTTAATTTTTCTTCTCTCTTTGGCTGAACTTTTTGATAAAAATGAGACACTGGAGATTGTGAAACCTGAATGGATTTCATCCTCAAGTTTTGCATTTTAGTTACCCTTGTAACCTTGACTTTCAAAAAGCTTGATGGATACTGTTAGGGCCTCGACCAATTTTAAGTGTTTGGTTTTATGATTTTTCTTTAATTGCTTATGTAACCTGCAGCCTTCTCCTATTCATTAAAATGGTTTTGCAAATAACTTAAGGCTTGTTGCTTTGACAAATAAAAACCAGGCTTATTATTCTGTCTATAATTGAACAATAATTACAATGTTGATTATCTTTTGTTGGGCTTGCTTAATAACACCCTAAGTAGTTTAGTGGGATTTATAGCTTCCAGGATTTGAACAAGAGGTCACAGAGGTCTTTACTTTTTGCCAGCTGACCTTTTGTTTGAGTTTAAATTAACTCAATTTGTGCTGCTTTTTATATCTGCTCTCAAAAGTCAGGTCTGCAAAGTACATTATATAGAAATCTACAGGTGTCTAATAAAGCTATTTTTATGTTTTATTAAAACTTTATTTAAATATCTAGGTGATTTAAAGAGAAGATGAACTGATGTTTATCACTGCAAACACAGGAATGTAAATGACAGAACAGTTAGATCTGCGATATACTTCAATGAATATTAAACTGTTCTCTACAAACTCTTAGAAATATTGGTTGTTGAAACAAGGCTTTTTTTTTCTATGCACCTTTCTGATACTCTTAAATAAGGCTATAACTATGTTCTTTTTTTAAACAAAAACAAGTTCATAATGATACTTAAATCTGGTAATTATAAGCAACTCTAAACGTTTCATTAAAAAAAATCCTTGTCTTCCTCATGTATTCTTACCTGCTTAGCCTGTGGAACAGGAAAAGAGGACTTTTTCCTAATTAGCTCTAGGATTCATCCACCACTGTGTTGAGCATCTGCCATGTACTTGGTTTTAGAGATAAAGGAAAATTGGTCTCTGCTGTCCATGAGTTCAGGCTCAGACAAGAATATTGTTTTATCCTTTCAGCCTATATATTTCCTTAGACATTGATCCGAGTGTTTTCTGTTCTATTACATAGCTTGGGTCTCCTGGGACAGGTTTTATAAATATTTATAATTTTTTGTAGAGGAGAAAGCAATATTTGACCTTGTTATTTTCTTCCAAACTCCGTGGCTCTTCCCTGACTGAACAATACCACTTCCCAGTGAGGGCCAATACTTTTTTGGATGCCTAGGTCTGACGTGTCTGTTCAAAAATCAGCTTTTACCCTAGTTACCATCATCAACAATCACCTCCTGCTGAGATGGGCATAACATTGTTTTCACTGTAGTGAATGTGCAATACTCTGATCCCAATGGTATGATGTTTGCTCAGACAGCTTCAAATACAAATGTTTTTAACAGACAGTGTGAGATGAAAAAGTATGGTCTAAAGGGTTCCGGACTTGGAATCAAATGTTTTAGCATCAGTTCTACTAATTGCAGGTAGGGGACAATTTCCACCTCTAAACCTGTGACCTTATCGGCAAAATGGGGGGATAATACTTATCTCACCAGTTTTTGTCTGGTTTTAGTGAGGAATAAGTGAGATTCATATAGGTGATAGTTTAAGGTACAGTGTCTAGCATACAGAAAGCAATCATTAAATATTAATTGGATCAAAGCAGAAGCAAAGTATCTACCATTCCTTTAAGCAAGGAGTGTCATGCACTCAGCTGTTTCCTGGAAAATAAAAATGACTAAGATGGCATTCCTGCTCTTGAAGAGCTCAGTTATATTTGCTTGAGAACTAGGCAGTTTCCATATTATTTGATCATCTGTCACAAGCTTCATCTACCACAGCTTCCTCCATCCAGCTGGCTCAGATCAATGGAGAGGACTATTGTTGTCAATCCGGATAAAGAATTAGCTGCCGACAACCCATTTGCATTTGTTCTCTGTCAATCAAGAGATTAGCCTCCAGAACTCTTACACAGGATAAAAAATATTTCCTAAGAATAAAAAAAATTTTTTTTTCTTATGGAAAAACAGTACTAGTTCTACTAATTATTTTCTGGGTAGGTAGTACTTGGGCAAATCTCTTCCTGTGTCTATATTTCTCATTTGATAAAGCATAGGTTAGACCACATAGCACTAAAAATCCCTTCTAATTCCAACAGTCTCTTTTTTATGACTCAGGCTTCTAGCTTTTGAAAAAATGAATCCTTCCAAGATAGGTGAGTGGAGAAGACAAAACATTATATTTAAAAAGTTGAGAAGAGCTACAGTGTTGGTGTCAGTGCTCTAAATGATAAGCCTTAACTAGTATCATCTGAGAATGGAAAGTAGCAACACATGTCTTTAAATTCTTTTCATGCTGCTTTGTGCTGAGTTGTGGGTGATTACAGTGGTTTAGAGCATTTTCATCTTTTTGGTTGCACATCTCATGTCCATGTTCATGCCTATTATGAGTACTTCTAATATTAAAGTGCATTCCAGCTCTGCAACTTATAATATATGTGACTTAGACAAAATATTTAACTTTTAGAACTTCAAAATTTTTTGCTTCTATAGAGCTAATAATACCCAACTAATAAGACTTTTAAGCCCTTAACACAGTGCCTAACAAGAACCCAATAAAATTTGTATATTTAATTAAGAAATTAAAATATCTGGGGCGCCTGGGTGGCTCAGTCGGTTGAGCGTCTGCCTTTGGCTCAGGTCGTGGTCTCAGGGTCCTGGGATCGAGCCCTGCATCGGGCTTCCTGCTCATCGGGGAGCCTGCTTCTCACTCTCCCTCTGCTTGCCACTCCCCCTACTTGTGCTCGCTCTCTCTCTGTCAGATAAGTAAATAAAAACTTAAAAAAAAATTAAATATCTATGTATATCTTGGCATAGAGTTATTGACTTTAAACATATTCATTCAAATATTTGATAAGCCTACCCTATACATACACACCTCATTAGAAAAGGCTAAGAAAAAAAGGCTATATTCCTTTTGCTAAAAAAGCTTATAATTGGGGTGCCTGGGTGGCTCAGTTGTTAAGTGTCTGCTTTCAGCTCAGGTCACGATCCCAGAGTCCTGGGATCGAGCCCCGCATCGGGCTCCCTGCTCCGCGGGAAGCCTGCTTCTCCCTCTCCCACTTCCCCTGCTTGTGTTCCCTCTCTCTGTGTCTCTCTCTCTCTGTCAAATAAATAAATAAAATCTTTAAAAAAATTTTTTAACTAAAAAATAGCTTATAATCTATCTCAGAAAACGAGACATAAGAGTCAAGACAAGTTGAATAGCTGTTATAAGAGATTTAACAAATACTGTTTTATAGTTGCTATAAGGGATTCCATAAAACAATATTTGTTAAATAGCAAATTAGTGGCAAGACAATATTTATAAATGGATTCAGAGACAGGAGACATCACTGTTAGAGAAGTCTGTGTGGAGAAGATGACAATTAAACCAGGTTAATGTGAATTGCTCAAATTGGTGCAAAATGAGAGAGAATTATTGCCTAAGCCAAAAGAAAAGTTTTCAGGAAAACATACATAACATCCTATATGCATATATGTATGCATGCACACATATGAATACATATACACACAAAAGAAATTATTTTAGGATAAGTTATGTAAATCACTGAGCACAGTGCCTGACCTGTCATCAAACAGATAATTGTTACTTCTTATTGCAGAAGCCATGAGTTTGTAGCCCATCAGATAAATTAAGTCCACATACATATTTTCTTTAGCCACATCTTTTTTTCCCCATAACACATGAGCCAGCTTTTAAAAAGTGGAGGATTTCATAATTAAAAAGAAAAAATCTGAGTCTCTGGTTTCTCTTGAAAAGTCCTGAAGATTTGCTATAACTGAGCCTGCATTTCCTTCACACCAGTCTACTGGGACTGAATAGTTGCAGCTGTTTCCTTTAAACTTGACCTCAATCACTAAGGTCTCCACCAACTCACTCAGTGCTCTCAGATGTACTTATACCCAGTGCATGCACTGGCTACCACCTTGTGGAGTTTGGCATTTGCAACCCCTCAAACCCTGGAAGGAAGCTCCATTTGCTCCAGTCTCCTGGGGGAGGAGAGACCCATCATGGCGGACCCATCAAGAAACCACCTGGGAGGTGAGTGATCAGGGAAATTAATCCCTTTCAGAGTAGACCCATGAGATGACTTATGGTTTTTCTCAGCACTTTAAGTTCTGAAGGGCTAAATATGTGGCTCAGTGAAAAGATTAGCTGGTTCTAATCTATGTTTTGAGGGGGGAGGTTGCCTTTCTATTGCCATTTGGTCCCCTCACGAAAAGCAGTGAGGAATTGAGTGCAGAAGTCCTGGTGAGAAAAAGACATTTAGAGGGAATGTACTTAGGTATCTCTTCAAAATCTAATTGGAGTAATAAGCAGCTTAACAGGCTGTAGAGCAAGGACTCCAATTCCCTCTCCTCTATAGGGTATACCTTAGGGGCACTAAAAGAAGGGATTCCATAGCCTAAATAATACTGGGCAACCCTAGTTTCCTTGATAACCTTGGTCAATATATGTATATATTTGTTCCAAATGTCGAGATTCACTTCTGAGTTGGCCACGTAAAATAACACCCCCAAAATAATAAAATCACTTCTATGACTAAAAAGACTAGAAAATTCCATGCAATTTTCAAAATAAGCAATAGCAATCTGGAACTGTCAGGTAAGTAAGATTCAACAGCGAGAGCAGAACCAGAAGGAAGCATGTCTAGCAGCAGAATGAAAAGTTCAGATCTAGTATTGAGCCATCATGCAGTTGTTCATATATGTATTTTGGGGAGAAGGAAAGAAAATTAGATGCAGTAAATTAGTGAAGAGACAAGAGTAGAACTGGAACATGAAGCTGTCACAGGCTGCCGTGATCAGTTTTTATGGAGGAAGCTGTGTTTTTGGTTTTGCCACTCATGTGACACAGTAAAACCCTAACTTAACTCCACAGGTAATGTTGTGACCCCTGTCTGGTTCAGCCAAGTCTTTGGATATTTTCTCTCTCATCCAAAGATGATACCGCAGAGTACCTTTAGCATTAAAAATTGTCAGAATATTGTAATAGGGAGATTTACTAGAAAGTTTCTTAAATCTTTTATGCTTCGGTTCTGCCTTTATAAAATGAATAGTCCCAATTCATGTGGTTGGTTATCACATGCTTAGTGGAGAGTCTAATTCATAGTAAAGGTGCAATATCACAATTATTGTTGTTCATATAGCACTCTACCAAAAAATAATATTTCTAAAAATTTTTAAAATGGAAATTATATATCCACATAGTAATTTATGGTATTATAGAAGAATGTTTTTGTTTTTGTTTTTGCTCTCAGAGCAAAGAGCATTATTCTTGTTTTATATGTAAGAAATCTGAGGCAGGGCAATCTGGGTGGCTCAGTCATTAAGCGTCTGCCTTCAGCTCAGGTCATGATCCCAGCTTCCTGGGATCGAGTCCCACATCGGGCTCCCTGCTCTGCGGGAAGCCTGCTTCTCCCTCTCCCACTCCCCCTACTTGTGTTCCTGCTCTCACTATGTCTCTCTCTATCAAATAAATAAATAAAATCTTTTAAAAAAAAAAAAGAAATGAAATCTGAGGCAGGAATGTTTAGGTGGCTTAACAAAGGAAACCACAGGAGCATGGTGGAGCGCAAACCAAAGCCCGGGACCCTCTCACAATTCTATGATGCCTTGTCTTTCCCCTTGTAATCAAATAAGGACCAAAAAGAACATATTCCCAAGAAACTGATACAGAAAATAAAACTCCATGTGGTTATTTATATGACAGTTTTGTTCTAAGAACGTGAAGAGGGGGCACCTGGGTGACTCAGTCGGTTAAGCGTCTGCTTTCGGCTCAGGTCATGATCCCAGGTCCTGGGATCGAGCCCCACATCAGGCTCCCTGCTCAGCGGGAAGCCTGCTTCTCCCTCTTCCTCTACCCCTCCCCCCACTGATGCTCACTCTTTCTCTCTCTAATGAATAAATAAAATCTTTAAAAAAGAAAAGAAAGTGAACAGAAAACAGAAAAATTACCTCTGAACTGAAATGTTCATTGATAAAAGTGCTAAATTTTAATAAAGCATCATTTCCTTGCTTAGGTACAGGATGCTCTGAGGACCAATTTTAGGCAGTGAAATGATTTAACCCTGTTTTACAAAGTCCTCTTTCCAAGAACTATGATGATTGAGATATCAGTGTATGACTTCTACATTTGTGACAACACATGAAGTTCAACTTTGGTTTCTTTCTGGAAGGAATGAGAAAAATATCGGAGCCATTTTGGAATTTTTTGTGAATTGTGGGTGAATGAAAGTGCTTACCCCTCTCCATGGAATATTCCCCCATTAAGATGCCACCTGTTAATGTGTCATATTCCATTCCTCTTTCCCCAAACTGTTTGACAAGGAGCAAATCTTTTCTAAATACAGGCAAGGCTAGTAACATGGCTCCATTTAATAAATACTAAAATTTTGGGATCCATATCATATGTTACTATAAAAATGGCTTACACCTACAAATTCCTCTTTTTAGCCACATAACAAGCTCTTAAAAGGTTTAGAGCTTAACATATCATCAAACACATTCTCAAATATTTCCATAAATATATTAAAAACCATTTCTTTAGAACAATGCACTATAAATTAAGATGTACAGGTCACATGGATTTCTCCCCACCTATTATTTACAGACTGTTTTTCCTTTTATTTTCCTTAGAAATATGTACTTTGAGCCTTTTATTGAATGTAATAACAATATCAGAGATTAACTGCCATTGTTTTACGGCTATTGGTCCTTGACTGTTTAAATTAGAATGAATTCGCTCAAAGTAGTTGTTTATTTTTTTAATAAATTAAATATTCATGATATCAATGACTGTATTACCAAAATGAAATCCAAACTCCAGTTCTTATAAACCATTGTGAGTTACTTTTCAGTGGTGACTTGAAAGAAATTTGATTTTTTTTTAGAAAACATGTTGAGGTTTGATATTCCGGTTCTATAGTTTTAGATGACATTTAACTTCAGTTCTACTTAATTTTTTTCAGTTCTAGCTTAAATTACTTCATGGCATTTCTATTATTTAGATTTTAAAAAACAAATACATAAGAAGTCATTTCAGACATTAAAATAGTAAAATTCAATTTTTATATTTTAATTTGATTTGGTTGTAATTGCTGTTTTTTAAAAAATGGAGTGCTTTACATTTATATTTTCTTTGAAATACTTCTAAAATTAGAAAAATAGATATATTCTTTTTCAGTGTACTTGCTCTTTATCCTGCTCCTGCTCTTACTGGAATGTTTTTGTTATCTTCAATGATAGTCAACAGCTGTACTTTCTCACAGAACTTATTAGCAGCTGTGAAATGCTACTGTCCTAAGTAGCAGCATTTGTTGGTGACTGTTGAGATGTGATTACTGTGATAATGAAATTACTTCACAGGCTTCAGACAGTCTTCAGTCAACATTTACTGGAACCTACTGCTTGCAAAGCACTGAATTCACCACACTAACAAAGCTTATTCTAACGGAAGACACAGAACCTAGGTGCTAAGTTACTTTTACTGCATACCAATGGGGACAAATTAATGCCATAAAAACTGACTATTTAGGTCTGAAGTGTCACCAAATACAAGAGTAAAATAATCCAAAGGAGGAAAATGAGATGAGACTCTCATTTGGACCAGAAGAAGGGAATGGTGGTGAACCATGGGCATCCGGGGATTAATTAGCTTAGGAAGGTAGTACAGAAAATATCAACAATAAGACTGAGGAATAGTAACGAAGCACACCCACTCTGATGCACTCTGGTCCCATATCTTCTTAGATATCTACAAACCAAGAGAGAGAGGATATATCCCAATAAGTCATTCTTGGATAGGAAAATGTCTTAATGGAAATGGAAATACCATACCATAATCTCAGATTTGAAGTAGACTGAGCCATGAAATAATAACATCTAAAAATAACTAAAGGTAAGGCTAACCCCATACTCACTAGTGAATGACTGAAAGCTTTTCCTCTAAGATCAGGATCAAGACAAAGATGCACACTTTTGTCATTTCTACTCAACATAGTACTAGAAGTTCTAGCCACAGCAATTAGTCAAGAAAAGGGAACAAAATGTATTCAAACTGAAAAGAAAAAAGTAAAATGTTCTCTGTTCTTAGATGACAAGTAGTAAACACAAAATTCTACACACCAGAAAAACAAAACATACAAAAAACTATTAGAACTAATAAATGAATTCAGCAAAGTTGTAGCATGCAAAATCAGTACACAAAAATCATCTGCATTTTAATATATTAACAATGAAAAATTTTACTTCAGAGAAATACCTTCAAAATCATTGATTGATCCAAATTTATTATGCCAGTTATTCTGCTAGATGTTAGAATAATTTGTTCTGCTCTCAAAGACTTCACACATTAATAAGAGAGGTGTAGAAACAATTATAAAATTATATGGAATATGCAGTAGGTATCATATGAGCATTGAATGGCACCTTAACTCACCCTGAGATGATCAGGAAGACTTTATTGAGGAACCTACATCTGTGGTAAGTCTTCACCACAGAGACATGATTAATCAGGGACAAGAGTAGAAAGGGCACAAGCTGGAAAACTCTCAGCTCAAAGGGAAGCTTGAGCAATGATACAGGTGTGAGAAACAGCATGTTGCAAATGATGTGGTGTTCCTGGGTCACAGTTACGTGTGTAGTTGTGTATGGTGATTCAAGACAAAAATATTGTTCCTGTGTTGTGGCCAAAAGAGTATGAAAACTAAGTAAAGATACTGGGACAGAAGACCATGTAAAAGATGGCCAACAGTAACAGCAAAAAGGTAGAAGAAAGAATACATTTGAGAAATATTTGGGTGGTAAAATCCTTGGGACTTGGTAACTGATTGGGAAGAGGACAGAGAGGGGAGAAGAATTCAAGGAGGCCTCCTGAGTGTCTCACTTTGGTGACTGAGTATGAATAGATGGCAGTGCAACTAACTGAGCAAGAGTTTGAAAAAGAAACTTGTTGGGAGAAAATAATGAGTTGGGGAAAAACAAAGGAGAGCTACCATGAAGCCATTTCTTCAGTAATATACTTGTTTGCCTGACCAGTTGCCCATTAGACAATCAGAAGGCATATTTGCTGAGGGTACATGAAAGACTTAAGCAAGAAAAGAGTTCCCTGGGCTCTCAATTGGCAAAACGCCTCTGAAAAACTACCTTCCCATGTTTTTACTTTCCCTCCCCCCATGAGGAACAAAGGTCCACTCTGAGACCCATGGGAGAAATAAAATAAATGATAAAAAAGATATAGTGAATACACTGAAAAATACTGAGTAATGAAGATGAGGTGATGAGCAATTTGTGGAAGAGAAAAATTCTCATGACAGTCCTGCCAAATCTTGCACAATCTTTCACCTCCTCAAGTAATTCCTGCAGTGACTGATATGCATGTCAAGGAAGGCCTACGGACTACACCCTGCTCTTGTCTCTTACAGCCTCCTGGCAAATAAGGCACTTACTCCCATCTTTATGTTTATCCACTTCCAGTAGGCAGAATATCGTCACTTCCATCCCCACCTCCTGGTTCCACAGACATTAGGGTTTTCAAATGGCTAACCACTCATGGACACCAGAGGCTTCTATTACCATAGGAATTGAAGGCCCTGGAGATAACAGTGAGTGAGCAGTTGGCACATTTCTGATCAGTGAAGTCTAAACCTCTCCCAATTTATGTGATGCTCCAGGAATATAAAGCACTTCATCCACTTTTGCATTTTTATGAATTTAGGGAGCCAATTCCTTTATCAAAGATCATTAAAGAGGGAAAAGATAGATTGGCCCTTCTTCCCTAAACTTATCTTTTTGTAAAGCCAACATTTTCACAAGGCTGTTGTGGCCAGTTTGGCAAATAGCAGGGCAGATATATATTTTTGAAGTAACCATTATCATTAGCAGTAATCCACTAAAACAACAAGAACAATACTTCTCTAAGGTCTAAAATTTGCCATGATGATGGAATTTCAGTAACCAGCAGAGCACTGAATAAATTTCCTCTGCCTATGCCTTACTAGTTTCTCATTTAAAAAGATTGATTTAAATTGCTCGCTTCTCATCAGTACTGCTTGTGATCATAATATAAGTACTGCATCCATTGTTTATCAAATGCAACCCAGTTTGGATGCTATTTCAGCCCTAGGCTCCTTAATAGGTGCTAATTCTTTGAGTTCTTTGTAGCACTACTTAGCATATTTGCAACCCAGAAATCAAATGAATTGACATAGATCATGGCTTGAGATATAAAAGAATATGGACCACCAGCTCAGCAATGTGAACATTTCTGAATAATATACAATAAAGGTTTTCATTTGCACTATTAGGAATGTCAAAAAAGGGGCACCTGGATGGCTCAATCCATTTAAGTGTCTGCCTTCAGCTCAGGTCATGATCCCAGAGTCCCAGGATTGTGCCCTGCATCGGGCTCCCTGCTTAGCGGAGAGTCTGCTTCTCCCTCTGCCTCTACTCCTCCCCCTGTTTGTGTTCTTTCTCTTTCTCTCTCTCTCACACACACTCTCTCTCTCAAATGAATAAATTTAAAAAAATCTTAAAAAAAAGGAATGTCAAAAAAGATTTCATATGTCATTGTACAAAAATCAATATATAAAACATTCCTGGAAGTTTTCTTTAAAGAGTATCTATCAGTATCCAAAATCTATAAAGAACTTATCAAACTCAACACCCAAAGAACAAATAATCCAATCAAGAAATGGGCAGAAGACAAGAACGGACAATTTTCTAAAGAAGACATCCAAATGGCCAACAGACACATGAAAAAGTGCTCAACATCACTTGGCATCAGGGAAATACAAATCAAAACCTCAATGAGATACCATCTCACATCAGTCAGAAAGGCTAAAATTAACAAGTCAGGAAATGACAGATGTTGGCGAGGTTGCAGAGAAAGGGGAACCCTCCTACACTGTTGGTGGGAATGCAAGCTGGTGCAGCCACTCTGGAAAACAGCATGGAGATTCCTCAAAAAGTTGAAAATAGAGCTACCGTATGACCCAGCAATTGCACTACTGGGTATTTACCCCAAAGATACAAATGTAGTGATCTGAAGGGGCATGTGCACCCCAATGTGTATAGCAGCAATGTCCACAATAGTCAAACTATGGAAAGAGCCAAGATGTCCATCAAGAGATGAATGGATAAAGAAGATGTGATACACACACACACACACACACACACACACACACACACACACACACACACACACAGGAATATTATGCAGCCATCAAAAATGAAATCTTGCCATTTGCAATGAAGTGGATGAAATGAGAGGGTATTATGCTAAGCGAAATAAGTCAATCAGAGAAAGACAAGTATCATATGATCTCACTGATATGAGGAATTTGAGAAACAAGACAGAGGATCATAGGGGAAGGGAGGGAAAAATGAAACAAGACAAAACCAGAGAGGGAGACAAATGGTAAGAGACTCTTAATCTGAGGAAACAAACTGAGGGTTGCTGGAGTGGAGGGGGGTGGGAGGGGTGGGGTGGCTGGGTGATAGACATTGGGGAGGGTATGTGCTATGGTGAGCGCTGTGAATTGTGTACGACTGATGAATCACAGACCCGTACCCCTGAAACAAATATTACATTATGTTAATAAAAAAAATACAAAACAAAATAAATAAAGAGTAGCTATCAACCCCTACCAATAATCTCCTTTCCATATCATATTTGTGCATTTTAACAGCAAACACAGAGGATCAGTTTAGCATGAGTTTCTTCATTCTTCCTCTGTATTTTTTCTTATTCATAGCCTAGACCTGAATCTAGTAAAGATGATGGGGCTCTTTACCTCATGCCCGTTGCTTCCCTTGGAAGGGACAGAAGAGAACTCCAGTGTTCCTGTGGCTCCAGGAAAAGGAACTCTGCGGTTGGAGAAGGGTGAGGTCTTTATAGCTAGCCAATCAAGAGTCAAGGCAAGTAATGAGACAAGCTAAAGAAGGGCTCACAGTCACAAACTGTGGGTGGAGGCCAGTGGGAGACATACTTCTGAACACTACTCCAAGGAAATCACATACCACCTATTTGGAGACTAGTAAGTACTAAACCAAAGTAGCACTAACCTGCAACCAGTTACAAAAGATTTCTATCTCCCTCTTCACCTTCCACATCTCCTTCAACAAAGAATCAAGGTCTTAAACTGAGAAAGAGAACAAATACCTCTGAGCCAGGCCATGGCCCCTCTCTTCTGAGACCTCTTAGCCACAATCTCCATCAGTGATGGGGAAGATCTAGTCTAATTTTGATTACCAAAAATCATCAGAGAGTTATGAAATCATTCAACACATTAAGATATACTAAATCTTAATTTACTATGGGTGTTGGGAGGCGGCAGTTTAGCAGAGTTGAAAGCAATGATGAAAAGAATAGTTTTTGTTTTGTTTTTTAAAGATTTTATTTATTTATTTGAGAGAGAGTGAGCGAGAGAAAGAGCACAAGGAAGGGGGAAGGGTAGAGGGAGAAGCAGACTCCCCACTGAGCAGGGAGCCCAATGTGGGACTCGATCCCAGGACCCTGGGATCATGACCTGACCCGAAGGCAGACCCTAAACCGACTGAGCCAACTAGGCACCCTAGTTTTTTCTTTTTTTAAGAGAGAGAGAGAATGTTGTGTCACAGTGAAGAATACTATAACAGATATTGGAGTCATAATGCCTGGGTTACAATCCCAGCCTGCAACTTACCAGCTACGCGATCATGAACACTTTACTTAACATCTTGGTATCTTAGTTTCTTCATTTAAAGAATGGAGATAATACCAGTACCTACCTCATAAAGTTGGTATGAGGATGAGACAAGCTAATATATCTAAAGTGGGAAGCATGAAGTATGTGCTGTGGTAAGCTTTAACAACTGTATTATACCCCATTAGTCAGTTACATTTGATTAAATTTTAGCTTCAACCCTATACATGAAAATAAACTGAATTGTTTAACTATGTTTGCATTTATTCTTTATACATTACTATAATTTTTGAGAAAGGAAAAAAACCCTACCAATCCTAAGAGCTTTCATTGATATTGGTTTCCCTTCCAATTGATCCCATAAGTTACATTCTCGTTGTAATAATTTTGCTGACCTGCTCTAACTGGAAATTGGATTAGAACTTTTCTTGTTTTTTTAAATAGCAGTTTCTACCGTAGAAGCTGATAGTTACTCTCTAAAATATCAGGACAATGAAATTATAGCTAAAAACTAAAAGTTCCCATCATTTTTTGTTATAAGTACTCTTGCTATCTTGCTAAATCAGATATGGACTTTTAAGTCATCCAACATTTGCCGCTTTACTGCAATGTATCAACAAACATCTTGTTTTTAATGGAGTGAAACTATTTTTATTAATACCCTAAATGTTTTATGAGAGAGCAATTAAAAGTTCATTTCTCATATGTAATATTTAACACTCCTATTACCTTTTTCTTCTGATTTGTTATTTGTCCTTGAAATGTATGGCGTATCAGCTGTATTGCAAAAGCAGAAATTTGCTCTATTTCAAACTCCAAGAGAGGGAGCACAATTTAGGAAACACATTACTGCACATTCTCTGCCCATGCTTTGCAAACTGCATTTTTTAAACTCCGATTTTAAGAAAGCAGGTTATGGATGAAAGAAGGGACAGCCCAAATAACATGCTTAAGCATATGTCAGTTTGGGGACATCAAACAGCTGTGTGGTGTTGTGATACCAAGCCTATCCCATCCACTAGACCATTATAGGAAAGGGGAAAATTTCAGCAACCTTGAGTTTATTTAGTTACAGAAAGTTTAGTGAACTTCAGTTCATGTTAAGGCCTGTTAACAGCAGGGAGAATCCAAATTTCTGCCTCCGAGGATGGGGAAGCCGGGTGACATTAATAAGATCCAGATCCCAGGCCAAACAACTGTGATCTTCCTTATCCACTGTCCCACAGGGTGAGTATGGTAAACCTCTTCATTTTGCAGTGGTTTCCCCTCCTCCTCCTCCATCTCTGATTTGCAACAGGGGAAGGGGAAATGGAAAATAAGAGTAGAAGCCACCAGAAACTACTGTTCTAATTTAGCATTAGCAAGAATTTGTAAACCACCACTAGGCAGATAAAGCTAAGAGCTACTAACTGCAAACATAACCAAACAGTAACCTCTGTGACTGTTTAATGGAGGCCCTGATTAGAAACACAGAAGCCAGGAGCCTTTACTGGAGACCAGGGAACAGTAACGTATTCAGAGAGAAAAGCTATTAATAGGGCTTGAGCACAAAATCAGCATTCTGGAAAGAGAGAAGAGAGAAAAGAGATCATATATAGAAGAAATATTAATCCAGCAATTTGAAAACTGGTTGTAAAGTATTGATGCTGATTATTATTCTAAAGTTAATGAATTAACACACTGGAATAAAGACATAACATTTAGAAACACTTGCCTACTTTAATTTCACATGATTGTACACAGAAATAGGTAGATTTCTGGGTTGTTGTTTTTTCTTGTTGAAAATGTAGTTTGGTGTTTATTTTTTTTTTTAAGATTTATTTATTTATTTGAGAGAGAATGAATGGGGTGAGGGGGAGAGGAAGAAGCAGACTCCCTGCAGAGTAGGGAGCCTGACGTGGGGCTTGATCCCCAGATTCTGAGATCACGACCTGAGCCAAAGGCAGATGCTTAACTGACTGAGCCACACAGGTGCCCTTAGTTTGGTGGTTAGAAATGCAAGCATCACTGAATAATCTTCCTTTGAGTATCAGTTTGGATGTTGCACGGTCAGCTCATAGTATCCTATTGGGTGTATTTTTTGTTGCAAAATGCATTGTCCACTCATTGAAAGAGCAAGTTAAAGTGCCCCTGGCAATATCTTACGGGAAACTCCACAGGAACTACAGATTATCAGTCTCTACTTCAGGACTTAGAAATTTTGTCACTGACACAAAATAGCCAAAATAGTCTGTTTGAAGGGTCTCTTACATTACCTAGACATACGGTTTTCTCATATTTAATTTTTTGGTTTCCAAAGGTTTGATTTGAAAAATAATGTAGAATCTCACTTTTCCTGGTGATCACGAAAGTCAATACTAAAAACATTAAGCGTTTCACTGAGCTAATAGCCTATACTATGCTGTCCAATAAAGTAGCCACTAGCCACATGCTATTCACATTTAAATTCATTAAAATAAATAAAATGAAAAATTCAGCTCCTTAGTGGAACTAGCCATACTTCAAGTGCTCAGAAGCCCCATGTGGCTCATGGCTAGTGTTTCAGGGCAGGAAGCCAGAGAGCATTTCCATCATTCCATTCTATTGGACAGTGTTATACAGCAAGTCAACAGTTCAGAGAACTATATTTGTAGAAAAGAATAAATAGAAAGTAGAAAAATACATTTCTTCTTTTTTGTCATTTTCAATTATTTTTCTAAACAATAAGTATTCTTAAAGAGTATATTTCTCATATTGAAATTGTATACCATGTCTTATCCATGTAGCTTCCCATTTTATATGCTTATGGTCCAAAGATGAAAATGTAATCAATTCATATAAAATCATGTATCCAATAAAGCTTTAAAATTGCAATTAAATTCAACAACATAACAAAAATTAAGATTTTTTTGGCCAGATTATTCTAAAGTGTAAGGTTTTCATAATAATCAGGTTAAATTAGAATAAACCTAAATCTGTCAGATGCATAAGATGGAAGCAACTGTTTATTAATCGCATTGATATTATGGAAAAATGTGCACCAAATCATTGGTTTAAGTATTCCAATGGTTTTTTTTTAATATCAGTGCTAAATCAGTAGCAAATACTTCAAAATACTAACTCTTACAAAGTGTTTTTACATAGAAGAAGCCAAAGATAAACTAGTTGATTTGAGCTCTAAGAATTAAGAGTTTTCAGTATTACTGAAATAAATATCAGCAGTGATGTCTACTGAATTCCCCATGGTCTCATGAGTGATTCAGTGAGTGCAACTTTTATTTGTCAAAAGCTATTAGGTCTGATTTCTCTCTTAGGACAGCCTCATTAAAAGAAAATCTGTATGTAAAGTTGTGTGTAGGTATCTATACACATATAGTCAGAGTCTTCACAAACACTGTTCAAAGAAAACACTCTTTCTTTGAACATGTATGGTAGCATTTCAAGCAAAGCTTAGTCTAAATGTATGAGGAGTTAATCTGATGCCTGTAATTTAGCACATTTGTGCTCTGGTAGTGGAAAGGGACAGATCGCTTAGTGGTTTCAGATGTTAGACTTTAATGAACCAGGATGGGTTTCCTTAGCATGACACCAGTTTATCTAGTTTATTAGCTTTGTAGTTTAAAAATTTATTATTCTTTTGTGCTGCAAGCATTTTCATGAGTCTTCTCCCTTTTGAAAAATGGTCCATTTGTTGTGCTATGTAGGAAATAATCCATTAAATAACGGCTTAATTGCTAGAATTAGCTCCTTCCGATCATGATTCAATTTCTTTTAAATATATTTAAGGGAATTAAAGGATCCAAACATGCAGGCGTATGTCAATTTTCATTAGACGTTCTCAGCAATTAATGAATAAGTACTCTATAGCAGTCAGCTGATGAAACAGGGGATGATGCATTTCAACTGCCTTTAAATATGAAACCAATGTTAGCATTTCTTATATCATAATACATAATCTCATATATTATATAGCATTTCTTTCAAATGGCTTTTTTAAAGTTGTCAATCAATTGAACTTTGAGCACAGAGTAAAATTTTAATAACACGAAACAAATTATTTATTTTCTCTGAACCCAAATACATCGTCAGGCCACACAATTTATACAAGCAGTCTTGCGAGAAATTTCAGACTCACTGCCATGCTCACAACCCCAAACTGATGTGTTTTTTATTCCTGAATTGCCTTTCCCCCCCCTTAATTTACCACGTATGGCATGTGTGAACATGAGAACTAACTCAAAGCAACCATCCTGCAAGGAGGCTCTCAGGTAAACTCTGACCAAATGGGTCCACCTACTCTAGAGGTGACTAGTCAGGCCAATTGGAAGCTCTTTTTTCCCATTTATGAAAGAGAGAGACATATCAGTTAGTTGGAAATAGTGAACAGGATAAACAGAGATGAAAAAGCAGCCCACTGCTTATGCAATAGCTAACAAAATTGCCATCAGGTCATTAGACCTGCTCCTAAAGCCTATCTTGTTTTTAAACTAAGAAAGATGCAATAGTTGTTTGTGATGCCTCATGGAGACATTTAAGACATTTTCCTCTCTCTTCCCTTGCTATCCTTCCAACAAAACCTCCATTTTCTGAGGCAAACTGAACTTCTTCTTACAACTTGAAAAAGATCAAATATATAAGCCCACTAGATATATTTTCATTGATTAAAATGGCTTTTTTGTAATTATGTGTGGTGACGGATGTTAAGTAGACTTATTGTGATAACCATTTCACAATGTATGCAAATATTGAATCATTATGTTGTATACCCAAAACTACTATGTCAATTAAGTCTCAATTTAAAAAAATTAAATTGCTCCAATTAATGACGAGAATTGAGTAGAAGCAAAGGTACAAATATAAAGTGCTAAGCTCCTGAAAGTGTGGTAATCGTACAAACTGGTTTACAAATGATCTTTCCCTTTTGGATTCAGACATAACTTTGTAAAGACTAAATCGAAAGGTGGAAAGATTATAGCTGTCTCTAGATAAGACCAGTCCTCGCTGTGATTAGGTCTATAAATTAATACACACACTGAACCCATTACATATTTCATGTGATAAAAAGCAGCATCCAAATGAGCTCACCAAAGCAGAAGTAAAATAAATGAGGAGGGAATTTCCATTTTTCACAATCTTGTTTCTAGAGGAAAAAATTATTATATTTTTAGACCCCTCCTCAAACAACTCTGACAATCTCATCCAGTTAGTTATTTCTCTATTTTAAATGCGAAACAGGGAGGAAATACCAATAGTCATTGCTGATTATCTCAAAATACACAGATTATGACAACAGGGGAGGCATCGTCCATTCGTCTCGATTTTCTATGTACAAGGACTGCTCTAACCCCCTGCCTGTTCTTGGAGAGCACCAAGATCCCTTGAACCCTCATTAGAACGTGTTTTTCTTCACCCCAATAAAAAGAGTTGAACTCTTCACTTAGGCACACCTTACAAAACAGTGACTTCAGATAAAATCATTCCTCACACTTTCATAATTAGTTTGAGGTCTCGGTGCAGAAAGGGAAAAAAGTTCAGTGTTAAATATTGGAAGACTTCCGCAGTTTTATATGTAACATCAGAAAAGAAGGAACTCCTACACGAGGCCACTCTCATGGTTCTCATTATCACATAGAGTTAATCAAAAACAGTTCAACCTCAGGCAAATATCACCCTAGGATGAAAGTATTAAGGAGGAATAAAACATCTTAGTCACTTGGATACTAATTAACCTCGAGAAAGCCCAAAGCAATACAAAATCTGACATATTTATCTCTGAAATGTTTTTCCTTAAATCTCAATGAAAGCAGAGATGATGCTATATGCATTCTACATTATCAATCCTATGCCGTAGTATAGCAAAACCAAATCGGCAAGTGCCTGGGCTCACTACGTTCTTTGGGCACACGAGGAGTTTTAAATATATACCTGCATAATTTAATGCATGGCACATTTGTTTTACCATGAGACAACACGCTGAAATGCTACAGTGCTATTGTTTAAAAACGTCAAGAACTAAAGCACTGAATACAGTATGCAATCCAGATGGCAAATTCTCAAGGCATGGGACAGAAAAAGAACATTTTCTTAAGAGTTGTTTGGGTTTCTCAGTCATGCAGCTTCCTAGCTTGCTTCTACCTTTCAGCACTAGCAAGGATTTAAGCACAAAGAAAGCAATTAGTATAGCTGAGAAATAGGATTTGTTATAGGACTTCGCTGCTCTTTTTAAAAACATCTCTATTCCTGCTAAAATGGCCTGGGCTATTTAAGTTCTTGTGTTGCACTGATCAATAATGAATAGAGCACATGACAGTAGCTTATTTAGCTAATTTCCTACTGCATGCAAGCTAATACACACATATATTATTTACATATAACGTATATCCCTCTGCTACCTAAACTTTGCAGGATAAGGAATAACTGCTACACTAATTTGCAAAAGATATTTACGTGTCATGTGTAACTGATAGAACAACTGGTTAGAGTATGGACAAATAGCAAGGGAGCAAATGCAATTAATTTCGTTAATTAAAACATTAGCCATCTAACGATGCCAAATCGCACTTTAATCAAATAAACCCAGACCTTATTATTAAAGATGAGTACTTCAACTGCAGAATTTTAAGTAACTTAATTGTATATGGAAAATGTGGCTTGCAAATATAAACACAAGACAATTTGTTTTAGTCTTTTTGGTCAGCCTACTTAGGAGGATGAAAGTCTTGCGTGTATTTGAGATTAGATATTAATTTGTGGCTCTTCCTCACAATATTCCATTAAGTGTTCTTGATTGTTCTTGCACAACAAGCAACACTGCCTTCCAGTTTCATTTTTTTTGAAATGTTTATTTATGTTGGTTCAAAATGCCTTTAGAAGTTGCCAAAATCTTCAGCAGCCACAAGATATTTAACACAATATCCACTTCAGGGACTCAGTGATCACACAGTCCACCTATTTGTTCGAAACTCCTAAGATGAAGCAGCAGGTTCCAGCAGCTTCCAGCATCACCAATGGGCTCTTCTTGAACCAGTGTTCATATTCATAAAATGCAAATTGGATAATAATGCTTAGTTGTCCAAAACAACATTGGGGGTGGGGGGGCTACGAGTAATATGTCAGTCACATGAAAACTGCTGTGTTGTTTCGGTTTGGACCTTTTCTGGGTTTTCACTTAGGCTCAGCAGACTTGAGTAAGAAGTCCTTATAGGCAACTGTTACAGGTTTACTTGTTTGTTTTTCTTTTTTGATCACCAAGGCACACACAAACATTAGCCTCAAGCCTAAAGCCCTAAAAAAGCCATTCTTTAGCTGGTGAAATTCTAATCTCATTTTATTATGTCGTCAATGAGCTGCACAGAGATTCGCCTTAGCTTGTTAACATGATAGCAGGCAGATGAGAAGAAATAAAACGTACTGGCCTGTGAAAGCCAAATCAAAAAGCCAGATTGAAGGCATTCTCAAGTTACTCAGGTGAGGCCCTCAGTCTCTAGGTAGTGACCCAGCTAATGGTCAGAATGCCGTAGGTTCTGTTTGGACGACCCAAATGTTAAAACATGGTATTCAAATGTCTGCATAAATGGCTGAGAATTTGCCTTTTCTTTGTAAGCTTACTATACAATAAACAAAAGACTGGTATTTGATACTAACTAAACATAGAGAAGGAACGGTAACACTGGATGAATATATTCAAGACACAAATCTGTAATGTGGCATACAAGAACTCTAGGGTCCTACATTTCTTTAGCACAGATTTTTAATTGTCCTTAGTTGTAAACCTATTGTCATTTATCAAAAAACATATTTATTTACATAAATATCTAAGAATATAAAGTACCTGAAAATAGAGTCATGCTTTCATACAGTGAAAGCTCGATGAAATAAGAGAAAGTTGCAGCTTTTATTACCTAGTAAAGGATTTGAGAGACAGGGCCCCTGGTAATACTCTTTTAAGAAATATTTTTGGTGTTGTTAAAACAGTAGCATTGTGTGTAGGAACACTGAATTCTACGGGCTGTTGCTTCTTTTCTCTCTCTCATAGAATAACTGCTTCCTGCCAGTCAAATAAATGTTAATTTTTAAATTGAATTATGAAGCCAAAAATGTTTGTTCTATTGATCTTTTTCCTCTCATTTTCTTTTACAGGTGACTTTATAATTTCCTTCATTTGAAAGATTTTAACTTTCAGGGAAAAGTTTACTCTGAAAGTTCATCATAATTAATGTTTAATCATCAAATTTCAGAGTTAAATTTTATCTCATATGCCTATTTACCACTTTTAGAATAAGAAAGTCATCTGTGAAAAAGTAAGTGTTGACAAGTAGTGCCATCTAGCAACACAAAGAAAAAGTTGTTCAACTACTTTACAAAACATTGGGAAATTTATCCAATCAGTTAATACTCTATATCCTTGCTCCATTTTCTAGGGGAAAATAAGCAGACATGATCAACTGGTAGAAATGTACGCCAAACTTATATAGAGATAATATACCATATAATACAAATGACAGTGTTTTTCAGAAGATACATTGAAGAGAGGTAAGAGTGAGGTACAATTTCTGGTTTGCCAGCTATCATGCCAACATTTTTTCCTCCAGTTAAGAAAACACACTGGAATTCAAATGAATAAAAATGTTAGTGTAGTGAAATACTGACTATGTCCTAATTTATAAAATAAAAAGCAAGTCATTCACAACCTTCAGTATCCTGTTAGGGATAAAACTTGTGATTCCTAACAAATGATCGAGAACCACTAGCATCTTAAGTAATGAATTTAGAAACTCTGGGATATAGTATAATGGTAATAAAGATGTCATTGATTCAATCCAGGACAGAAGTGAAGACATTATTCCCATCTTCTGGTGATAAGCAATAATATGAGAGTAGATGACTCATGACAGATACATGAATCATGAGTTAGATACATTTCATTCACAATTCGGATGGGCTCAGATGTGAGATATTATGGAACTTATGTGGTTATCTTGGAAGATGGAGGAAGCCATGGGACACAAGCCAGACTCCAGAGCTTGCTCCTATGGGAGTGGCCAGCTACTGAAATTAGAATATGGTAAGAGGAGGCTACCTTGAGCTCCTTTCAGGACAGTGCCCAGGAAGGCAATGTCTAGTGAATGAGACTCTGAGGGCAAGTGGGCAACCTGGTCAGGAAATAGTAGCTTTTCAGACTTCAAACATTAGTTTAAGGGCTAGAACTAAAAAGGAACTGTAAATACCCATCATGAAATTAAAGTGTGAATCCAGCTATATGCAATAAGCAATGGTGTATTTAAAAACAACCCAGACCCCAGCAAAGGTAATGTCAGACTCTTACCTACTGGGGGGCAAGATAGCATAATGGCTGGGAGTATGATTCTGGAGGCTCAGTGTCTCACCCCTTAGCCAACTGATGTTTAATTTGTCCAATTCACTAGACAGCATAGTTCCTGTCACACAAGAGTCAACACAAATGTGTGGTTACTTTTATTACTACTCCTCTCTTCTCTGGTTAGATTTATCTCAGGAACTAGATGAGGCTTGGTCTTCAGGTACAAGGTCTTAGCTCCCATTAAGCATGACTAGGAAATGTAAATACATTCCTGGCCTAACAGAACTGAGTAAACAACTCTGTTATAATAAATACAGGAGGATTTTTCTCAGGTGGATAAAGTGATGACATCCTAACACATTTTTCTATGTAACATTCATATATATTAACAAATTAAAATGTTATCAATTTATTTATTGTGCCTCCAAACTTTAGTTTCCAGTTTAACACAAGATAGCATTAGCTGTCATGAATAATGTTTGTCACTAGTTTTAATTTTTCCCCCAAAATACAAGTTCGATGTCACAAAAGTGAAAGGCATTTCAAATGGGTAATCCAAGCTTAAGCTAGTCTCAAACAAGTACTACTGTTACTACAATGATTATTCATCCTCCTTTTCCCCAAAATCTGAGTTATACATAATTAGAAGGAAGCTTGGTGAAGTTATAGAAAGAAAGTTTTCATATCACAACTTCCAAGTGAAAAATTAGCACTGAAGCATCATGGGAGGGAAAGAGTTCTGCCTCAGAGGATAGTGCCAGGAACTTAGCTTACTTTTTGTGTGTTTGTGGGTGACTTTGCACTCTCCTCCAGATGTTCAAGCATCTGATATATCAATAAAAACTCTTTATTAGTTCTGGGTTCTTACACATATCCACAATTCTCATTTTCAGCAACCAAAATAAGGAATTTTGGAGACTATTAGTGATCTTTTTCCTGGGTTCCAGATTTACACTGACTGAAAATGACCGTCACACGTCTTAGGGTCCCAAGAATGGGAGGAAGAGGCGCCATCAGCAGATATCCCGGAGTATGAGAATCCAGCATCCCAACGCTTCCCCTCTTCTGTGATGATACTTATATGAATGGAACATAGACAGAATTAGAATACAGTTTGCCTAATAATTGGCAGTCATTTGAAATACGAGATTTTCTTCTGTGCCCTTATAGGACAAGCATGAGGATAAGTACTTGCATTTGGAAGTCAGAGCCTTAAAAGCTGATATATTTAGCTTCATGAAGTTCTACTTGCCTTGTAGTCTTTTTCTCCCTCTTCCCACACCCCTACTGCTAAGATATAAAAAGAAGGATAAGAGATTTGTATCCAGGTGAATGATCTGCTTGGGTAAGATTTTACGAAGTTTATGCACCTTTCATCTAACAGCAAGAAAGCTCAAGGATATAAGCCTGAAATTGAGAGCTACAAAATCAAATAGGACTTCCTCAGTGTCCCACTATCAAGAGTCACTATGGAATAAACATTGATAGTAACTCAACTTATAAGACGATTTTGACTGAGTTCTTAATGATCCTGCACCACTTTGGGTAGTTCTGGAGGCCTGCAGAAACATTAGAAGAGGTTTCAGAAGGCAGCCATGAAACAGGACTGCATAGCTTAGGTGAGTGTCCAGTTCATCCTGTTTACTTAATTCTCAGTAACTTTTTAAGCAATTTGTGTAGGACTGAGAGGTAGCTGAATTTGAAATTGGTTGCCCACAATTCTTCCTTCTCCAAGCTTTATAATCAGACCTCTAATTAACTTTTTATGCTAGGCTGAATTATTGGCCTCAATATTTCCTCTCTTCCTTATCCACACATTTTGACACGTGACATTGCAGTTCACCAACTAAAGCCACTGTATTTTTGTACTCTCTGACTTTGAGCTAAGTCCTATGACTTGCTTTGGCCAATGGAATGTGGGCAGAAGTGAGGATTCTCTTTTACATCTTGAGCTTATGATGTTATCACAAGAACATACCTAATCTAGGCCACCAATCCAAAAAGCATGGGGAACACACAAAGGAGACCTGAACCCACCCAATAGCTTGCAGTCAAACCTCACTAACCCCAAACTAGATCAGCTCAAATGCAGTGGACTCACAGATAGTGAGTGAAAAAAATGGTTGCCATTTCACATCTCAGAATTGTGGAGTGGTTTGTTAAGCAGCACTAACCAATACACCTTTCCTCATAGTTCCCAAGTTCTAATCTTTTAACCTCTTTTTATGTGTCCTTCAATTCCTCTCTACTTTTCTCATGTTTAACATTCAACATCAGAATCTTTTATAGCTGGAATAATTCAGGTTAAGTGAATAGTTCATTAAGGTTTTTGGTTAGTTTGCTTAAGAAATACACTAACATTATAAAAATATTGCACAGATAAATTAGAAAATGTTTAAAATCATGTTATCATTATCAGTATCATTATTGCCTGGATGTACAAAATTATATTCTTTTCTAGTTTGAGATACTTTTCATGATGCTCTCATCAGTGGATACTACATGTTTATGGGAGATGTCACTAAGTTAAAAAATTTATTAGAGTTTATCAATTAAATCTTAGAATTATACAATTTGAGTAATACTACATAATATTTTGATGACTAAAAAAGGTAGTTAAATATCAGATAAGGAACTCATGTAAATACTTAATTTTTAAGGAGAACTAAAGAACTTAAAGCAAGAAGAAACCAATACAACTCCTAAGAAAAACTGATGATTACTAATAATTTAGTTTTATTTGATATAAACCTTAAGTGAAATAGCTTCACTATTCCGTAAGTTTTCAGAAACTTATAATCCTTACAGTTTTCTAAACTGTATTCATTCAATAAACTTTTACTATAAACATATTATTTGTGCTGGATACTTTGTAAACCTACTTTAAGTTTACTGATACTTTGGATTCATCTTTTTATATTCTTTATTGTATCACTGAATTCTAGACATATTTCTTACAGGATATTATATGGATAATTAAAAAGCAGAAATCTCACTGCCTTAGTTCCAGTCCACATGTTCTCTTTTGTGAACTACTATTGCAAATCTTCCAAACATTCTGTGGGCCTACAGTCTCATAATTTTTTTTAATAATGTTCCACATTACCAATAAAGTTGATATTTATAAAAGGAAAATGTGACCAAGTCACTTTCAGTCTTAAATTTTTTTTTAAAGATTTTATTTATTTATTAGAGAGAGAGACAGTGAGAACAGGAACACAAGCAGGGGGAGTGGGAGAGGGAGAAGCAGGCTTCCCGTCGAGCAGGGAGCCCAGTGTGGGGCTCGATCCCAGGACCCTGGGATCATGACCTGAGCTGAAGGCAGACGCTTAACGACTGAGCCACCCAGGCGCCCCCAGTCTTAAATTTTTAAAGGACTTCTCCATTGTCTATAGGATGAAGTTAAAATCTTTGATTTTTTAATTTAAAAGAAAAGTGTTATTTCATTCCACCTAACTTTCCATCTGCTAACCACTGTCTCCTCAATAAAGCATTCAAATGGCAGTTGAAAAAGTTTCAAAATGGAACAGTAAAGGTTTGAGGATAGTAGGTGGATACCTTCTTAAATTATATTATCAATTAAATGATCTATACCTGGCTAGAGGGAAATTTCTAGTGATATTCAGTAAGATTTTATTGCCAACTCTTATTTGAAAAGTTACTTGAAAGATGATGTCATTGCAAATTGCAGATGCTGCAAAACAGGAAAATCTAAGTGACCATAATAAATAATTAAAAGATAAATGTTGACTTAAAGGAAATTGAAACATTGGATATAATCTAAGAGTTATGAATATAAAACTTTGCTGATGGGTCCAGAAACAAACAAATGTACAAATATATAGAGAGTTAATAGTGCACAGCTGAACAAAATTCAGTTGTTTTAGTTGACAGCTAGTTTTAACATCTGTTGAATACCTATTATGTATCAGCCTGCCCCTGGCTAGATTTTGAGGTAAAAGGTAGAATAAGTTATGACCCAGTGCTCAAGGAGCTTGCAGTTTTGAGAGTAAATAATTAGACAAAAATGTGATATAATATTTTAATAATCAAATATACTCATGGCTCACATTAAGAGAAATATAATTTCAAAAAATTGAGCAGGTTATTTTATTTGTGTCCCTCACACAGAACATAATACAGAAAAACTAAAGTCAATTCAGAGAAGTACAATTAAGATTATGAGGAGAAGTAAAATTATATCATATGAAGAATTGGGCATGTCTAGTTTCCAAAAGTGAAATTGGATGAAAAAAAAGTAATAATAATAATATAATGAAATAAATAATTAACTGATCATTACCTATTCACTAGGCACACCACTGCATCAAAATTACGTAATTCTATTTTACAGGTTTGTTCTATTTTCATTTCTATTCTATAGATGAAGAAATGAGACTTAACACATCTGATAATTTGCCCAAGGTCACAAAGTTCTGGGCTGAAGCTTGAAACTCAGGTCTAGCTCTAGGGTTTGAGTTACTAACCATGACACTGCCTGATGTTGTGATGACAGGTTGTCCCCAAATATCTGAGGAACGAACAGGTTTAAAAAAGGTTATAATTGCCCTAAAACAGAGTATCATACATATCATGAAAATGATGTAGAATAATGTGGTATCAGAAAATATCAGTTTATGATTTATATCTTCCACTTACTAGCTACATGACTTTGAACAGTCTCTGAATCTGTCTCCTATCCATAAAACAGATACAATAATAACTAAATGTGGGTCAAATTATATCAAAAGAAAATGTATGAAAGTATTTTAAAATGGGTAAGGTACTCTTAAAATGTTTGTTAGTTTGATTATTATTGTGCCCATTAGGGCCAAGCAAGGATGAATTGGTAGAAACCCTAAGTAATAATTTATAGACACACTTTTAAAAGTTAGAAGTCTCCAATGCAAATGTGACTTCCTGAACTTGTATCAATGGAGGTACTTAAATGGAGCATAGATGACCATTTGATTGGACTATCAGGGAAGAAATGTAGGCATGAAATGGGTATCTACAAGTTTTGAAACATTTTATTTTTCCATAATCATACTTTTTTGAAAACACAATTTCAGTGTATTTGTATAACATAGGTTTTCTATTCTGTAAATTGATATTTTTTTTTTTTTTTGGAGGGAGCCATTTTAATAATTTTTACCTTTTGGGGAAACAATTAAGTCATATACAAATCATTTCAGGAAAAAGATCTCTAAGGAAGATTTGTAGTTCTCTTTTCCCATTACTGGATACTCTTACAGATAGAGCCTTAACATAAATACATGTAAATACATGTAAAATAACATAAATACAAGTAAAATAATGTGTATTTTACTTAGAACTTTCACTACATTTTTTTCAAAAGATTGGCTTTGAGCTCCATAATAGTTAAAGATGGCATCAAATTATATTCTCTGATTAATTCTATTTTCATGAAATATTGGCTAGTTAACAGTGCTAGGCAGTTTAGCATCTAGTTCAACTTTTAAGCTGCACACTTTGTCCCAAATAGTAAGAAATAGTCCACTTAGGGAATAGTAATATAAAAACTTCTGTTTTATCTTTCTTATTTCCCATATTTTTGGCCCATTGTAGAGAAACATTAGTCTATTAATGATAGTACAGATGGCGTCCATCTGGTATCCATCTTTAACTCTAGAAATGGAGGCATAAGGATACCGTGAAACATTAGACTTTCAAAATCAGATGTGATCTAACAGCTCAAGGAAAAAGTTATTTGATCCATTCTGATTTTTTTCCATATCCTTATCTAATATTACAAACAAGATTGAGGATAATTTTTTTTTCTGAAAATAAGAGTTGTATTTCTAAGTCCACAACATTGTCCTACTCTAAGGCAGCTAACAAATATCAAAATCACTGGAATCAACCAATTTTCCATTTATGGCTTATCTCAAAAATCTCTTGGTAATCACCAACATGTGAGACATCTTCTGAAATTTTGTTTTTAGTATATTAGTTCTTTACATAAGGAAAATTCAAATATCTCAGACATGAATGCAAATAATAGAAAAGGACAACCACCGCTTCACAAAATCTTATCCTGTATTGGATCCTAAAGGAGAAAAATGATCATGTTTCTCATCAGAGTCACCAATAATCAGAATTACCATTTACATTCTATCTGATTTATTTTTCAAGACAGAACATATGATGACAATGCCCTTTAGGGATACTGTGAGGATATAAGAAGGTTTCAAAAGCATTCTAGGTGTTCCCAGAGGAAGTATTAACATAAATACAAGAACATGCCATGCATTTAATAAGAAAAACAGACCTACATATTTCACAAAGAAAATAAAAACCAGGAATAATTACTTGAAATAAACAGTTTTATAAAGACAACATATAAGAAGCAGAATATCAATAGCAACAATAACTTTAGTAAACCTCATGATGTCTTGAATAAATATCTAAAGGAAAAAAATAAATGCTCTATTCTCTTGACAATGTAAATTTTTTAACTTGTCAGATTTTTTATATATACTTTCTCATGTATATATGCTGACTTCTGTTAACAATTTTGCTAATTTAGAGCTTCTACTGTAGTGTGTGTGTGTGTGTGTGTGTGAAAAGTTATTGTTCTCACCTAATATTCTCATATGTCAAATATATATAAAAGCATAATGTTTTTAGTCCTATATCAAGTTTTTGTCACTATGTATGATGATTACATAAATTATTTCTTATATTCTCACCACTTCCAGAAAATCTATGAGATGGTGATAAGAAATTAAAGCATTAAAAAAAAAATCTAAAGGCTTATTCTTGAGGACTTTTAAAATTAACTACACCAAATTCCTTTACCTATAGCATATTTCACTTCTCTTACAATTTTCTACTGGAAGTGGCCTCTATTTTTCTTCATGTGTTACTTCTACAAGTTATTTTCTGTTTATAAAAAATTTAATCAGCTAGATGACGCAAGTATATATGCATTAGTACAAATATAAAATCATAAATTTTAAAATGCTCTACAATGGAAGAGACCTTAGAAACCATCTATATTTTTCTCATCAAAAGTCAAGCTAAATATCTAAAATTTTGATTGTGGATACTAGCAGTGTAGGAGAGAACAGGAAAAAAAAAAATAAGCTCAATCCAAACCCTTTGCTCATGAATAAAAACAAAGCAGAAACTCTGAATATTGCTCTCACCCAGGTTTTGATGACTTTGGGGAGATATTCATTAGGTTCAACACATACCCTTTTATAGATAAAAAAACTAAAATCCAAAAAGATTATGTGCCTTGCTCAAAGTCATACTGAAAATGTACACTCTTTCACTCGTGAACTTTGCATAACTGTGGAAAGAATGTAATATTACAATATTCTGATGGAAGACTTAAAAAATACACACATAAACATTTCTCCATTAGCCTGTAGTTTCCCCATCGCTATTGTGCTTAGTATAATAACTGCCATACAGTAAGTAGTTAGCAAATATTTACTGAAAAAACAAAGAAAAATTAAAAAAAAAAATAAGAAGAGAAACATTGGGCCTTGTAGTGAACACAATGAATACGGAAAACCTCCTGCATATTTCTTAATATTGATGAACCTGGATTACCAGGAAAAGATCCACTTCCAGTGTCCTTTTTGTTTTCAATAGAGGAAACTTTATAGTATATCTAAGAAATATTTTCATTTGAAAATGTTTAAAAACTAAAGCTTATTCACTTAAATGTGTAAGAAAATTATCTTGAAAGCCTATTATATTGTAGATTTTCTGTAATGAATCCAGAACAATGAAACATTATGATAAATATGTCAAATAATATGACAAGTAATTTAAGTGATTATTGTAACAACTCTTTCAAGTTTTAGATACAAACACTGAAGATTTCTATTGACAACTGATACTCTACATACCACACTGGGGGTTGGAAAATATTGTTTTGCTATTTTTATTTTGGTTTTGCAAGTTCTTTGGTTTGTTTACTAGCATAATAAAGCACTTTATTTTTACTCAGTGACAGCAATTTCTACCTACTCATAAATATGTAGGATATGCAATGACTTATTACTTTAAAAAAGTAATATGTTATTAGTGAGACCCTTAATCTCAAAAATTTTAAATTGAGGAAAGATATGCTAAAGGTATGGAAATGTGATTCCATTCTGAACTATAGTTTTATGGGGAATAAAAAGGCTTAAGAAAAGAAAGTAGAAGGACAAGAAAGAAGGAAGAAAACAATAGAAGAACAAATATCTGACCGCAGATTTTCATAAGTTAATGTTATAATTACAAGGGACACCTGGATAAGCATCATTTATGAAAAAAAGAATGAAAAGCAGGGATGTAAAAAGGACTTTACGAGAAAAAAAAACCTACATCCATAAATACAAAATAAGCTGGGGAAAAAAAAAATCTTTGTGCAGTTGATTCCAGAATGTTTGAAGGCATAGGTCCTGGAGGAAGGTTGCCTATTTTTATGTCCTGAATCTGACTTTTTCTGGTTGAATGATCTGGTTGTATGCTGTTGGCAGGTGACAAGACCTCCCTATACTTGATTTATCCCTAAAATGGGATAATAACAATACTCAACTGTTAAGATAGATGTGAGGGTAAATAAAATGATTAAAATATTTTAAAGCTTAAAAGTGTTTAAACAGAGCTTAAAATTTGTCGATAAATAATAAGCAATAAATGTTATAATTATTCTTACGCAATTTTCAGCCACAATACCACCATTTTGAGACAAAAGGGAAGAAAGTTGTCACACAACTGACAAAGGGAGTGATTCTAGATCCTGTGCTCCTAACCCTTATCCAATTCAGCCTTCCAGAAACTGGAAATAACAGAGAAATCAACCCAGAGCCTGATAGAGGCAAAATGCACACCCCATTTCTGATACGTATTTGACAGATGTCATTGTGGCTGTGACAAGACAGTCCCTCCTTCTTTGGTACAATTTCTTTATCCCAGTTATTTTTAGGATGACAATTGCATAACTGGAGCTCTACAGATTTGTTAAAAGTGAAGCTGAAGTCTCTAAGTGTGGGGAGCCTCAACTCTTGATAAGAGCCCTTATATGAAAACTGGATCACCATCTGCCAGGAATGGCTTAGGAAAGGAGATAGGGCCAGATGTCCCAAAAGATTGCTGACAACTCTAAAATGTTCTGAAAATCCTTTCAACCTTGGTTACATATAACCACCGACTGAAGAAAAAAAAAATTAACACTGTAAACCACATTGCAAAAGATTCCCCAGTTTTTTAAAAGAACCAAGTCTTTTTAAAACATAAACACATTAATTGTAAGCAAATACACAACTGCTCACAAATTCATCTTATCTATCTTATCTAAAGTATTTCCAATCTCTGGTTGCTGAGAGTTAACTAACAGGTCCTAGACTGTAAACATAAGAATAAAATAAACAAAAACTAATTGGAGAGCTTTATGACCACTTTTCAGACTTTTTACTAATCCAGGTGCCTTATCCCTAAACTGAAGTTAGTAAGATTTTACCAAAGAGTCAAATCATCTTATGGTGCATCTACTCAATAGACATTTGTCTTTCTTCAGAAAATCACTTGGTGATGTTTGGACTATTTCCACCTGCTATCCCTGCCCCCCCCATGAGGGCCAACTACTGCTTTTCAGAGCTGAAAAATGCCAATATTTAAGTTTATAAGCCTGACGTGGCTAAATCCATGCTGAGGGAGTTTTACCATCTGTTGGCTCCCTCCCTTTCCTGGTCACTGTGTGCTTAGGAAAAAAAAAAAAAACAGGCGTAAGAGTGTGTTTTCAAAAGCAAAAGAGAATGAACTTTCAAATTAAATGCGCTTCAGAAACAAATTTATCCACTTGAGTTTTGCCCACTGCCTGGGGCGACTGAAAACCAAAACAGGATGTTTTTTTAAAAGGAAGCTGGCTTACCTTACTTTCTCATTATAAAGAGCAACCACCCACCTGGGTGTTACTGTTTTGCTCCAGAGGAAGAGCAATTAAAATTCAATTTAGGTCACTTAAACCGCCAAGTTTAAAAGTCCTTCAAAAAACCCAACATTTCTCAGGTATCCCTGACAACTGTTTTGTACAACTTCTAACGTTTTTCCATGTCCTTCACAAGGGTCTCTGCCCCCAAAATCGGTCGTATTCTTTCGTCATCTTCAGAATGATTTAGGGTTAGCGTTGCCTTTAAGGTTAATTCCAAGCACTGTTTCTTCAGAACTCTCTAACAATAAGTATCTAAGAAACCTCTATTGCCTTCTCTAAGGTGGGTGTTGTTATCTTCACTTGAAAGAAAAATATAAGAGGGAGCCAGGGCAGATGGCTTGCCCCAAAACCGAGAAAATCAGGGAACCACGCACCAAACCTGGTACAAGATGGAAGAAACAAAAACCCTGAGAAACTCTTAGAAGAAAAACCCCTTAAGATTTAGAATTTGGTTGTAAGGCAGGATTCAGAATACACTCTGAGGTAGAAAGATAGATTTTCCCATCCTTTCTAATTGTATTTGTAATAATATTTTTTATTATTATAAAAATATTCCAGCTTTTGTAAAGCTTAGGAGAGGGCTTTCAGGGGATGGCATGAAGAGGCTGGTAATTCTGTCTGCAAAAACACCGCCAGAGTTTTAGGTAAGGAGAGCAGAAGTCTGAATCCTTGCCTGGGTAGCTGCCATCACCATGACCATTCCCCCACGCCTGCCACCTCAACCAATTCCCCCACCTCCCTGGCCCAGCCCAGTTCAGTCTGCAAAACCAGTAGTTTTACCAGAGTGAATCTGTCCATGAAGACGTAGAAAGATGCCGGAGGGGATAGACACAGGCTTGGGGTTGGGGGACAGAAGTGTGAATTCCACTGAAAATAAACAGGGAAAACATGCAGCTTTGCAGCCTAATGTTGCAATCTAGTTAGGAAATCAATAGTGGACCCGCCAGAAATTTAGTCAGGGATTCTGTAAGTGAGAAAGCCATAGAAGTACTAGATAAGTCTTGGCTGAGCAGAAAACTATGCACACAGGCAGGGAAACCCCGTGGAGTCCTGCAGAAAGTAAAAGCCAAAACAGACATCAGAGCTGACTGAACATTGAATGTGCTCCTCAACCACACACAGATATATTAGCAGAGGGTAGAGGCCTTATGGGGTTGAAGTGTTTGAACACAACCTCAACACAAAACACCGGGCTATGCAGATGCAAGGTGACCCTTAGGAAGCCAAGCTAAAAATAAGAATAAAAAACTGAGCAGACACATCAATAGTCCTATACTATAAGGGATGTAGATTCTGTAGTTTAATAACTTCAAGCAAATTATTACACAACAAAAACTCAGAAGCATAGATCAGCATTGATAGTTACTATAACATATTACTTAAAATGTTCACTTCTCAACAAAAATATTAAAAGGCACATAAAGTGCCAGGGAAGTGTGACTCAGAAATAAAAGCAGTCAGGGTGCCTCGGTGGCGCAGTGGGTTAAGCATCAGCTCAGGTCATGATCTCAGGGTTATGGGATGGAGCCCCATGTCAAGTTCTGTGCTCAGCGGGGAGTCTGCCCCCCACCCACTCTCTCTCTGCCCCTCCCCCCACTCACATGTTTTTTTCCTCTCTTTCAAATAAATAAGTAAATCTTTGCAATAAATAAATAAATAAGAGCAGTCAATAGACACTGACTCTTAGTCCAGATATTGGATTTAGCAAAGATTTCAATGCTATAAATGTTATAAATATGTTCAAATAATTAAAAGAAAGTATGTTCAAAGAGTGAAAGAAAAATGTAATGACAAGGATTCAACAGATAGGCTATCTCAATAGATAGAGGCTATAAAAATGGAATTGCAGCATCCTTTATTATTAAGACTTAAAATGCCATTGATAGTTGATTTATTTTGTTTTCTTGCTTAACTTACTCTTGTAAACATAAAATAGTATTTACAAATGAGCCCCTGAAACCTATTTTCAAATAATTGGTTTGTTTCAACCACAAATTTTTTTGCCACGAAGACTTCCAGGAGGATACAATCCCTGTGGTTGAGGTGGGAAGGCAAGATTCCAAAATTTCACTTGAAAATATAAAATATTTTCAAGGAAGCAATTAAAATAACAAAAACTCCTAACTTACAATACCACTAATGTTGTATTAATAGTACATGTTGTCAGTGGTAGAAATCCCTTCTGAAATACAACTCAGGACACTGAATATAGATCTAATACAGCTTCTAAAATGGAAGTAGGTACCCACCCCTTCACTTCATAAATAACACCAAGGTCCAAAAAGTGTAAATAACTTGTTCAAGTTTACACAAGGAATAGAAAAAATCAAAAGTAGAAGTTAGATTTCCTGGTTTCTAATCTAGTGCTTCTAAGGTTACTCTTGAAACTCAGGCTTTAGAATCTGTGATGTGATAAACACATTTACATTGGAAGTTCAGGTTACCATTATGATTGATATTATGATAAATGTACAGACCTCAAGGTTCATTCTTTAAGTTAACACTTATTGATTCAGGACTATTCTATAACATTATATGGGTGTTATCATATTTGATAGTTTCATCAGGTATATATCTCATTTACAAATGAGAAAACTAAGGCTCAGAGATGCTAAATAATTTATACAATGGTAGAAATAATAGAAGGTTGTTAATATTAATCACAACTAATTATTTTGTACATTTACTATGTGTCAGGTATTCTTCTAAGCACTTTATACATTTAACACATTTAATTCTACAACAAAACTGTGAGGTAGTTATTCTCAATTTCCACATTTTTACAGATGAGAAAATGAATGCACAGAAAGGTTGAATAATTTTCCCAAAGTTACACAGCTAGTAAGCAATAGTGGCAGAAATTTGAACCCACACAGTATTTGAACCCAACCAATATGGAGTCAGATTACAGAGACATGCTCTTGTCTACTATTCTCACATTATTAAACCAGACTTTTAAATCACTACATTGAAAGGCTTACCATACCCCAGTATTTTTCCAGTAGTTATTGGCTCTCTCATGGACCATAAAAATCAGTCAATGGATTAAGTGGTTTGGGGTAAAATTAAGATGCTTTAATATTTGATGCTATGATAAAAGATCTCCTTGCTCTGAATTCTTCTAGTATCAGTGTCTAATGTACTTTTTTGAAAGATAATCATCACTGATTTATTTACACAGACAAGACTGGGATTCCCATCCATCTGCAATAGGTCATGGCTCTGTGTTCAACCTATATTTGTTAGCTAAGTTATTGAAGCACCAATTTGCAGTAGTTATATAAAGATAGAAAAAAAATTTTTTTTAGGGACAATTTGATTATTTATAATATATATTAAGCACAAGAAAAACGAGCTCCTATTGTAAGGAAAAAAACTCCTATTTTCTATGGATGTAATAGTAATATTGAAGTGTATGCAAATATAATTTTTAAAGTTAAAATACGAAAGTAAACGTGAATCATGGCAATATGAAAATTTTGATTAATTATATTCCACATTATGTTTACATAACATCTTTACCTCTAAAATTATTTTGGAGAATAAAAACAACTACTAATACCTAAAGGAAGAATGAGTTAATGGCAATAAATTTGATTTTGAAGTAAGAGAATAGTTTTCAAACGTACTTAAGATATTTTTAGTTACTAATTTTGTGGATCTCAACTATTTATAACGTGTCAAATAGTTTTTTAAAGTATGCTATTCTTGTCTATTATAACCTTTTCATTCTAGTCTGTCTGTATTTGCCCTAAGAATCCACATATTTCCTTTGCTACAGTTTTTCAATCCAGGGGTTTTTCTCACTTTATTATTTATATATATATATATATATATATATATATATATATATATATATAT